>NC_072852.1:173851509-174172342 GCF_028858705.1 Grus americana
GTAGCCATAAAAGTGTGGAACACTGCATCTTGCTACTGGTTTTTATCTGTTCTAGCAAAATCAAGGTGGGACAGATGTAGCAGCTTCTGCTGCAAACACACATCCACTCAACTGTGAGGCATGCACTGAAACATTGATTGCAATGCTGAAAAAAAGCCGTGGGCTGGAGTAAGCTGTGCAATCCAGGAAGAGGAAAGAGGCCAGTTGGAAACTAATTTCCTGCTGCCTTTATTACTCTAAAAACTAAATAAATTTTTGTGTCTGGATGGGGTTGCTGAAAAGCACAAAGTAGCTATTTAAAAGCTACTTTTCTACCTTCTTCAAACTCATGAATCTGAACAAGTTCCACACACTTCTCTCTGGAAGCAAACCTTCAGAAAAACAAATGGATTGAAGTAGCCCAAGCCAGCATAAGAGTAAGAATTTCCATTTGGTGAATACTACTCAGATAAAAATAACTTATTTAATGGGGGAAAAAGTGGGAGGAAAATTATTCCTTAAGAGGAAAACAGCCCATATACTTTATTTCTTATTGATGGTGGAGCTTTGTAAGCAGAGCAGTACATTATATCTTTGCATTCTCTCTCTCTGTAAACCATGGAACCATGAAATAAATTATGTGTATTTGCCTCCTTGAACATCCTCCTCTGTTGCACTTTGCCCACTAAGCTGTGCTGGAATTACTTCTAATATTCCAAACCTCTGTCGAGATGTCAAATAGCCTCTTCTCCTGGTAGAAAAGAAAGAATTACCACAAAAAATTTTCCTTTTCTTCCTCCAAAAACATATTTTTTGCATATGGGATTTGGAAATGACAGTTTACTCTGGTATTTATCTTTGACATGAGTGAGTTCTAGATTTACAGTATTTCTGAGATCCAGTAATTTGGGAAACAAAAGAACTAATTGAAATTGGTGCCTTGTTAAGATACAGATCTGACAGCTTCTTAAGCCAGGGATGTGGAATTGATTTTTTTAGCTGGAGAAAAAAAGCCTGTGCCTGTATAATTTTTACAGCATTTTTTTTCTGTGTTTTTGCCAAATGGGACTGGTGGCATGGAAAAAACCCCTCTCTCTGTGTGTGTCTGTTGAGGCAAAGCAGAGTGGGTCTGTCATTAGATCCCTCAGTATTCCCACAGGAGATTCCTACAGCAGATTCCTGTAGGAAGGGTGACCGCTCAGGCCAATGGAAACCCTAACGGGCTTTTTTAAAGGAAGTGTCAGACTGTCAAGGAGAATTCCCTTGGCCACATGTAAATATGACACGGGGCAAACTATTTCTGTATCTAGCCACTGCAATAGGCATGTGAATGCGAGGTATGGTGTCCCAGGAGAACCATGTGCAGAAAGTCCTTCCACAGCATGGTGCTTCAGGCACCTAGCCTTCCACCTGTTGTTTCTGTTAACTGCATCAGGCCTCCTAGAAAGAGCCCGAAGAAATACTGCCTGTCACATCACCCTGCTGCAAAAGCTGGTGGGATGGATGAGGGTGCCTGGCCCAAGTGCAAGGGGTGTGATAATAGGTGAAACCAAGCTGAGTTTTTCTCACTGGAAGTCAGGCCAGCTGGGCTGGCTCAGAGCTACCTGAAGCCTCTTGTACAGGGAAAGTGGTGTGCCTGAGTCATATACATGGTGGCTCTTCCACAACAGGGAAGTTGCATCTGATGGGTCTAACTTTTCAGAGAATTCAATGGTCATCAAAAAAACCAACACAAAACAAACACACAAGCTCCAGAAACAAACCCAGAAAAAGAAAAAAGCTCAAAGAGAGAAGGAAAATTTTAATAGGTATCAGTAAGCTGAAGACTAATAATTGACACATGCAAGTTGTGGCAGCTTTTGAGAACGACCAAAAAAAAAAAAAAAAAAAAAAAAAGAAACCACAAAAGGAGCAACATTTTCTGTTGAAGATACCAGAGAGACCTGAGAAATAAGATGAGGCTAATTCAAGGGCTCTGAGTCATTCAGAAGAATGCAAAGGTAACACTGTACCATCCCTGTTCGTGTAAAGGGTAGCCTTTTATTGTAACTGTATGGAAGTGGTGGTTTAGATAAGAGTAACCATGCAAGCAGGCTAGTTTGTTGCTTTAATACGCCCCTTTCATCTCTTATGTCTAAGTGCTTTCTTACAAATATGAAGTAAGTTTTGAAATACCATTGGTCAGAGTATCTCTGGTTGCAGATTCTCAGAATGAAGCAATAAAGGCACTTGAAACCACTTGGATTTACCTGGTAAAACAAAGGAGGGATATTCTGCGTACAGCAGCCAGATCCCCATCTCAGAGTAGCGTGACGGGTTTGTGAAGGCTGTCACAAAGCAACCGGGAGGAGGAAGGAAGTATTGGAGCTCTGTAAAGGTGGCACAAACATGCTTCCATCTAGAAATAGCTAAGATACCTCACCCATTTTAAAGTATCATAGATCAAATGCCTTTTTTAACTTCTTCAGGCTTAAGGAGATTTACTGAAGACTAAGTGTAAATCAGCCTTGCACAATCCCTACGGATGAATGCGAGAAGCTTTTTTTGATGAGTACCATATTGGGATGAGCATGTGAATTATCTTTCACATTTTTTTTTTTTCATTGTCCCCAGGACTCAGAGAAAGAGCTGAATAAGTGAAATTTGCATAAGAATTTTGAAATGTTGCCCTATTGTTTTCTTAGAGGCTCACTTTAATGGAGAAAACATCTGCCTGCCTTTGAGTGCTCTCTGGATTATTTGGTTGTTTGAGAAATCCCATTTCACTCCTTCATCCACTGCCTGGCTGGGAAGTGCTTGCTCTTGGTACCTGTCAGCCAAGAGAAAGAAGCAGCAGGGAAAAAAGAAAGAAAGAAAAAAAAAAAGCTATTTAAGCTATTTTATGGACTTATCAACATACTTCCCCCCCCCCCCCCGAGCATGGGAGTAACCACAACTTGGCACATTCTGCGTCAGAGCAGTCCTAAGTACTCATGACAGTATTCAAGGCCAAATGTAACAGAGATAATAATAGATACTAATTAGAGTCTTCAGAAAAACTATTTTGATTTCAATGGCGCTATTAGCAATATAAATAGTAGCATAGATCTGCCAGGCCTCATATTAAGGATGGCATCCTTAGTTTGAACACTGTGGTTTGGAGCACGGCTCTTCCTCCCCAAAATTTTCTTCCCCTCTGAGGAACATATTCCTCTTTCTGTCTTCTAGTATTTAAATCTAACAGCCCTTTAGGGCTTACAGAATATGCACTAGTTTTGTTTAACATTTGCTTAGCAGCTTTTGCATCATTACTTTTCTGTAATTAGAACACCTAGTGGCTATGATGATAGACACTACACAAATTAGTGATATAGACAAGTAATTTCCTTTTCACAGTCCTAAAAGGACAATATCTTTGCTTTGCTGTTTTATACTGGCTGTCTTACTGTTACTCTAAACATACTTTTCCCCATACCTTGGTTTTTTTAAAAAAGGAAATATTTTTTCCTTATTCCATTACTTGGCTTTTTGCTATTCCCCAAAGGGTACACTTGAAATCAAGCTATTCTGCTTTCTATGGTGACGTTTTCTCTTTTCTATATCTTTCACAAAGGTGTATAAAAAAAATGTTACTGCACTTTTCTAATTTTGTCTGACATTGCTAACTCAGACAAAACTTGTAAAAAAATATCCAAAACATGTAGAACCACTGAGAAAAAACCTTATAAGCAGCAGAAGAATATTCATATTTATTTGATTGTGTGGCAGAAGCTACACTTTCCTTCCAGAATTTTGCACAGGAAAAGGAAGCATTAGCAGCTTTCCTTCAGGTTAAAAGGATGGGATTAAGTTACTTTGGAATCTAATGCTTTAAGATATTCAAGGTAGTCCTGCCTACCCAGACAGCTGCGAGTCTTCTGGGATTCCTGTGTCATGTCTTAGATAACTGACAGAATTTCAAATTGCGTGACACATCTAAGTTTAGGTACATGAATCACTTCCCAATAGTCCAGATCTGTGACTCATACCATTACTTTTCTATGATTATATCCTCTAGATCTCATGACAAGAGACACAACAAAGTGATTACCTCAACATAGGCATCTATTGCCATCTGGGGTGTCTGAGGCACCTGTTAGGTAGGTAGACATGACCAGGCTCTACAGGACACTGTGCCCTCTGGGGCACAGTGAGAGACAAAGTGAGAGACCTTATGGTATTTAGAAACACAACAGGCACCTGTATTTAGGCACTGTGTCCCACCCCTGGTGTCTGGTTTGCTTCTTTATGGCCTGTCATAAATCCTGAAACTCTGTGGATGTGCTATGTGGCTGGAGGGGCTTTGTAGTATTTTTCCTACTTGATCTGATAATTTTAGATTGTCATATTTCTTGCAATGCCTTTTTTCTCTCTCTCGGTTGTTCTTTTTTTTTTTTTTTCCTCCTCAGTAATTGCAAAACATTTCATGAGGGATTCCCCAAAGGGGAAAGGTGTTGAATTTTTGACATAGACTTTTTAATCTTTGTTTATTAGGCACTGAAATTAAATGTGTTAATAAAGAATAAGCATTTGTTTAGAGTTTTATAAGTTTAAAATATTTTTCTTTCTCTGTCAGCACTCTCTTTGCTCATTTCATGCTGTAATTCTAAACTTTTTTACGATCACGGATACACTTTTATAAGAAGTATAGTCTTTCTTTTAATCTACCACATGTACTGTATGTTATAGAACACAAAGAAACACAGTGAAAAGGGGTCTGTTACAGTGACACAGCCCAACCAAGCTACTTGATGTCTCCCACTGGGTCCATATGAGGCTCCTTGGGCTTCCGCTCTCCCCTGCTTGCTAGCTAATAAGCAAACACAGAATTGAGGTTGAAGTACAGGGCTTTAACTCATCTTAAAAGATCTGAGTGCTGAGTGTTAAGAGATATGCTGTCAAGGGTGTGAAGAGTGCTGCTTTCTTCTCTGCCATACGCTTCCCATGTGACCTTGGGAAAGTCGCTCACTTTGAATTTCAGAAAAGGCTGTAGGAACTCAGGGTTCAGCCAAAATTGGAAAGTGGCAAAGCTCTTGCTGAACCGCCAGCAGCAAATGAATCCCTGAGATCCCAGATGCAGAAGGGGTCACTGACACTGCCAAATCTTCGTGGCCTGTGTACCCAAGGTAGAACTAGCCAAGGTGAAGGAAATAATATCATAGAGCCATAGAATCATAGAATGGTTTGGGTTGGAAGGGACCTTAAAGATCATCTAGTTTCAAACCCTCTGCCACAGGCAGGGACACCCTCCACTAAGCCACGTTGCCCAAAGCCCCATCCAACCTGGCCTTGAACATTTCCAGGGAGGGGGCATCCACAGCTTCTCTGGGCGACCTGTTCCAGTGCCTCACCCCCCTCACAGTAAAGAATTTCTTCCTAATACCTAATCTGAATCTAGCCTCTTTCAGTTTAAGGCCATTGCCCCTTGTCCTATCACTACATGCCCATGTAAACAGTCCCTCTCCAGCTTTCCTGTAGGCCCCTTCAGGTACTGGAAGACTGCTCTAAGGTCTCCCTGGAGCCTTCTCTTCTCCAGGCTGAACAACCCCAACTCTCTCAGCCTGTCCTCATAGGAGAGATGCTCCAGCCCTCCGATCAGCTTCGTGGCCCTCCTCTGGACTCTCTCCAACAGCTCCATGTCTCTCCTGTACTGGGGCCCCCAGAGCTGGACACAGTACTCCAGGTGGGGTCTCACAAGAGCGGAATAGAGGGGCCTATGTTTAACAGTGTCCCGTCTCCTCACATTTGCTTGAGGCACTAGAGCCACTGGGACAATCTCTGTGGTAGAGTAGCACAAGAAATGGTATTCTGGCTTCCCAGGCCAAAGTTAGTCTTCATGGTGTGGTCTTCATGCCATCTGTACCAAAAAAAAAAAAAAGGGACTGCTGGCAATGTGTCCTTGATGAATATTGTGCATTTTAGACCACTCAGATATCCAGAGATAAAAAGCCATTTTCATCTCTGAGCATAGCAAAGTTTTATCTAAATATGGCCAGAATTATATGGCATGATGTGGAAGGTAGTAACATACTTCTGGTTTCTGTTGTAAAGGACTATATATATTTTTATTCTTACAAATATTCACATTTCTTATATTATCCTAAACAAGTACTTTTCATTGTTGTTTTCTGGAACCTTGGTTAACGCACAGTCCCAAAAGGTAAAATACAGACTATCCTTTCACCCAGAAAACAACTTCCCTGGCTTGCAACTCAGGAGAAAATTCTTACCCATTTATTTTTCTAGTAAATTCAGGTTGCTCTCCTGTTTAAGTTTACTGCCCCATGTAAGAGCAACAGGAGTGTGGCCTGTTATCAAATTGGTACAAAATATATGGGGGTTGGACTAGATGACCTTTAAAGGTCCCTTCCAACCCAAACTATTCTATGATTCTATGTACAGCATAGAGAGAGACAGAATTTAATACATTAGAAGGAGAAAGAGTGCTCTTTTCTACCTTCGTGCTGAAAAGTTTGGGTTTGTGCACTCACATTTTAATAAACAACAAAAAGATCATCCAGTCAATGTTTTTATGTGGCCTTGGCAGTCTTCATAAATGCACTGGTGGCCTGGGGCCTGAAGAGAGCTGCATCCTTCAGAAGACACAAAGGGTCGGATGCCCAAAGGGACTGAAACACTGCTGTCAGAGCAAGTTGATGGCACATGTCAATGAGCAGAACTCTTTTTTACATGTGTATTTGTCAATATCTTGGAAGTTGTGGGGGTTTTTTTGCTAAAAATTGTAGGAGCTGTGGTTGTTATCATGAAATATTGGGGCCACAAGGCTTGGCCACAGGTAGCAGCTCTAATTGAACTACCTGGCTGCCCTGGGGGCAGATGACTGGGAAGAAGAGGCACCTGAGACCTGTAGGAAAAGAAGGAAAGATATCTCCTTTTTGCCATCCTTCTCATCTTCAGAGGTTTTATAAAGGCCCTGCTCATGCTGGGGTGAGACCTGCAGCCTGGTTGCTAAATGAGAGCAACGAAGGTGGCCCAGGAGGTTGCATGCTTTGTTAACGCTGCTGGGCATCTGCCTCCTGCAAATGATGGGTGACAGCACTGCAGCTGAGCAGGGTGACCATCAAGATCAGCAGCAGCTGTACTGAAATCTCTTTACACGGCAGCCTAACCATAGCATAGTTTGTTGAGTCCCAGAAGCTTGACGCACCCCATAGGGACAACAAACTGTCAATGAAGTGCCACTGAAAAGGAAGACAGTGACAAGCTGTGCCAGCAGTCACTGGTAGTTAATAGCAGGAGGATTTGATTTAAACAATAGATTTGGGGCCAACTCATAACATGCATTGTATTGTCTTTTCCTTTCTCTCCCTTCCTTCACCCCCCAACAGTTCCTTTTGGTTAAACAATTTATTTAACTCACGGCTTGTGAGCTGGGAAATATTGCTTATGGTTCAATTGAGTTTCCCAGATTTCAACCAGTGTCAGTGGATTTTTTTGCAAGTATTGTTCATGACTGAAACTAGGCTTGTTGCCCGGCAAAGAGGGTAGAGGCATTTTTAGCAAGATGGGAATTAATAGATGAATGATCCTCCTCCTTCTGGGATCTGGGCATTTTATATAGTGATTGAAATGAAAACTGTGAGCCTCGGTTGTGAAATGCATTGCTTTTCCTGTGAAATGTAATAATCTAATCTACACCCTGCTCAGTGTATATTCCAGTATATACTTTGGTGTTCATGCTGTTCTGCACCTGACATGGGACACGGGCAAGCTTGTTAGGGGTGACGCATTCGCATGGCATTCCCTGGATTCATCTAACTGCTTACCTTTCCAATCTTAATTACCAGCTAGTATAATTATTATTCCTTCAGCTGGGCAATCAGTGATATTTATTTTCTGTATTTTTCCTGTATTTTTCTGATTCTTGTGTATTTTCCACTAGAAAAACATGTAAAAAAGGGTGAACGGTTTAGAATTTAAAATCATTGTTGTCCTTCACGGAATGAGCTTGCATCTACAGTAGCAACTTTGTGCTTCTGTTGGAGAAGTTACTGGGGGAAGATCCAGTCTGCTGTCTAAATCACACCTTCACTTTAGGTGCTTGGTTAACCAGTCCACCTAAAATAAGATTCTTACAAAGCCAGTTAAGGAAGACAAGTGTCTTTTGATGCCTCCGGGGAAAAATCCCATCCGCATAACATAGGTGCCTGAACTAGGTGCATGGGATTTCTGGAAAACTGGAGGACTTTGAAGGCACCGTGAGTAAGATTTATTAGACTAAATGTCAAATATATTAGAACTGAATGTATATTGTATGCATCAGAGAGAAGTCCTCACATTTGCTGTACAGTGAATGGAGAGAATTAAACATTCCTATAGCACAATTCTCCTGAAGGTATTTTAACATTATCTGATCTGCGTTATAGAGGTAACAGTTTCTTTTCATTTACTAGGGTAGGGGGACTAGTTTGGATTAGCTGTTCTGCATCCTGCCCGTATTATGGCAATATTTTTTTTTTTAATTTAAAATATGAAAAATAATTTTAAAGGTTAAAAAAAGGAGAGGAGATGAAAGAGAACATACCAGCTCCGGACATTTTAAAGCGCTTTTCTCAACCCCAGACAGATTTATTTTTATTCTTTGTATTTTTGCCATTTGATCTTTTCTTCAACCTCTCTTTAAAAATCTAAATAAATGTTGAAAGTAAAATGTTTTGAAATAAAAAATCTTGGCACTCAGGGAACTAACTAGACTGCCAAAAATAGGGTTGTTCGGTGATTTTGGTGTCTGTGGAGTTGAGGATTGCTGGAGAGTAGCTAGTTTCCAAATTGCTAGGCACGTCACTGGATTTTCCATTCTGAAATCCTAATTTAGGCAAACTGGTTTTTGCTTTCAGTTCTCAGTGTTGGATTTTTCCAAACATCAAATTTTCTTGGTTTCTCCTTTCATTGGCTTCTTTTACAATTTCCCCTGCCTTCTTATTCACTGAAAGAAGATTAAGATGAAAGAACAGAAAATACCCAACCTCCCCCCAATTATCTCTTCTTCATGCTGTTATTTGTTTTAGTACAAAATACTGCAAAAAGATAAAAAGTCAAACCATGTCATAGTGGGGGAACAGATACACACATCTTTAAGTTCTTCACAGTTGAAAAATAGTAGAAAATATTTAAAAAGAAACAGAAATTAGGCCTGTTGGTTCAAAGCTGTTTATTGAAACTTGTCCCTAGGAACGAATGTCCCCAGAAAAGAGACAGTTTTTAAAGTGTGTCTATTGCTATTCCAACAAGAAACTAGATTTTTTTAAACAATATTTTACAAACACAGAGAAGGTCTAGAATCAATGCATGTATCATCCTCTGGAAGTAACTTAACAGACTTTACTCGCCCAGCACTGTGCTTGACAGGTGGCTGCTGTCTCGCCTTAGGTAGCTCCATACTTCGATTGCTATACGGTTAAGTTACTGCACTAGTTTTTGAACACATTAATTTACATTAATGTGATGTTTTAGTCACTTTAAGTTGAGAGTGAAGGTCTCCATATTTCATTTTCCTGGCTCTTCAGGGGGTAAAATCTATACCTTGTTAGCACAATTTGCCAGCTCTAACACCATCCCTCTCTACAATAACACAATGACTGCTTTTCAGCTTGAGTGTTATTTCACAGTGTGGTGACTCTTTATTGAGCTGGGCTTACCTGAGTATGGATAACTGGAGTTAACTCTGTTGTAAACACAGCCCAAGGTACAATAGACATGCTGCAAAATTAGCTCAAGGTCTCCTGTGTAGTCAGATGCCATCTTTTCCTCAGAAAGTCAAAAATGAGGAGTTCCGTGAATTATTTTCAGGGGGAAAAGGGCATTACTCTCAAAGGGAGTGGCAAGAGAAAACTGGGCCATGGACCGTGTCCTGGTCATAGGAACAGTACTTGGATCTGAGACTGCCAGGAGCGGCTCCTTGAGCAGATCTAGGTGCACCCCCAAGCTACAGCGCAGCTCCAAGAGTGGATGTGTAATTAATACATGGCAGCAAGTGAGCTTCAGCCCTGTATCTCTGCCCACACAGCCTCAGTTGTTAGCCCACTTTTAGTCCCTTTTCTTGGGCTAGTCCAACCAGGTCTCTCAAAGACAAGCCTATTGTAGAGAGACCAGTCCTCCACAGTGGAGGCCTTATTCAGATGGTGACACTTGGACTCAAGATACATGGACCATTTGACTCAAGAATCATGGAACAGATCCTTCTAGAAGCTATACTAAGGCACATGGAGGACAGGAAGGTGATTCCAGACAGCCGGCATGGCTTCACCAAGGGCAAGTCCTGCCTGACCAACCTAGTGGCTTTCTGTGGTGGAGTGACTACATCAGTGGACAAGGGAAGAGCTATGAATGTCATCTGTCTGGACTTCTGTAAGGACTTTGACATGACCCCACACAACGTTCTTCTCTCTAAATTGGAGAGATATGGATTTGATGGATGGACTGTTTGCTGGATGAGAAATTGGTTGGATGGTTGCATCCAGAGGGCAGTGGTCAACAGCTTAATGTCCAGATGGAGAACAGTGACAAGTGGTGTCCCTCAGGGGTCTGTACTGGGACTAGTACTTCATCAATGACATAAACAGTGGGATTGAGTGCACCCTCAGCAACTTTGCAGACGACACCAAGCTGAGTGGTGCAGTTGACACACCTAAGGGATGGGATGCCATCCAGAGGGACCTGGACAAGCTTGAGAAGTGGGCCCATGTGAACTGCATGAGGTTCAACAAGGCCAAGTGCAAGTTCCTGCATGTGGGTCAGGGCAACCCCTGGTATCAATACAGGCTGGGGGATAAAGGAATTGAGAGCAGCCCTGCAGAGAAGGACTTGAGGGTACTGGTGAATGAATGACCCAGCAATGTGTGTTTGCAGCCCAGAAAGCCAACTGTATCCTCAGCTGCATCAAAAGAAGCGTGACCAGCAGGTTGAGGAAGGTGATCCTGTCCCTCTATGCTGCCCTCGTGAGACCCCACCTGGAGTACTGCATCCATCTCTGGGGTCCTCAGCACAGGAAAGACATGGACCTGTTGGAGTGAGTCCAGAGGAGGGCCACAAAGATGATAAGAGGGCTGGAGCACCTCTCCTATGAAGAGAGGCTGAGATAGTTGGGATTGTTCAGCCTGGAGAAGAGAAGGCTCTGGGGAGACCTTATTGCAGCCTTTTAATACTTAAAGAGGGGTTGTAAGAAAGATGGGAGCAAACTTTTTAGTAGGGCCTGTTGCGATAGGACAAGGGGTAATGGTTTGAAACTGAAAGAGGGTAGATTTAGCCTAGATATAAGGAAGAAATTTTCTATAATGAGGGTGGTGAAACAATGGAACAGGTTGCCCAGAGATGTGGTAGATGTCCCATCCCTGGAAACATTCAGTATCAGGTTGGACAGAGCTCTGAGCAACCAGGTCTAGTTGAAGATCTCACTGCTCATTGCAGGGGGGATTGGACTAGATGACCTTCCAACCCAAAATATTCCATGATTCTATGCTACTATGATAAGGCCAAGACTGGTCCCTGCCCTTTTTTCATTAGCATGAGAGACACTTGGACAATCAAAAGATCAGGATTATAGAAATCTAACTACAATGAAGAAGACATAATGATGTCTGAATTCACTTCCTTGCTAGTTCAGTTTCTCCCACAGCCAAAGACTCAGTCAACCCAGTCAGGCCCCATGTCACAACAGGTTTCACCCTGATCACTGACATATGCTAACACAGCTAAATTGCTTGTTTATGGCTCAAGGACCATAGTTTACCTGCTCATCTCGTTGGCAAGCAGAAAATGAAAAAACATCATGACCAAAAAAAAATCAAAAAAGTAGTGTTATAAGACCAGACTCCATTGTATTATAGCACGGCCAGGCAGTCAATAACATCATGGAAACCTAGTGTCATTCTACCTAATTTTAGACATGTAAGGGAAATGTTTAATTTAGGCAAGTCCTTGGTCTCCTTGATTTTTATAGATAATGCAGGCAATACACAAAAAACTGTTGATGACTTAGATGTGCTTAATTACTCACTGTGAGTACCTTTCTCTTAGCAATGAACCTACGTAGACCGTAAACGAAAAGCACCGTTGATGGCCTCCTACAGCTTGGTGGGGTGAATTTAAGCTGCATACTGTCAGGGTCAGAAGAACTGCAGCCCTGTGCTCTAGACGTGTCTGGTTTTGTCCTTGGATTTCTTGGAAGACAGGCTGCAGTGCCAGAGGCAGGATGCAAGAGAGGCCAGATGTGCCTCTTACCTTCCAGGTTACCCAGATAATGTGAAGGCTAGACTCCTGCAGTGGGAAGGAGCCGTGGTTTAGGATTCACAAGCAGGCAGCTGTGGACCAATACTGGTCTGTATCATTGTTGTCTCTTCTTAAATAGTATGACCAAAATCTTGTCTAGTTCACAATCAGGGAGGAAAACAGTGTAATAACAAGTTTTGGAGATAAAGAATAAAGGAGAAATGAAAACCTTAGATGTAAGGGCAGAAAAAACCCAGATAAACGTGGCTCTGATTCCCTCTACCAGGGCATTTCTCCCTGGGGAGAGCTGAACCACTTGTAAGTGGATCCTTCTTTTACACCGGTGACTCTTCAGTTCATTGGGCTGCTGGCTTTGTAAGAAACAACTTTAATGGTTTCTTAATATAGACATCCCTTCAGTGCTTTAAAACGAAGCAAAAAGACCCCATTTAATTCCACCAGGCTTTTTGTGTCATGACCTTTGTGCAGTACTTGAGTTATACAGTAGGGAAAAGGTGTCCCTTTCTTGCATTATAGATTCACGAATTTTTAAACTCCCTGTATGGGGCAGCTGATGCAAGTAACAATGGAAAACTGGTATTCTGTCCAGTGGTGCATAAATCCCAAGAGAGTAGACATCTGAAATGAAAGGTGCATCTCTGATGCTACAAAAAAAAAGCTGGAAAGAATCTTCCCTCTTTCTTACCCTTCCCTATTTCTTGTCTCACCACTTTTACCTCATTACCTTTGTGTATCTAAATAATGTTTGAGTCCAGCAGAACTGACAGAAAGCACTTATGTTAATTAACAAAAACAAATTAGCATTAATGTGAATCTATTCACTGATATGCCTCTAGCAGGGGAACATGTTGAAATATAAAACCTTAAAAGCTGGGAACTCTGTTGCATCTTCAACAACAACCTTCCAAAAACAACTGCCAGAATTAATTTCTTAGGCTAGTTATAAACAAATAAAATCTCTTCAGTGACCAAAGTCTGGTAAACACATCTGTGTCTATACCAATTTTTTTCTTTTTAACTGAGAAGAGCAAGAAATCTGGACACTTCCCCTCATAATTGCAGGACTTCCTTTTGCCTACTTTGTACATCTTAATTGTGGGCTTGCATATATATGAGGCTTTTCCAACACTGGGTGGACACTGTTACCTTTCCTGCTTCTAAAAGAGGCTTCATCTTGCTGAATCAAGCTATGAGCATCATTGTGAAGGACCACCATGGAGCTGATGAAAAACATCTTAACACCAGAATACCTCTGTTGACTTCAGCTATCCCAGGGGAGCTGCAGTTAATTTCCCATTGCCTTTTTGAGGTCAGGCTTGGCATCACCATGTCTAAATATGCTGTGTTTGATTACTGAAGGTAGTAATCTCTCCAGGGCTACAGACTTAAGCAGAAAAGTTTGACAATTAATGAAATACATTAATGTTATGAATCTTTCTTATCTTTCAGTGATTTGTAATCCTGTGAGGTTTATACTCTAATCATAAAAGAAAAGATTCTAGAAAGGAAGTTGCCCATTTGAAGTCCCACAATATTAATCAAGCCAGAAAAAAAGAATTTGCTAGTGTCAATTTTGTACAGCAATTAACAAAACTCATGTTTAGATTTTAGCTAAATTTTGAAAAATACTTTTTCATAGTTTCCCAATATAAACCAATGATGAGAACCTGAAAAATATTTATTTTTTCTTTTTAAAAATATTTTACATAGAATGTTCAATTTACATTTTTTTCTCAGCAGAGTCCTTTTTCTGTTAGAAAGCAGTAACCTGAAAATGTGTGTTTGATAATGGGTTTTTTTTCTGTAAAGATGTATACAGTGAATATACAGTAGACTATACACAGAGAAGAGAGCTGAGGGGGAAAGTTTGTTGAAATTTTAACATGAGTTTATTTAATGGGAAATGAATGAAATGAAATTGCATAATAGTAATATATTCTAGATTCATCCAGTCAATATTTCAGTAGGAAACCACTTCAGGTTTACTAATCCATTGACTCTTGAGTGGCTCTTTAACACTATATGCCTTAATAACATACCTAAGCTGAAGGAGTTGGAACTTGTATCAAGTGCCCTTCTGAAAAGAATTGTCAAAATTTACCTGACGATTTCAGTCCTTTGTAGACTTGGGAAGAAACGTTCTGCCATTTTTGAAAGACGAGACTGTTAGAAGTAGCTACTTCTGCAGCTAAACTTGCACATTACCTAGAGTTTTCTAGCCTTCTTTGGCCATGTACAAAAGAAAGTACCACACATTGACAAGCTTGGACTTAAATTATGAAGGGAGGATGATAGAGATGGGATAGGTGGGATATTCATAGAATAATGGAATCATAGAATGGTTGGAAGGGTTTGGGTTGGAATGGACCTTAGAGATCATCTAGTTCCAACCCCCCCGCTGCAGGCAGGGACACCCTCCACTAGACCACGTTGCCCAAAGCCCCATCCAACTTGGCCTTGAACACTTCCAGGGATGGGGGCATCCACAACCTCTCTGGGCAACCTGTTCCAGTGCCTCACCACCCTTACAATAAAGAATTTCTTCCTCATATCTAGCCTAAATCTACCCTTCTTCAGCTTAAACCCATTACCCCTTGTCCTATCACTACATGCCCTTGTAAACAGTCCCTCTCCAGCTTTCTTGTAGGTGCCCTTCAGGTATTGGAAGGCTGCTCTAAGGTCTCCCCAGAGCCTTCTCTTCTCCAGGCTGAACAATCCCAACTATCTCAGCCTGTCTTCACAGCACAGGTGCTCCAGCATTATGATCATCTTCGTGGCGCTCCTCTGGACTCGCTCCAACAGGTCCATGTCTTTCTTGTACTGGGGGCCATAGAGCTGGACACAGTACTCCAGGTGAGGTCTCATGAAAGCAGAGTAGAAGGGGAAGTTCACCTCCCTCGACCTGCCTGGTCACACCTCTTTTGATGCAACCTGGGATACAGCTGGCTTTCTGGCCTGCAAGTGCATATTGCTGGGTCGTGTTGAGCAACCTTTCCCTCCAGCATGTCAACCACACCTTGGTGTTGTTGGCAAACTTGCTGAGGGTGCACTTGATCCCACTGTTCATGTTGCTGACAAAGATATTAAACAGTGCCGGTCCCAGTACTGACCCCTGAGGAAAGTCTTTCACCACTGGTCTCCACTTGAACATCGAGCCATTGACCACAGCTCTTTGAGCCCAGTCAATTCTTTATTCACTGAGTGGTCCATCGGTCAAATCCGTGTCTCTCCAATTTAGAGACAAGGATGTTGTGCGGGACAGTGTCAAATGCTGTATGAAGAGTTCTGCAGCTGCCAAACAGAGGTTCTGGTAATTCACAGTTACCATAGTTATACGGGAATCTTCTCCCACAAAATGTGCATATAAGCATGCAGGAGACAAACCTTGCCCAATTATAGGTATAGGCTTCACTATACCATAACATTGCCTAAAATCAGAGTGTTCTTATTAAATGCTAGAGCTCTGATATTATTCTTACTTTAAGATGTTAGTGATTTGAGTGAAGGTTTGCCAATTAGATTCATTTTGCAGTCCTGTTTGATTATAGTAACCTACTTGGAGGTCTTTAGCACTGAATTTTGAGGATTACTTGCAGTGATTACTTGTACCTTTTTAATAGTTGTGGTTCAGGAAAGAATTTGTCATCTGATCCATATGAAGGTGCTAAACCTGATCAGCTGTTGTGTTTTCAAGTTCTGTGCAAAATGTCTTTATGCAGCCAAACATAGAGGGAGGGATGAGCTTACTGAGGTGTAACAGCTGTGGAGAATGTGGGAAGTGGGGATAAACGAGTTACTGATCTGCTTCCCCTTATGAAGGGAGAACAAGATGGCTTGGAGGTAGGATGTCTCTTGGATGATGGAAGGACAGTTGGTGAGATGTATCTTGTGGGCACAGGATATCCTGAAGTCTCTGGAGAGTGCAGGAAAGTTGATTTATGATATGTCTGGGACCATGCTGTTTGGATGTAAACTGAAATGTCTCCAATATTTACATGAGGAAAGATATAAAATAAACAACCAGAAGTTTTTTCAGATCACAAAGCACACTATAGCAGATAAGGCTGAATGCAACACCAGTCTCGCTGGGGCAGCTTCACAGCTACAGGACCACAGGCATATCAGAGGCAAGATCCTGCACAAACCACCAAGGGCCACTGGGGAAGGCTGGTGTCCTTTTAACTTTCCATGGAAAATCAATGCTTGCTAGAGATCTTCTCAATGGATTACTAATGACCATGCTGCCTTAGTGTGAACAAATCATAAACAGAAAAGGTCTGACTTTGAAGGCAGTGGGGAAAGAAGTACCAATTCTGAAAAAGTCTTAAATATGACTAACTGATTAATTTTTATTCTGAGATTAATCATGTTTATGGCCCTGATCCATTGTCCAATGAGGTCAATGAAAACACATTTCTTTCTATGGATCTTCAATTAGGTAATCTATTCATGAAGTGTACTCTTTATTCAGCTTCTGTCATCACATGATAGGCAAATCCCAGCTATTGTAGTGCAATGAACCAGGTCTATAATATAAATGTGTTAAAAGTCAGATAGTGTAGAACAGTTAGATTCTTGAAAATGAGGTTCTTTTGATAGTCTTGTATGTGGCATCCAAAATCAAAGCTTCCCATGTAGCTTCTCCCTTTTGCAATTGTGGGCAATATCCTCCAGATAATACGCTATCTTTTTCTTGTGATCCTCTGAGGTCAACACATTTGAAACAGTACAATGATGCGTAGCAAACATTTCCCCCAATGCACTGAACATTTGCTGGGGAAGTTTCAAAAATCTGCTACTGCTCTTTGTTTGAAATGTACCTAGTACAGTGTTGCCTTGTGAGTGAGACATGCATAGTGGCATAAAGCTTACCTGAAAAATATCTAAAGATAAGCCTGAGAAGAATGTGTACTCATTTACATGTATACGAAGTAGCAGCAGCTGCTGGTGTTCAGACACAATTATTTCTCATGAAAATTTTTGCAAACAGGTTTTCTTTTCTTTTTTTTTTTTTTTCTTTTTTAGTGTAATCAGCCCAAGATATTGCATCTGGGAAAGATTTGTTGCTATCAAAAAAGTAGGCACCAAAAGGGGCATAAGAAATACAGTTCTCTAAGTAGAAATCAGTTGTATTAATATGACTCTACTTACAGTTGAATGGATGCTGCCTCCTCTGGTCCATCATGCTGAGAGGGCAACTGCTATACATGAATCCGGGTATTTGTTTTATTTATATATATGTATATATATTTATATATATATATAAAATCTTGCCTCCCTAGGGACATCTGTGGAATTAAATGGTTGGATCCAGGTTTATTTCTACAGCCTAGTTAGTATTGTTCTCCGAGTAGATCTGTGAAAAATCAAACTGTGTGCCATGCTGGTTCATAGAAGAATCTACTATTCCACCTAACTTGACTAAAAGATTTACTGAAAACCCCTGAAGGGATAGGAAAATCTTCAGAACACTCATTCATCCTCAGTCAATTATAGTAAAGGATCTGAGTATTGAAACACGCTCTGCGCAGCCTTAGCATTGTAGGCTGGGACAGTCTCAGAGGCATTCACTCAGTTTAACATTAGTCGAGTTTCTATTAGCAGATAAAAGAGATTCAAACCAAATCCAACACTACTGAGATCTTTGCAAATACTATACATAAAGCTTTAATCTCTACAGTTTCAATCTTGATTTAAGCCTAAATGTACATGTAATATACCTGCGTTGTTGAAAGAGTATTTATAGCAGTAGAGAGCATTGCCTGGCCTGCTGAAAAGCTTGATCGCCTACCTGCCTACACTGGTTTCACCATGAAATACAGTGTTTCTAAAATGATATGTGTGATTGGAGACGTGCTGTCAGGTTTGGAATTGAGACCAGGCTGCAGTAGGGAGTGTGGAAGAACTCCAGCTTACGGCTTTATTCTTAAACTGAGCTTTTCATTCTGAGCAAAGCGAAAAATCCTGATGTAAAGATGAAACTCACTTCATCTTCATTAAAGCTGAAGTGTGCTCAAGGTAGGGAAGATGCACACAGACTGCGGATGCAGCTTGGATCCTCTCAGCCCCCTCATGGGACCACGAAGAGGAGTCACAACACAGTCCCTTGTCTGCCTTTTCTGTGCATTACTGTTTTAACTCTAGTGTTGGTTCCACCAGCTCCTTTTGCCAAGTGTGTGATGTGTCATGGCCGTGAATATATGTGTGTAACATCCGTGCAGCCTATCCTCTTGTCCTCCTCTGGCTTGCCTCCACTTTTCTTTCTCACCCCATCGCCTGCAGAGCTCCTTCCGATTTGGCAGGGCGTCCTTTGGTCTCTCACTGCTCCAACCTCAGCAGATCCTAAGTGTTACAGTTGGACGGAGATTTTAGTTGGCCTTCAGCTGTACAGCTAAATTTCTCAGGATGTGGTTACAAAAAGAAAGCACCCTGGAAAATATGAGGAGACAAACTTGACAACGTGCTTGGGTATACCACCATCTGTAGCGTATGTTACACAGGAGCAGCATGCAGTAAATTCTGTCACCTTGCTCTCCACCCCTTTTTGAGATCACTTCCGAATATGTAGAAGGCTTATTCATGAACGTATGAACTGGGAGTGCTTAATGAAGCAGTGTTACATGTTGTGAAACTAATATCTATTTCTGCCTTTTCAGTTTATTTCCATGTCTGAGACTGACCCTTACTTTGTTTGCAATCCTTTCCTGCAAAATCTGAAGGAAAAAAAAAGAATAAAATAGAACTCAATACTTAATGTATTTGAGGAAAAGAGATTTTTTTTTTTTTTCAAGAAATAATTACTCATTTCACTTTGTATCTTAAGCATTTTGATGTATTGGACTGGTCTAGTGATATAAGTAGAAATGTGCTTAAGTTTGTGAAACCTTCTTATTCTTACTCTCTCTGTGTTGCTTCATAGAGCACATTATGCATTACAAATGTAGTTTTCTTTTTTTCTGGTGCAGCTGAAAAGTCACATAACCATCCTCTCTGACTTGGCTCAGTGTTCTTCAGCGTTACAGCAGTCCAAGCACTAGAAAACCTGATTTGGAACATCTTGGAGACTTCATAGGATAATCACTTGTAGGAGCTCTGTTTTCAGACAATGTCATCTGAAGGACTGATATTCAACAAGCAATTAAATCAGAACTGAGAGGGTTTTGTTTTTTACCACAACACCATGGGGATAATTTCATGTCTTCAGTCAAATAATTCAGATTCATAGTTTGAGGTAGAAAATGATAGCAGCTTGTGAGAAGCAGGGCATTATTTATCCTTCTAAATAATTAGTTTCTGGGGTTTTTTTAAATACAATGCTAATTCTTTTCTTATGTCAGTCATGATAAAATACCAGCAACTCATTTATACACAATCCTTGTCTTGTTCATTGTGAGTCTATGTTTTGCAAGGGTCATTATAACTATTTATGCTTATGTGAACAACATGGGCTTGGAAGTTCACCTAGTATTCAGCAGTTTTCAAATGTTGGCCTTAAATTCATTCTAATAGAAAAAAATACTTTTTTTTTTTTTAAAGAGATATTTATTTATTTGTTTTTCATCAGGAAAGGTTTCTCATCTCATGATGTAAACCTGTTGGAAAACCTATCCTGTTCCGCAAATATTTCTACTGTTATTAGAAATGCTGGTGGAATTTGTATAAGTCATAAAATGTTTAGTTAGTGCTCTGTGAAAGGGAAATCTGTAATATTCTTCAAGAGAAACCTTGCAAATGGTACTTGATTCAGTTCGTCAAACTTCCAGTTGCTCTGAAAAATACCAGTTATAACAGCATAATCCCAGCTTTGATGCATTAGGTGTTAGAGGTGTTCTTATTTCTGATTGCAGGATGAGCTGTGTTATTTACATTCTTGAAAGGTTGGCTGTGATGAGGAAAGCAAGGGATTTTTATAATGATCTAAGTAGCTAAGGCCAAACTTTTTCTCAACTGGCACAGATTAACATTGTGTAGAAAACCAGCTGATATTGCAGAAAGCCATGATAAATGAAACTTTGGAGTATTCCACTGTGTATGCAAGAAGTCCTGAAGAATTTCAAGCTGGGACTCCTACCTGCATCACACTTCAGTCTGTTAAACTCCTCTTTCTCCTCTTTTTTTTTTTTTTTTCATTTTTAAGTCATCACAGTATATAATTTACTCAGACCACACTGACATACTATAACAGTTATTAAAGTTTAGCCAGTGGTTTTATATTAGAAATGCCCTATTTTTAGAAGTTTCTAACTAGAATATAAAAATAACTTTGGACAGACTTGGAGTTAGAAAACCTCTACGCAGGCATTGTGTTAAAAAATGTAATTAAAAATAGCAGGCTGTGTTTGGAAACAAGTAAATGCAACTAATTTATTTAACAGCCCTCTAGTCACCCTCTGTGTACTGTGACTTTCCTATCAAAGCAGTATCTATCTCAACAATATTTCACTCTTACATTTATTGCACTGTTTTACCAGCTTTAAGTATGGTTCTTCTATATATCTGCTGTATTCCTAGCTGCTTCTTTTTTTAAAAAAATTATGTTCTCATGTACCTTGATCCACACACAGCCCTCTTTACCATGAAAGAACTCATTTTAAAGATGTGCAAGTCAGGTGAGTGGTGGGTGATGCACACACAACCATGGAAGCTGGTGGCTTAGTCTTTCCAGTAGATAGTTGGAGGGGTTTTCCATTCCTCTTTACCTCTCCAGCTGCATTCATGAGTGTCTGCAGAAGACGTGAAGAAGTTGTGAGGCACTGTTGTGAAGGCTCTTTACCGTCCTTTTCTTCTGCCAGAGGGATGTTGGCAGGAGGGATGGGGCTTGAGTGGAGTTGTGTCAGCACTCGTACACTGGGCAAAGATGAGAGCACCATTAGCCTTTACTAAAGCAGTAAAATATCTACAGAGTGTGGAGAGGAAAAGAGAGAAGAAAGGAGCCCTGTGACCTAAATTGTACATGTCTAAATAAATCTAAGTGAGTTGTGCTTGTGGGGCTTTTTATTTCTTTTAGAAGGAAGCTGTGGAGAGTGGGGGATGACCTGTGACTGTCGTGTCTGTGTGGTTAGAAAGCTGCCAGCTCGGTTTTGGTTAGGTGGGGTTTTATTCTTTCTGCTGTCTTTGCTTGCATGTTGGCCTGATTCTTCACATCACGGAGGCACAGACAACAGAGGAATGGATGTGATTCCTGGATCACTGAAGCATAATTGCTTTAAGCAATGAGCTAGCTCCTGTTACTCAGATTTCGTACAATAGGTAGCAAGTCACTTAGGCAACAAAGTCACCTACCTAGGGTCTGTTTTTTCCAGATCAGCCTACAAAAGATGCCACCCGACAGATGAACCAGGAGGTTATAAAAAAGGATAACGGGCCATTTTTAGCAGCTCAAGCTGAAGAAGAGATATCTGCTCCAGGAACTCAGCGGGGTGGAAGGGAAACTGAATACAAACAGACCTGGAGGGAAGAACAAGATAAAATGAAGGGCACAGTTTTCAGGTATTAGGGGTGGACAGGGTCAGCACCTGACTTAGGTGCTTAACTTTCTGGTGTCTATTGAAGCAGCCCTCACGGAGATGCTTTGCATCCCTCTCTGGTCACTGGGGGAGGCAGCTGCTTGTGGAGATTTCCAGAGACAGATCACATCTGTGTGAGGTGCTGCACGCTGGGTGGGTGAGATCCTACCCTTGGCAGATTAATAACCTTGAGTAACAACTTCTAATTTGTTAAGTAAAAGGAGCTGTGTTTTAATTCCTTGCAAAGCCTCTGTATACATGCTTACATGTCTACTAAAGGGCTAACATGCAAGGATGGAAGGCTCTCATTTCTGGCATGCAAGAGGAATCTGAGAAGTTGGTACTTTGCCCTGGGACGTGCAAATGCATTTTGAGTTCTTGGTCCCAGGAGATTTGCAAGACAGAGAATGTGCTCTTTGGGAATATACAGCAGGGATTTAGAGGCTTCTAGATGTAGCTTAGGCTCCAGAGGCTTGCAAGTGCTACATATGCAAAGTTTGAGTTCCCAGTAGATCATCTGAGCTTTCAACAGAAGGTGTGTGATTAGGTTTTGTCCCTTGGGATGGTGAGAGTCTCCATTTCCTCCATGCATATTCAACATTTATGTTCTTTTAGGCTTGATTGCTGTTTTCTTTTTATATGGAGAAGAGAAATATAAGGTACTTGTTATTAACTTGAGTTCGAGAGTCTGAGAGTCTCTGGAATCTGGCTTTAAAATACATATTTTTCTATGTTCTTTACAATATTATTCTGTAGCATGTAAGGGTGTAGTTACATGAATATTTTCTTCAGCAGCAAAGCAAGTTTAAACTATACCCTCAGGCAAATAAAACATCTGTAATGTCACTGCTGGAAATTTCATAAACAATTTCAATTGCATATTTACAAGGAATACACTCACTTTAAGACGAAGAAGAGGTTAGTACTGAGTTATGTGTGGAAATATCTATTAATCAAAACAGCAATAGATGATCTCAAAGCAAAATACTTTTTCAAACTTGCCAAAGAAAGCCTGGCGGACAAAACCAGCAGATCTGTTTGAATGTTTATGTTTCAGGCTGTTAATCACTTTGTCCCATTCTGAATTGAATGCTCTTTCAGATGAGAAGAATGCAGAAGTAACCAACGTTTAGGAACGGGAAGGCATATTTCCAAGGTGTACTAGGACTATCATTCAGCTACATCCTAACGAAATGCCTGTATATTCTTCATTTACAGAATTAAATCTGCACTAACTGTGTTCATGAATCTCTTCCTCCCTTTTAAAAATTAACAGGCTTCTGCTTCTAACACTTGTGGACAGTTTTTAAATATATGAACCAAATGTAAACTCATACAATGTAGTTTTCCTGAGTTAGCTGGCAGTCTGAAATTATAAGACGGCCAATTTCTTTAATAAAGGGTTTGACTAAGAAACCCTGGAAACTGCTGAAATACCAACACAGACTCTTGCTGCAGAAATACATAGTTAATGTATGCCTCTTAGAATCCAAATATATATCTGTGCCTTGTGAGTTTCCAACAAATCTCAGCTTGAATGTATTCAGCTGCCAAGATCTTCATCCTCCTATTCCCCACCCTGTCCCACATTCTGCAGGCACAGGGAATGGCAGGCTAGGGAAGAGTTGAAAATGTCGTCTTCTCCATCCCAATAATGATCATGGAAAATGTACTCAGACTACCTCTGTTAGCAGGCTGGCTGACCTTTTTTTAAAAGACCTGTACTGCAGAGGATGAGTAATTTCCAGTGTAAAAAACCCTCAAAAACTCCTTAAAAAAAAAAAATCTGCTATATCAGTGTAGGATCCTACTACTCTTACTGTAGCATTTAGCTGTGCTTATTAAGGACAAAATAGGGATGGGATTATGGTAATTCAGTTTTAACCCTTTAGTCTGCTCAAATAAAACTGTATTCTGACTTAGGAAGGCAGTTCCTGTGCTCCGCTATTGCTAACGTTTTAGTTATACTGCAATGAGTCCATTCATTAATACTGTGTAACCACAGCAGAATTAGTCACGTGAATAAAGACAAGAGGCTTGGGTAAAATTAGAAACTAAGCAATGGAATATATTTTGTTGTACTACAAAAAGCCATGGGTCCACTTTAAAAAGTGTCACGGGAACTATAAAATTTTAGTTTGTTTAAGTTTGTTTTGGAAAAATCCAATTTCATGTTTGTCTATGAAACCAAACCACATAATATATTTTTTTTTTGGAGGGGAAGGGGGAAGAAAATAAAGAAAAAGACTCAGCCTGTCCAGATAATTTCTAAATTATATTCTGCAAGTGGGTTTAAACAAATTCAAGAGTTTCAGTGCCGCCGCTGCTCACGCTCTCAGCACCTTGGCTGTCCCTCAGCTGGCCAGGCAGGATGCTGCAAACACGGGGTGCAAACCGGGAGGCGATGGGGCTGGCAGGTACCCCCAGCCCCTCCCCAGCCCTGCCAGACACTACAGGGAGCATCCTTCTGAAGGCAGCCTGCAGGGAATTTCTGATCACCACCAATAATTAATCCTGCACATTTGCCAGCAAAGAGATGAAAAAGTAATCGTACCATCTCAAAGTCATTTTCTGTTGCTAATGGTCTGGTTTTGGCACATGTGTAACGGGACTAGGAAGCAGCCTAGCTTTCTTATTAATTCACATGTCTTGAGCACTTATGTTTTCCTTAGAGTTGAACCTTGTTCAGCTTAATCTTTTCCCACCAGTTTCCTGAATATTTATTGTGAATAATCTTTGAATGTTTTAGTACTTAGCACCTTATTTCTACCCTGGTGCACAACTCTAATGAGTTTTTTTTGTGATTTTTTAAACTGAATCCTTTTCTTTTTTCCAGCAAGACCCACAGCTGGCCAAGAACTATCATCTTATAGCATTTTTTTTTTCTATTATGTAGTTTCAGAGTTGACAGCTCCATCATAAAGTTAATTGGAAGGTTGATATCTACTTCTGGACAAACAAGATGTCTGCATGGGAAGGGTTTCTTCCCCCCTCTGCCCCCAAGGCAGTTAGAAGCTAAACAAGTTTACATAAAGTTCAGATCATATTTAAAAAGCATTAAGTCATGCAAAGAACATTACTGTTAGCTGATGTCTCCGCAACTCATGCCTCTTGCTTATGTAGGACCAGGATGTGGCTTAGCCCATCCAATGAAAAATTTAACACTTGGAAAGGGCTACTGTAAAAATAGTGTAGATATCTAAAACTTATTTTTATTTCTAGATCATTATGCTTATGCTTTACTAGAACATATATCCTTTGCTTCCATCTAGTTTACTAGGAGATTCAGGTTGCTCTGTGTCTCTGACCTTTCCTCTTCATTATTTCTCAGTCCACTAATCTTTGTGTCATCTGCAAATTTGATCAGCAATGATTTTTGGTTGGTTTTTTTTTTCCTTCCAGGTTCTTGAAAGCACCAAAACACAATCTGTGCAGGACTCCATCAGCAGCACTCCCATATAGTAGTGAGTGTCTGTTTACAATTATATTTTGAAACCTATCAGTAAGCCAGCTCTTAATTCATTTAATATTGTGTCTGCTATATTGATTTTACATCATTTGAGCTTCCTGATCAAAATATTATGTGGTATTAAGTCAAATGCCTTACAGAAATCTAAGTATATTACATTATCACTATTACTTTTATGAATCAGATTTGTAACCTCATCAAAAAAAGATAGGAAATTTTCTCTGACAAAGTCTATTTTCCATAAATACAGGGTGATTGGCATTAATTGCATTATTGTCCTTTAATGCTGTATTAATCAAGTTCTCTCTCTTTTCCTGTTTCATTTTACCACAGACTGCAGTCCTGCTGACAGCCTTATTGTGGACTCAGGCCTCATTAATCCTTTTAAGATATTGCCACAGCATAATTTTTCCTTTCAGCCACCTGGAACCTTCCCAATATTCCAAGAATTACTGAAAATTAGCTTTAGCATATGGATGGATGTGGGGGAAAGGATGCATAAAACATTACTTTTATTCCTTCCTTTCTTGGAAAAGATACCAGGACCATTGCCATTTCCCTAAACCCGCTGTGTCCAGCATAAAGTCACAGCACAAGAGATGATACAAGGGCTTTTTTTTTGCGCTTTTTTTTTTGTTTGTTTGTTTGATGGGTTGTTTTTTTTGTTTTCCAGAAGAAATCACTTCTCTAGCAGCCTGCCCACTTCTCCTGGCCAGTGGGGTGAAAAGCGAGATGAAATCATATGTGTGTCTCTGCAGCACTCTCTGCAGCTATCCATGCCCAAGGATCACAGTTGTTACTGCGATCGCCTGGGAGGAGTAGACAGATTTTTTAGACCAGAAATAGGAGGGTTGCATTAGAAATGACAAAATATCTGAATTTGCACAGGTTTTATCCCATTTTTGAGGTGGCTTTGTATGATTTTTTGATTCAAGCTGAGCAGGTTGATTAAATAATATATTGACTTAAATAAAATGAAATGGCTGAAAAGAATGTCACTGTATCAGTGGGCGTGACATGGGCTATGCCTTCTTTCGGGAAAAAAGAATCAGATAGATAGTCAATTATCCGCACAGAGGCAGAAAAGAAAGCAAGTAGTCCCGGAGCACTTGGATTTTGTAAATCTTTGACTTGAAAATTCCTTTTCGCCAGCTGAAATGTTATTTCTGGCAGTCCTTCCTGCAAGAAAATGGAGTGAGTGGGAGCCGCAGAGCCCCAGAGCGTTGCACAGGCTGCTTGTGAACGGTAGCCTTAGCTACTGACGTGTGAACGGGAGGCTGCCGGGCAGCCAAAGGCTCCATAGTCCATGATGTGGGCAAACCATTTTGCTGCCTTTCACAGGACTTGGGCTTTTCTAGATTAAAAATTACTGGATGAGAGAGGAAAACAGGTTATGTCAAAGTACTGGGAAGGAAATGACAGCCATCCTGATGCACTGCTCAAAGGTCTGTATGGAAGAAGTGGAAAGTTGAAGCGACGTTAATATGGGAGAGGTTGTGCAAAGTGAACTGAATGGAATGTTTCCCATTTCCCTAGATTTCATTTCATACATTGAGATCCCCCATCCCTACCCCATGTTTTCTGAGAGATTGGTAGTACATCAGTACATCGTCCTAGAGCGTGGAAGAGTTCTGCAGAAGACACCCCAAATTGGATTTACATGCTGATTTTGGGCAAAGGCAAGCAAATTGAGGCCATACTCTGGAAGAGAGAAGTATAAATCACCTCTGAACTCGAGGCCATGAAGCACTAAGACTGGTGCAGAGCCTGAATCAACAAACTTTACAGAGAGGCAGTTTTGTCTCACTCTTGGATCTCTATCACTGGCAATCGAGTGGTTTATAAGGTGCATTTACCTTAAAAGCTATTGCAGCCATTATAAAGAATCAAGCCAAAGACTCTAGAGAGTGTTTTAATCAGATGAATTCAAACTGGTTAACTTTTTAATGATGAAATGTAGCTTTCAAAATGTTGGGCTATTCCATTTTGTTAGTTTAAAGGGTGAAAATGAAAAAAAAAATTCTTTTGATTTAGCATAGTTTTACACAGAAAGGTTTGATCATGAAACAGTTGCAGTTTATTGAAAAAAACCCTGATGTGAACAGCGGATTTCAAATGCTCCAAAATGATTTTCTGTGCAAGCGTTCATAAGGCTTCTTTTTAATGATTCGAAGTGAATTTTTTTTGCCAGACCCACAAAATTTGTTCCTGTTTTCTTATCAGTCAAGTTGAAACATATTCTTATGGACATGTAACTTCTATGATCTTAGCAATAGTACACTTTTTGGGTACAGAGCAAAAACTAGCCAGACAAAAATGTATGTTTCTGAAAGGAATGGCTAGGGTGTGACGCCAAAATACATGGATTACCCATTTTTGAAGGCGTACTTTGAAATTCACAAATACTATGAGGCTTCAACCCATGCTGAGTCTAAAAAAGAGAAAATTGTGATTGCTTCACATATCTTCCATCAAGATGCAAGACTGCAAAGTGAGAGACAATTCACACTGACACTAAGGCCTTCCTATGGATTTCTTGGTATGTGGTCTTTACCTTTTGGTGAAAAACACAAGGTGAAAGCCAGCTGCATAATGTTCATGCTGTGCAGTCCCTGAACAGAGACCATCAGTCATTACAGCAAAATTTGTGTAGAGAAGTTATGCTTAAACAGAGGTCCTAGAAATCCAGCTTTTGAAATTGCTACACATTCAGAGAAAACTGACCAGCATGTTGTCATGAATGAAACAAAAACCTTTCCATAGTGCTGACTATGATTTTGTACTGCTTGAGTAATCATACTGAAGGAAAATCTAGAGAAATGCCTCCAATGCTGCCAATAGTACAACTATTCCTTACTGCTTGTTACAATGTAGAGGAGTTAGGGTCAAATTCTAAAATTTTCATCTGGTTATTTTAACATAGATGTTTTTAGCTACTATTATTTCATAGCCAGGTTGTTGGGGCTGAATGGATATCTAAAATTGCAAGGACAATGCAAAGACCTGAGGTTCACTTTTCTTGCTGTGGAAGACATAATTGGCTCTCATTAGAGGCATCTTCCATGAAGGTAAACATTGTCATCCCTTTAGCAACATATCTAGAGAGGCCTTCTGTTAGTGAGGAATGCAGCCTTAGGGAAAGCTGTTTCCATACCATACTGCCAATATCTACAAAGTTGTTTTTTTCTGGACTGTGCTTCAGGTATTGGAAGGGACAGAGCTAAGGCATTCACCAGCATGTATCCATTAGTCATTTCTCCCACAGAAATGCTGAAAAAATGAAGTTGAAAATGAAGCCTGAGATTCAAGTCAGTGCTCTGCTGCTTGGTGCATGTATTCCTGCTCCTAGTCTCCAAAGACCTGCCTATTGCATAGTTTACTTGGTTAGTAGGCAGAAGAAGAGATTTGGAATATGGGGGTGGTGGTAAAAAATTTTTGTTATATTATTAGTAAGCAAATGACATCACTTGAAATGCTCTTGCTATTTCTGATTTTTCTTTACTAGCTGCCTTTCTTCCCAAAAGATACTCCATGCTTTATTACCTGAACTCTGATTACAGACCTGTAGGAAGTAGACCTGTGCATGAGTGAACTCCTACCCCCAATCTGAACAGTGTTCCGTGTTTGAAAAACCTGTAGTTAGCTATGTATTTGTGAGCGCACTCATGGAATCACTAATATAAGTCAATAGCTGAAAGATCATTTATGTTTAATTCAAATAACAGGAGCTTTGATAACACATTTCTCCCCTTTTTGTGATAGCATATTGTTTAGCCTTATTCAGAGAGGAAAAAGAAACCTGCTTGAAGGCATTCAGAGTTCTGAGATAAATAATTAAATAGATTCTGATCTTGAAATATT
This sequence comes from Grus americana, assembly GCF_028858705.1. NCBI lineage: Eukaryota > Metazoa > Chordata > Aves > Gruiformes > Gruidae > Grus > Grus americana. The sequence goes on from NC_072852.1 coordinate 173,880,592, forward strand.
TTCTCATACCATACTGCCTTCCTTTTGACAATTTTGTGTGAAATTCCACCATTCACATGGGGTAGTAATTTGCATTTACTTCACACAGAATGAAATCACTCCTCAACGTGCAATGCCAGAGTGAGGCTGCAAAACTAGGAGAAACAGTGGTCAAGATCCACCGTTAGTAGATCCAGTGCTAGTTGCTTCAGATGGTATGAGCCAACACGCCTGGTTGTCTTTTTGTTTAGTATCTTCTAGCATGGAGGGAAATTTTTGCATAAAATACTAGGACAATGGTTGAATCTCTTGGGAAAGCCATATAAATTCATTAAAAGTCATCATGCATCTACCAATCTTTTTTTTTTTTAATTAAAAAAGTACAGAACATATAAACTCAAGTTTTTTTTCCTTTTTTTTCTATTTTGCAACTTCCCCTCTCCCCCCGCTTTCTTTTACCTCCTCCTGCCCCAAGCTTAAGAAGAATGGAAATTCTTACTGAGATCAGTCCATTATAAGAAGATTGCATATAGATTAAGAAACAGAGGATTTATGGAGGACTCAAATTTGTAGAAGATTGAGGACTCATTTAAGGGCGTTTGGAAGCCTTTTATGGATTATATATACAAAACAGATGTTACATCTTAGAAAAACTTGTAATTCATTGTTATTTCCTACTTGACTACGGGGTGGGAGAAAGACTACATTTTATAGTATTGTGAACTAAGACAATTTTTTATTTTTTTTTCCACACAATAGAGCTGCTTTGCTTCCTTTCCTTTTCTCTGTTGGGGTGTGTGTTCTCAATTACAGAATATAGCACCTCTTACGACAAATAATTGTTTTTTCACAAAGACAACAATTGTTCAAAAGCCACCAAGACCAATAAAGAAGAACAGGAGTAGGAACACAATGCCTTGGTTCTAAAAAAGCAACTTCTTATTTAAGTAGAAACCACAGAAATATTGATAGGAAACATGTTAACTCTCCTTTGGGAATAATCCATCGTTTGGCTGATATGAAACAGGTTTGTGCCTTCTCTTTATTGGACTAATTGGGGACCTTGCTAGGTCTTCACTTAAGTCAGCTGCAAAATGACCTGTTTGTCAGAATAATGCCTGTGAACCTTAATCTTTTTGAGGATGCTCTCAGCATTGTTATTCTATAGGGGGTCTTGGGTCTGCTGTCTCCAGAGATTCATCTATCTGTAACAATACTCTTCTGATCTGCTTTGTGAGCTTTTCTCTGAGATTACACACAGGGTCTGTAGGGCCATGGGTGGGAGATCCCTTTGGGTTCCCACATTAAGCCCAGACCCATCATGGGAAAAACTTTTAATTGCAACGACCATTTCTCCTTCAAAGGCCTTGCTACCCCTCCGCTTTCCTTAAGGCAATTTGTATATCCCAGGGAGCTGGCAGAAATCCTCAGACCCTTTGGAAGCCAAAGACTGTGTCTTGGGATGGTAGAACTAAAGCAAAGTTAATTTGCTGCCCAGATGCAGTGCAAGAAGCGGTTCTTGAAATTTTTTTCTGCCTTTATACTTGCTTTTCCTGCCACTAGGTTTCCTCCAGGACTCTTTTTTTTTTTTTTTTTTATTTATGCTTTTTAACCTAACAATGATTGTTATTTGGCAGCTTGCCTTTTTTGGAGTGCTGCCATTTATTCCTCATATTTGCTGATCTCTATTTAAGTATGTTAAACATTTAATTTGGATGATCTGATTTTTATCTATGACTTTTACCAGCTGATTGCTTGTTGCTGGTGCATAGTGGCTAGCTGTCAGTAGCGAATTCCTGTGTTCCTAACACTTTTTGGTGCAGAAATAATGGTCGTAAAAGAAACTTATTATGTGCAAGTTTTCCATTCATTTTTAAAGGAGGTCTTCTTTGACATATTTTTCTCAAGGTTAAATTCAGTCATAGTATATGCCAATAATAGTATGTGTTTTCTTTCCATGCCTTCAAATATTGTAAAATCTGAAGGGGGAAAGATAAAAAAGTGGTCTTGGAATTAGGACAAAGCAGTCTTGGAAATAGGACAGAAGAAGGAGAATCAAAAACTTCACATTCAATTTCTTTATCTAGCATTGAACTGTTGTGTAACCAGTCCAAGACCAAAACCTCTCTGCCTTTGCACTTACATTTGTAAATGAGACTTTGTTTTCATTTTTGTTATTTATTTAGTTGGGGTTTTTATTTCTTTGGTGAGATTATTATCTCTTATTAAATGTATATAAAGGGCAAAAGAGCATATGACTCTGCTGCGTATTATTTATTACATACTGAGACTTATGGATTTCCAACACAACTGAGCCACTGCATAAGTTCTCCAGGCATCTTTGGCATAGTTAAAATACGTTTCTAAACATGCCACTCTGCTCCTGTTAATGGCTGTTCTTATAACCATATTTTCATAATGTTTATGGAAAGGAACCCTCACATATGGCTGAAAAAAACTCAGGCTCTTCCAGAAAAAAGAGGGGAATTTGGTTGGACTCACGGAACTAATTAAGGGTTTCACTAGGGTTTTGTTGTTGCTTGCTTGTGGCCATTGTAAATAGCTGAGGTAGTTTATTTGCCTGAGTTGGAGAGTAGCCTAGATGTGGTAAAGAAAATTTTGGGGTCATTATAGCTTGATGGAGATATATCAGGACTGTGAGTCTGATAAAATATTTGAGGCGAGGGAGGGGGAGAACAGCAAAACCAGCCAGAAAATATTGTTTGCCAATTAACTGCTCCTGCTGCACAGGAATTCTAGCTGGAAAGAAGAAATACCCATGGCAATTCTTGCTCTGATGGATGGCCTGTCAGGATGTAAGGTTGCAGGCAGGCAGGGTGGGTTCCCTTAGCAAAAGAGAAGACTTCACTAAAACTGGGGCTGAAGAGATCCAGAAGCTTTCTTGAGTGTTTATTTGAGGTTTCCGTGTTCTACTGGATGAGTGGATCATTAAAATAGCTCCTTAGCTCACTAGGAAATCCTGTGCAATATGTTACACATGATTCATAAAGACAGCAGAAGAATTAAGATAGTCTTGAAACTATTGTTGAAGACTAATCAAGCATGACTGATTTTAATCATAACAGCTTTTTGGCCAGCATCTGGGGCAAATATTGTTTTTCTAAATTAGCACTCCCAGGCTGTGTAAGATGTTATTGAGAAGTGCCTGCAGAAAGTTACTCCCAAATCCTTTTTATGTTCACTTGGGTATTCAAGTGCGGCTGTAAGTTTCTCCAGTAACACTTGTGATGAAATACATAACCTAGCCGAACTGGATCCCAAATCCAGACAGTATATCTGATATTGTAGTGATTTACAGGGCTAAATATGACATCAATTTGATATATAACCTGGTTCACCAGACTGACAAAATACTAGAGGAGGGTGGAAAAAGGAGAACATATAACCACCTTTGACATGTCAAAACTGTGCTGTCAGGTTACCCTGGTCCTGTGGTCCTAGGAGCCGACAGACTGGCCTGCTCCATGGTCTGTACTGGCTGGAGAATTGACTCTCTGGGCTTCCTGGAAGTCCATCATTCTCAAAAGCAGTAGTGAGCTTAGGCTGATCTCTTCTGGAAATATTTGCTGAGCCTGAAGAGCAATTCTTCTTCTCAGCTGATGCTTCAAGACCGTTGCTCCCCTTTCCTTTTTTATCTGTCCCTACACCACCTCCTTGTATGTTGAATTGCTTCAGCACCACTGACATCACTATCAAAATATTGTTTGGTTCAGCCCAACTTCAGCCACAGCAAACCAGGCTGACTGGTTTGGGAATCTGTTGCAAAACACATCAGATTCCTTTCAGGTAAGCAAATGAAAATAGCTTGATGTTGTGATACCACCTCAACTTGAGGAAAATCTGTGCAGTGGCAGTGGCCCTTAAACTTGCTGCGGTAGAGGACTTCTGCCAACCCCCCATTACATACCCAGCTATGTGTGCCAAGACCAAAATTTAAAGTGTATCTTTGAGGGAAGAAATGTTCCTATTCTTTGACAGAGAAAGATTTCAATATCCACCATTTAAAAAGAGAGCAACCCTTCTCTGTATTAGCCAATTATTACTCCTGACTTATGTGTAGACTTGGTGTGATCGTAGCCACCTTAAGTGTGTTTACTGGGCAGTAAAACACTTCAGAGCAGGCAAAGCTAAGCTAACTATACAGACATATTGTGTGCATATTTTTAATGCTTTAATTCTTGAAAATGCAGACTTTACCAAAGAATTTTTCACACAGGTATTTTCAAAGGAGGTGAGTTTGAGGATGAAAATTACTCGTCTGAGCCAAGAGCTTCTTCCAGAAGAGCACAGTGAAACATTAAGAGAGTCCCTCATTGTCACCTGGGCAGCTGAAACTCTCAAGCAGCATCTCCTGGGGATTTCACTGCTTATTCTGACTAGTACTGCCGTGATAAAAATGACTGCGGTGCTGTATTTATAGCCTGTCTCTGCTCCTGGACCACACAAGTAATTGCTGTCTTATCTCATGAAATCACAAGACTTATGGCTGTTGAAGAGTCTTTTGTTTCATGGAGAGGTGAACAGTGATGAAGAGGATGGAGGAGTTTTACAATAGTATATAAGGATCTGCACTGTTTGCTTAAAGAATAATTAAGGTGCCAGGGATCAGCTAAAATTAGTCCCAGCTGAAAGATGTAAGTAGCCCCGTAGCTGCACTCTGATTTTCCCAGAGAAGTCTCGTGTGTGAAAAGAGACTTACAAGGACTAACAGAAGCAGCAGGCTTTGCTCTTTCCTGGCTCAGCCAAGAGTTAATTTTATTTTATTATTTGAAAATAAAGTCAATTTAAAGGACTGCCTGTCGAACAGGCTGTTGGCAGTTTATTTATCTGAGCTGTTGAACATGGAGCCTATGAGGTCCTAAACTAACTTATGGCTCTGTTAGTCAAAATCAACAACTTAAACTTTACCTGCAAGCTCACAAACACATAGTATAGCTTGTGGAACGCTGAGTTAGTGTTTACAGTGGGGTATTCAGCATCGCAGTCAGCTTCATATGCTCTGAGCCAGCTTTAGTTTCTATACGGATTCAAGCTGTAAATCTCTGAACGCTTGTTTTAGGAGCATAACATCCACATAACTATGACTGCCTCTGAAAGGACCGTCACTATGTCCTGCCTGTGCCTTGATAACCAAGCAGGGATACTTACTCCTTCTTAATCAACAGTGCATGCTCACGGGTTCCCTTTTTCTGCACTTGTGCTATTATGACCATTTACAAAATGAGTGCTGCTGAAAAAGCATAATTTTTGAGCATTTAGTTCTTCTAGGATTCATAATATGATCTCTGGGGTTTTTTGTAGTTGTGATTGAATTATCAGGGTAACAGTATTCTTCATATCTTCCTTAAATTTAAAAATACCACTTGTAAAAAGTAGTAACTTAGCTTCCCCTCCCCCCAGTTCTCCTTCGCCTATGAGTTTTGCTGGAATGGATGATGACATTAGCCTTTTGCAACCTTTTTGTTGGGTACTTAACTTGGGCATTTAGCACTTGCTTTCTACATGTTTGAGTAATCAATCTCTTCTAGCTTTACACATTTCCATACCACTACTTATTGTAAAGGAAAACCATAATATTCTAATAAATCTATGAAAACAGTTTTTAACTTCAACTAGGTCTTACTAGAAGCTGAGCTCAGAAGAATAACCGTATTTTACTTGAGAACTTTGCAGGTAAGATTCAGATTGTTTAAATGTAACTGTACAGAGGTTTATTCTATAGCTGATGAACTTGGCCAGAAAGGAGTTCATTTCCCTCTAAGGTAAGGGCCCAGCTGTGTTAGATATTTGTCTGTCTCCATTGTTTAAAGAGGAAGTTCAGATGATGATCTCATAAACATACATATGATCAAATAACATAATTTTGCTCCTGGGTCTGGTCCTTGATTGCCTGCATAAAGAGTCACAGACCACAAGGTATGACTAGTTTTGAAAAACCTGACAGAGACACACATGAGTATAGATTTCTGTATTAGGTACCATCTTTTAAAATCTTGTTGTAGTGATGTAAACTGGAAAAATGAGTGACTAGAATCAATCAATTTTATTTGATTTAAAATTCAATGTTTATAATGATAAGACTGATTCAAGTTTTGCATCTGGCAAGTATCTTTTCTTTAGTGACTATAAAATTTGGATGAAAGGTTACCTGATAATGAAAAAATACTTTCAGAATAAATTGTAATAAACATGGTAAAACAATAAGGAAATGGAAATTTGCTGTTCCAGGCCTCCTCTTCTTAGAATTTGCCTCAAAGCATACACCTGGTGTTGACAATATTTTTCTATTATTTCTCTATAAAAATTGTTAGAACTACTTTTTGCATTATGTGCAAAATAATTTGTGATAATTTTTCAAACTTAGAAACCTATTTTACAATTTTTATTTTTTTTTTTAATTTACAAAGAGGAATTTCATACTTCAGATGGACTTCTGCCATTTTTCTTGGTAAGATCACTTTACATTTACTCAGTACTTCAGGCTACCTTTATAGTGCATTTATAGCAACTGAATAATGGAGATCAGTACACATCCTTGCTGAAAAGTGTTAAGATTTTTTCCAATGGAATATACCATCCCAGATGGTTTTGGCATTCACAGCACAGGCAGCTTTATTAATATCTATGACAGCATCTTGTTAACTGCACCTCACTGTTTATTGTAAAGAATTGATAGTAAGGTCAAGGTGATTTCAAGAAAACAAATGAATATGAACTCAAGAGTTGCAGAAACTTTTAGTGAAACCTAAAATAATATTCTATTCATAGCCCAGTAGAACATTAAATGTAGTAAAACCAATGGCTTTGTGCAGTTACCACTGGTTAAATCTCTCAACCTTTTTGGGCAAAACAAGTCAGTTATTTTTTCTTTTTCCTTTTTTTTTTTTTTTTTTTTTTGAGTCAAATGCACCTTGGTTCCGTTTCTGGGTGACTGCACCAGAAGCAATGAAGATTCAGGATACCTGTGCCAGTCTGCAATAAAGATGCACAATTATGTTTTCATTGCTAGCTACATTTAAAAGTCAAATGAGAGCATGAGAGGAATATCACTTCTTCAGTCAAGGCAAAGTAACAAATCAAGCCTTAAGGCTGTCAAGGACATCCAGTCAGGACCAGCAGAACACAAGACTGGAGACTGGCCTTCCTACAACGTAGCTCTGGGCAGGTCTGGATGCCCAGACATGAACTCACATGGAACTTCTGGGACACAGGCAGGGGGAGAGGATGGTCAGGGCTAGAGTTTAAGCCTTGGATCAGGTTAAGATGGTCAGGGCCGTTAAGACCTGTTAGTGTACTCAGGACCCTGTCGGATGCTACTTTCACCATAACTCTTTTTCACCCAGATTACAGAAGCAATGCTCCATTTCCTTCCTAAGTCCTTTTTATCCTTGGTGCAGTCCAGACCAGAAATACTCTTTCAAATTTTGTCCTCCACTATCTTCTTCCTCTGTTTGTTCTCCTGGATGGCTTCAAGAGTTCAAATTGTTTCTTGAGCAATTCCATTCCTTGGTGGGCTCTCCTGAACCCTCAGCTTTTGGTGAGTGTTTCTCAGGGATTTCTCTTCAGCTTGACCACCTTCATCTCATCTGCAAGCAGCAAAATCCACAAGTTCACACTCAGCTTCTCTTTCAACTTTGATAATTCACAGATCTTATCCTATTCAGGTTGCTTTTCCCTGCCTCATCTCAAACTCCAGCTTGTCCTTCTCACATCTCCTTGTGAATGTCTGTCTGTCTGTCAGCTCAAGCTCAACACAGCAAAAAAAGGCCTTCAAGTCATTTACTAAGGGGATGTCACTGCTGAAATAGCAGGAAATAGCAGGGAAACACCACTGTCTTGCCTGCCACTACATTCACAAAACCAGAGTATGGAGGAAATTTGCAGATTATTTCTCCATAATATTTCTAAAAAGTCTCTTCCTCTCCATCCACACAGCTAATATTAAAATCCAGATTTAATCTGACTCGTGTCAGTGTAATGATACTTTTCTAAGTGCTCTCAAATACAAACTTTCTAGAACACAACTGATAATTTTCCTAGCCCAACACTTTGGCAAAATTACTCCCCTTTGTGATATCTCCCTTCTTTTCTTAAGGTGACTAACTCAACTGAAACCCTGAAAGTCCTTCAGAGCACCTACATAGTGGACTTAGACAATACTTTGGCATTATTTTAGCAGCACTGGTCCTCATTGCAAGCCCAGGCATTTCAAAATTAAATATATCTTCACTGAAGTTAAAGAGATTCTGAGCCAATATGGCTATGCCTTTATTACTAAAGAAGAAGTCCAAGGGATAACCTCAGGATTTGTGTCCAGGTGTCACAGACTTGCCCACACCATACTGCTGAGCACTGCCCTCCTCTATAAGAGATTTGAATTGTAGGGAGAATAGTAAAAAACAAATTAAAGAATGACCTGGCAGTTAGGTAGCATGGTCAAACAGAGGCCAGCTGGTCTTTTATTTAGCAGTAATAGGTTGCATGGTGGGATGATATCACATTAGGTGCCATTAACATTATCCTAACTGAACAAATTATGCTATAAAGTATGTGGCAAATGAATTGGAAATTGGAAAAGAAATGCAGCTCAGTGGAGGTTAAACATTCTCACAGAGGAGAGGAAGGGAAGGGGGGGAATATGCTAAAAATACCATGCAAGACTGTCTCATTTAACTAAACTGAATAAAACCTTATCAGCTGTATTTCCCCTTTCATTTGGATGGGTACTTAGCAAGCTAGATAAATATACACCTACACCTCTATCTTGTTTTCGGTTGCATTGATATGCCACCAAAATTTTTTTCTGTGTTGCTAATAGTAACAGTGACAAGAATTTGAAGAAAACTCGGTTCAGGTTGCTGAAGCGATTTGCCTTAGAGACAGTTTCTCTCGTTATGGTTTTTGGTTAATATTCACATAAGAAATCAGTTTTGTACACTCAAAGTGCATGTCCTACTAAACATAAATTCATGTTTTCATACTAGGAGGCCCACTAGTATTATGAAAAATATTTTATTCAGAAAGGTAAATCTCAAAAAAGGAACAGTCATTTCCTCTTCAAGTAATTGTGTAGAGGAGAACTGTATTCTCACAAAGTCCATTTGGCAAAGCAGACATAAAAACTAGTGGTCATTGCTGTGCTTTACCAGATGATGTTATCAGCAAGCTTTTTTGTACAGTGCTTGAGTACATGCTTTTTTTTCTTTCAAATCCTTAAATCAGTATTGTTTCTGAGTTGGTTGGGGGGGGGGTTGTTTTGGTTTTTTTTTACAAATTCAGTTCAAAATTGGTAGAGGATATAACTAGTGGCACTTTGTGCAACTTCTGTGTAAGCAATAAACATGACAAAGATGGGAATGAGTGAAGCTGATGCTTTGTTTCAATAATAACATAACCACATTAAAATAAATTAATTATTGTGGCTCCTTCATAACAAAACCATGAAGAATTATCCACCCAAGTTACTTCCTTTCCCCGTGCAGCACTGGTTTTGCTCTTAAATCTTAACATGTGAAAGGTAAATTGTTCTTTTAATGCATTGTAGGGAAATATCTGGGTAGCAGCATTCCTTTTTTTGTGTGGCTGAAAAAACATAGGCAGGTGTGATTCCTATTGAGTATGATTTAGGTGGCACATCTGGCCACCAGCCTGGAGCTTGACTTTGAGAAGTCACCTCTGATGCACCCAGCATATGTATGCACACACACATACACAGAGGGGGAAAAAAAGAAAAAAAAAAAAAAAAAAAAAAGAAGCTGCCACTCTTGGGTAAACACACTGAGAACTGGGTGCTTTGTTAGGAACTGAGCAGAGTGATATCTACACAAAGGTTTGCTGGTACTTTGTTTTTGCTCTGATGATACGAACAGATGGCATATAAGATTGCCCAGGAAAGAGGATATTGAGGTTTAGCTGTTGCTTTTTCTGCTCCTAGGGGAAATCATACCAGTCTAGACAGCACAAACACTGTCAGCTCCAAGAGACAACACCCGGTTTCCTCTTGAAAAGTCACTGTTTGGTTGAAACTCTGATGGTAACTCCTCAGCAGCACAGTACACAGGGAATTCTAGTGTGGACAGTTTGTGTATGTCCCTAGGGCAATGGAAATGCCCTTTGTAGTCTTAGACTATAAAATATAAACTCTGAAGAATGCAAAAGATGAATGAGATGACCATTTTCTGGGCTTTTCCAGATGACTTAGAACAGAACTTTTTGTTATGATGTTACAATAAAATTGAAGCTCCTCTATTTTTGAATGTTAATTTAAGAGTCAGAAACCACATTATTGCTTTGAAAGAAGTCAGGAGACTGCCATAAAAGAACCTGATGAACTTGAAACCTTTGTGCTGATATTTTAATCAATGCAAGTCATGTGAGCAAATGGAACAACATGAATGGATTTTCATCCTTGCTTCTACAGAGTGAATGTGGTGTGATCTGGTACAGTTGTATGTATTCATGCAGTTGGGGTAATAGTAATTATCAGCCAGGTTTTTGTACTGGTAATATTCCCATAGTGCAATTTGTGTCCATCACTATGAGAAAATGTTACTGTAGAAGCAGTGAGGTCCAGAAAAAAAACCCAGCCCAGTAGCACTTAATTGAAAGAAGTCATTTGGGAGAAAGAAATTATACCATAAAATACCTGAGAAAGGTAGATAGTACTGTAAATGGCCAATAAAACTTTGCACATTCTGAACAATTATAGTTTAAAGATGTTCATACATCTTCAGCAACCTGCTTACCTGATCATTGTGCTGCTAGATATTTCCATTTTGAAATTACTATTACTGGAATTCAAATTGAAAGTCCAGCCAAGACTGGTCATTGTATAAAAAATTGCCTACTAAATAGAACTATGTTCTAATACTACTACATGGCGAGCAAGCAGATTCTTTTAATAAGACAGTTTGGTTCAAGATTGGTCACTATATGTCTTGTATTTGCAGGTCTCATGTCTGTGAATAGATGGTTTTATTAAATGTGCAGATCCCCACTGGATGCTCTGATGTACATTTTGAACATGAGTTCTCAGAAGAATTAACCTAGCACTTAACTCCAATCTACAATTCAAATTTCTATTTGCCTTTTGGGCAGTAGATCCCAAGTTTTGGAGTTATTCCATATTCTGTACAGATGGCACTAGGTAAAGCAGGGAAAATGCTCATCTTGGAAGGCAGAATGCTTCCCTTTAATATTACAGTTCTTGTCTACACTTGGGTTTTCTATGCTTTTCTTCACTGACATATCTAAATATTTCCTCCAGAAGTTTGGCTGACATGGTGAGGTCTTCTTCAAGCTTCATAGAGTCCTTTGGTATGCTTTTTTTGTTAGGAGATACTTCACTGGAATATATGCTATTTATAATATCTGTGTGTGATCTCTGTTTTAATCTAAGCTCTTAAATGAAACATGACATTCTAAGAAGCAGTTGGCTGGCATTCCTCTGTGTTTACAACTGTAGAACAACTAGAAATGGAACTTTGCTGTAATCATTGCTTTTATATTAGACAAGTACATAAAATAATAATGGCATAGACTTCTTTGTCTTAAAAATGATACTATGCCTGCGACCTTAGCCACAGAATACCTAAGAGAGTATCATCTGTTTGTTAATGAACTGCCTTTATTTCTCCTCCTTCTCTAGATATGCCACACTCCTGGTGACAGTGCTGGATGGTGAGAAGTGTACAGGTTGTGACTACATATCACTGAATCCTCAGCAGCTTTCTGTGTTGATTCCTCAGCCAAACTGATGTTGGCTGAGAGGGTGCTGACATTTGAATGTCCTATTATGTCCTTTGGGTCACCCTGAAGTTAGTTATTACTAGTGTGCAGTAGGAGAATTCCTTGTCACTGTGAATCTCAGAAGGGAGAACAAAATCTGTTATATCTTTTTCTTCTTAGTGTGTTTGTATGTACCTGAAAAAGCACACAGAATTATTTCAGAATAGCCCTGTGTAGATGTGTCATCCCTGATTCCAATCTCTTTCTGTTTCTCTGATACAGAAGTAGATCTTTGAACTGATCTGATCAGCGAAAAACATTATTTGAACTTTAGTTATAACACAATCAAGCAATGGATCAGCTGGTATCAAATCTCCTTTGCTCTTGCCATGGTCATATATCACTTTTATAAACTGCTATATGAGGTAAAAACTACTCATTTGAATTTTTTTTTAAAGCACGTGCAACTCATGAATCAGTCTATTTTCTTTAAATTTATTTTGGCATCCAGAGCACGTGACAATTTTGTGTTTTGTTTCAGTAGTTATTTTATCAAATAATCAGGCACCACTGTATTTAATTTAAACCTGCTCCACTGCTCCCATGACATGCCACCAATTGCAGTTCTTCCATTAGTAAGGTATGCTCTTGGTGCCACTGGAATCTATTTCTGTCAGCAAGGAAGACCCTCACATCTCTGGGATGACATTAATGATTGGCATTCTCATTCACCTGGGCTCCTACCAGCTGACCTGCGCAGGTGAATTCCTGCCCGCTCGGATGATGAGCATCCTGCGGCTCACAGGCTGGAGCAGTGAGATCAAATTTCCCGAATCTGTCTGGCAGCTCTAAGGTTCAGCCTCCGAACCCTAAGGACAAAAAGATGTACTGTCACATCAGTGTGACCTATCTTTTGGAAGGCTAGGATTTCACACTGAATAAATGTGAAGATAGTTGGGTATTACTTCATTTTAAGGGAACATTAATATTAACCAACAATGGAATCCCAACGGGAATGTGTGGCTGCTGTTTGAATACCAAATCGAACTGTTATGACTGGTGTTGAACATTAAAATACAAAATAAAGCTGGTTACAGCCTGGTGAATGTATTAGAATGAGCTTCTATGGTAAGGTCACAAAATTGTTGCTTTGAGTACATGTCTGAAACTAAACCACTGAAGGAATATGGGGTTTTTTCAGTCTGAAGAAATATGTTTGAAATTAATATGAGGATGAAAATAGCTATGTATAACCATAATATACCCATTTACACAAGTGTTTCAATGCATGATCTTGCAGTACAAGACAGTCAAGTCTCATCATTTATTTCATTACAATATTGTATTCTCAAAATCAGTACCGTATCATAACTATGCCATTTCAGAAATGTTTCTTACATTGTTTTACATTCACAGGTCTCCCTTCCTTTTTTGCCAGTTCGTATTAATTCTTTTTCAATGCTTCTGTGATACAGAAGTGAAGAGTACACCTATCTCCTTGTTAGATGGACTACTTAATCCTGCTAGCCTTGCCAAATTATAAAGTACAAAGTTATATGTATATCGGTGTGAAATTATTGGATGTCATAGCTGAGTAAATAGTGAAAAAGACTTCATATGAATATTAATTAAATTATGACACAAACATAATCAACACCATTTTATGAAAGGTTGCTGGGGTAATTTAATGCTTAGAATTTACTATCAAGAACACTCCAAAAATTGTAATCCTGGCTGAAATGCTTGGATTGTCTGTGGAAGTGAATTTTGATTACAGCTTGATTGTACAAGATGTGCTTTACAATTTGCACTGGCCTACATAATATGAATTGTAAATACTGTAAACAGCTACAATACAAATAGACTGAATTCACCTAAAGGATAATTTATTTCCAGCTCACTAGCTAGTTCACACTTAGTCTCCATGTGGACACCCTATGTCAGCTGGCTAACACTACTTCAAAGATGAGGCAAGATATGTCTATTCCAGCACATTCTAGTCCATGCTTTTTTTTTTTTTTTTTTTTTTTTCATGTTATGGCACTTTTAAAGTGGGCTAAGCCATGCCATCTTTACTGGTCACCAAGGAAATCCACACAGAGAAATAATTTTAAAAGTTTTTCACATTCATAGCTTCCTTGGCAATAATCATCCTCATTTATTTGTGTTCGAGGAATTGTAGTCCTGTTGTGTTCTGTGGAGTTATACCAGCAGTGCTGTATAGCACATGGTCGAAAGAAATGTTTAGGTTCTGCCACTTCTTTGCTCATCCTCCTATTCACTAAAGAGATTGAAGAAAGGAATGCTATACAGAGGAACGATTAAAGGTATGGAAAGAAATGGAAAGAGCTGATAGAGCCCTACAGACAGCATAACTTTCTGAGGCAGGGTCATAACCTAGGACTTGTAGGCTTTAGACATGAGAAACTGCTCTCAACAGCCAACTCTCAACTAGAATTTTTCATATTGAGTCACCTTCAGTTTTCTCTTTGTTTCCGAAAATGGTTGCTTACAAATACACAGAACAGGTTTTCAGTGCAGGCTGCCATAGAAATGCAAAGCTACCAAAACACAACTCCCAACACGGCAGATTACTTTTTACATTATTGCTCTCTGTTTAAGAATGAAGCAGTTCTCATTTACAGTGTTCATTGACAGATACCTTTTTACTCTCAGGTACAAGAAAAAGAACATTTTCATTTTGGGGCTTCCTTCTCAGAACTTCTTATGCTCTATATCTTCCAGTTATGATCTAAAGGGGACACTTCTATTGCTAAGAAAGAGAACAAGGCAGTCATTTCAAGCAACGGGCCTGAGATCATCCACAGCTTGTTCCCTCATTCTCTTTTCTACCACTCAGTTTAGGTTTCACTAAGACAAATGTTCTTAAGGAGGGTAGATGGAAACCAGCTGATGCCGTTGGCCTAGGTATTGGTCTCTGGTCTTCCTGTATTAATAGGTAAAGATACGGTCAATGCTGCTTTCCAAGTAGCCCAGACTTCTACACACCATTATTGTCTACTCTACCCACTGTTATGTTCATTCTTGGTACTTTTTAGCAAGATCTGGTGTCATAATCTTAAGTCACTTATTTTGAGTCTTCCTTTAGTTGGTGTGTTTGCACGATGACTGTTTCATTCATAAAAACCAGCAGGCTGACTATGGAATCATCAGCTGTTGTTTCATGTCTAACTACAAGTTTTTCTTCCCCAAGTCCCATATGCAAAATAAAATATGTAGCTTCTTATGCCTAATTCTACCTCACTGAAACATATGTAAAATCTTTCCTCTCCCTATCTATTGAATAAAAAAATATCAAAAGCTGGTATTCAAAGGGTCTGAAGTCCAAAACAAATTCATGAGTAATTTTGAATGACAATAAACCTGAGGCTTGTTATGCAATCTATTCTCCAACATCAAGAAAAAAAGAGGAAATGTTTCAACCAAATTTTTCACTGTATATCACTCACTCACCTTTTGCTGTATTATTATGCAGTGATATTTCATTTTGAGAATACAGTTTCCTCGTTCCTTTTTCAAAAAGAGCAGGAAAGTACTCTCCAAGCTGCTTGTGTGGAATCATGTCACATATACATATCCAAAGAACAAGTAAAAACACTTTTAAAATATTCTAAATGGAGGCCATGGGAGTTCTTAAGAAAATGTAACACAAAATTGTTTATAAATGCTCCATTTATGTTATGTACAGCAATGTGAAAGCACATTTATTTTTGCAACAGACTGTCTTCCTCACAGGCTCCTAATTTCCCTGTGTTCTTTCTTTAATTTCTCCATCTGCTACTTACTTTCTTGATCTAATTAGGAGACCAAGGTCCAGATTTCAACATAATTTGGACTCAAATTAATTAGGTACCAGACCTGGTGATGTTACTAAGACCACTGGAACTGGCTTGCCAATATTTCTAATCTTAGTTACAGAAAAGTAAGCAGGACTCCTCCCAGATCTTCAGGATCTGCATCTAACCCCATTTCACCTATGTTAAATCTATTAAATTTCACTGCTTAGCCACATCTTTGTCAATTTCTTCTACATTTTCCCTAGCATTCTCCTTTAAAACTGAAACTTCCCTCCCTTAATCACAAAACCTCCAAATACCTGTTGAGGAGTCTTGAAGACTGTCTTGCCCTTGCTTCCTGCAAACTACTATGAAGTAATAAATGCGTTCTGACACGCCACTGTTTTGTTCCAGTTTCATTCTCGCTAAATCATATCTCCTGAAAAAAGGTCCTAAAATTACGTTACTGAATTGCTCCCTGAAAACAGGTAACCACCAAAGCTAACTCAGCCTGTTTTTCTTGATGGCAGTGTTTATCATGGGGACTTTCTCCTATTTATATTAGACTGACATATACAGGATGCCACTGAGATGTGATCTTCCCAGTTACAGATGTTCTCCTCACACAAGAGTGGGAGACAGCAACACCTCTACCCAGACTTTTCTGATGACTGCTACATCATCTTGGGATACTTTCAGTCAGTATTACATTGCTCTTGGGTCATCCTCTTGTGAAACGGCATGCCTTCTGTTTGTCAGTGCTGATAAAAGGACATAACGGCCAACAGGTCGAGGGAGGTTATCCTCCCTCTCTACTCTGCCCTGGTGAGGCCACATCTGGAGTACTGTGTCCAGTTCTGGGCACCCCAGGTCAAGAAAGGCAGGGATCTACTGGAGAGAGTCCAGGGGAGGGCTACAAGGATGATGAGGGGAGTGGAGCATCTCTTGTATGAGGAAAGGCTGAGAGAGATGGGGCTGTTTAGCCTGGAGAAGAGAAGACTGACAGGGGATCTTATCAATGCTTAGAAATATCTAAAGGGCAGATGTCAAGAGGATGGGGCCAGACTCTTTTCAGTGGTGCCCAGTGACAGGACAAGGGGCAATGGGCACAAACTGGAACACAGGAGGTTCCATCTGAACATGAGGAAAAACTTCTTCACTTTGAGGGTGACCGAGCACTGGAACAGGCTGCCCAGAGAGGCTGTGGAGTCTCCTTCTCTGGAGATATTCAAAACCCACCTGGACATGATCCTGTGCAACCTGCTCTAGGTGATCCTGCTGTAGCAGGGGGGTTAGACTGGATGATCTCCAGAGGTCCCTTCGAACCCCTACCAATCTGTGAATCTGCGAATCGGTGAACCTGTATCAGCTTGGAATACTGATTTTGCCCCAGCCTTGCTGTGACCCTGCTTATTGACATCTTTTAAAAGATAGTGAATGAATTGAAAAGAGATTTTATTTTATTTATTATTTATTTTTTTTAGATCATGCAAGAGATCTCTGTCAAAGCTAATAGTGAAAATGATGATATTTAAGTCACAGTCTAGTGGAAATGTCTTCTTTCATTAATTTCTCATAAAGCTTTTTAGGCTCTTGTTATAAGCCAGTGGAATGTCCCCAATAGGATAAAACACCATTCTAAGCAGGGAGCCATGCAAAATAGCTAATAAGAAACTCTGAGGAATAGCTTGTTTACTCTGGACTGAAGGAAATCATCAGTCTTCACTCACTGTCCTAAATATTTAATTATTTCCTTGCATTAAAAGTAAATACAGTCTTTTCCAAACGGAAACGTAGAATCCATAGATCAATTAAGTCATGCTTAGGGGACAACTGTCCTTGGAGTTGGAGACTTGACTTCAAATCCTTATTTTTTCTTTTTTGTATTTGGACCATGAGTTTAAACACTGCTTTCCTGTGTCCCAGGTAGATGTCCTAACTTCAGTCTATGGGTGCTATTGGGTGGGATTATCTTCAGCTCCTTCTATTTAATGTTTCCATTACCTAAATATTTATATAGTACTTGGTACAGGAATTAGAGCATGACACCACAGGTGAGTGTCCTACCAAGCTGTATGCAAACTTCTTTCCTTTTTCTGCAGCAAAGAAACAGGGCTCTTTAGTCTGATTTTTAGAATCCTGCTAAAGCCGAATGGTGAACAAGGGATGCAAGGTTGTTGAGCTAGGTGATTTTTTTAATGTCCACCAGCACAAGACAGGGACTCACCAGGTGAGATAATATTTCAGTGCTAGTTTTGAAGATCTTTGTAGTGTTTGAGTATGGGACATAGGTACTCAAAGGGCAGCTGAACACCTAATTTGGCCCATTGTTAATATAGAAAGAGTGGTCATCATCACCCTCTCCAGCTCCTCAGTTTAGCTCTGGGAGTCAGGCTCCCTCCCTGGAACCTCAGATGTTTGCCCCAAGACCAATGCCAACCATTATGGAGTTTCACTGGTAGCTCATCCATACCTTTGGGCCTTACTAGTTTACAGCTGAGAACTAAGCAGAAGGAAAAGCACCAGGAAAACCCAGGAAATTAATGTCTTTAAATGTGTAATGAATGCAAGGCCTCCAAATATACAGATATTTGGAAAATGTAGACTCTACTTCCGTGCTGTCAGCGAAAGCCTTTCAGATCTTACTGAAATACAGAGGACCTTGAGGTGTACAGGTTGCCTGTTGCTTTGCCTCCTGCTAAATCTTCTAGCTATTAAACAAAATGTAAGAGACCATCTCTTCATTAAAAAAAACCAGTTCCTACTACTGTGAACATCTCATTTTTTTTCTCTCCAACCTCTGCCAGTGTTCAGGCAGAAGGCTCTTAACAGTCGATGGGGCTACCAGGCTCTCCTGTTTTAGCAGGACAAGGTTATTCAAACGTTATGGTCCTGTTCAGTTTCTCTGACACTGACTGCTTTTGCCCATAAAATGGAAGATTTAATCCACACTGAAGGTTTTGGTCAGAGGTAAAGTTCAGAAAATCAAGCAGAATTCATAAGTATACAGAGATAGATTCACTGGGCTGCCTCAGCCATTTCAGGTACTGCGACCTTTTCTTGCAACATCACCTGGGTGCATTTGTGAACTATACCTCAAACGTTGTCATCCCTTAATCAGTCTTAATGATGCAGTTTCTGTTGTAATTTAAGCTCAGGTAGTTCTATTTCAGCAGAAGCTGAGCTGGTGAAAGCTGTAGCGTGTAGATTTTTTTACAACAGCCTTGCCCTGGGAGAAAATAAGGGAGCTGACCTAGAACGTTTCTTTTCTTCCAAGGCTGTGATAACTGAGCAATTTCAAAATGATGTATAAAACATTTCTTTACTTATTTGCAAACAGAATGATGTCAGTCTACCATGAAGCAAGAAACTGCAATGTCAACATGCTATAGGGATGTATGAATAGTTGATAAAAACAGGTGTGCATGAAAGAAGTGTGATATATTTTTCTCTAACAAAGTCATGACAATACCATTCATTTGCACAGGCAAGCATACACATGCATACATACGCATTTGTCTCTGTTTTTAGAGATAGCTTGCCTATTGAAAATATGCGTCTGAAAGACTTAGGGATTTAATTTTTGAAATATTAATATTAATTCAGATCTGCATCTCTAAATGTGATTTTTATTAAGGGCTTGAAATGGCTTTTCACCCTAAATGTAAGATGTGTTTTATGGGCTTAGGAAGATGCGTTCAATTTTAAACAATAAATACTATCTATATGTTAAGTACCATATCTTAATTTGAATCTGCTGATGATTGAATGGCATTTCTTTCAAATGTCACCAGTCTTCCTTGTCAGCAATTTGTTCAAGTGTCTTGCAGGTATATAGATAAAGCATTAAGAATCTATGACAGGTCAGGCATAGTATGACTAAGTTATATTTGATACTGAGAAGAAATGGTCAGAATAGCATGACTGGAGCAGAGGAGGAGAGGGGAGAAGAAAATGTACCTTTCTAACAACTGCTATTTTCGTTACCATTTTGTTACCAATGAAAATGGCACCTGCAAACCTCAAAGGAGAAGTCTCTATAGTGGGAGCTGAAGGGCCAAGATCCTTCCCTCTGAAGTTTGGATATTGCACTTCAGTATAAAGAAAGCTTGTCTGAATAATTTTGGTCTTATACTAGCTAAGTCAGGAGATGTCAGACAGGTGTGATGGTGTAGTTTGAAATATCTTCCATAGTCCACTTCAATATCTCTCCCTTGGTGGAGTCTCAGGAAGCAATGAAATAAAGTGTTTTGTGGAGGAATGGTAATGGGAAGAAGCACATATAACAAGAAAAATGTGAAGGGTGTCCAAGGGGAAACCCTACAAGAATATGTAGAGAGAAGTGGCTTGTCGTCCTCAGTTTAAACAACTCTTTCCCAAGTTTACCACCTGTGGCATCACATTTATGACGTTTTTCTCTTCCCCACAGCAAAACTCTGATGAATGGAAGTTTCTCTTTCATTGGCAGAGGTACGATATCCTTATTAAAGTCATTCAGAGGAACAGAATGGGGTTGGAATCATGTAAAAAATTATCCAGTGTTACCTTTCCAGTTAAATAAAGTGGAAATCATCTATTACTGTCAAACAGAGTTATTTTACAAGTAATCGTTTCAGTGGGGTGAGGAGGATAAATGTCTTTTTGTCACTGGCTTGGCAGATATTTAAGCTCTCCACACCCCTGCGGTAGCATATTCTTGGGATTATATATGTGAAACATACCATTTACCGATCCATGGCTGTGGTGACGCTGGGCACGCTGCACTAGAGAGAGCTCGGATACGCTCTGGCTATCTCCCAAGTCACAGCAGGCAACCCACTTTGTACAGCGTGTGTCCGCGTGAGGGACTGATGACTGCGGCGTGGTTTCTGAGAGCATGTGTTAGATACGGTGACTAGCAAGAGAGTTTTTACTCCATCGTTTAATACATGATTTCAACATGTCCGACAAGAGGCCGAAATGTTTCGCTTTCCGCTGTGTCAGGAACAGACCACGTAGTCATAAGGGATGGAGGGCAGATGGCATGGCACCTATGGAAACATCGACTAGTGTTAATGAAACAAGCAGACAAGCTCTGACTTTGGCCAGCGCTGCAGTGACAAACCAAAGCTCACTGCATTAGCTCCCAGATCTTACCGTGCTTTGATCACAGGAGCAATATTGGACAAAAGGAGAAGCAGTGACCAGAAAATACAGATTTTGGAGAAGTTACGGCTCCTTGAGACCAGCTTTTCCTCTTTCCTGCCAAAGGACTTGGGAATCTTTGATTTCAGAAAAAGCAGCTGGCTTATTCCAAGACTCAAGATGGTACGTTTTGCAAATATTGTGCACTCTTCCTGCCAATT
The DNA here is from genome assembly GCF_028858705.1 of Grus americana. Classification (NCBI taxonomy): domain Eukaryota; kingdom Metazoa; phylum Chordata; class Aves; order Gruiformes; family Gruidae; genus Grus; species Grus americana. The sequence continues at coordinate 173,901,461 of NC_072852.1, forward strand.
TCACTGTCACTGGGTGTGCAGCCTCCAGGATAGTTATGCACATTAGCAGTGGGCTAATGGGAAAGATACTGCCAAGAACTTTGCTGCTTGTGAAAAACGCCAGTGTTGCTAGCAAATATAGAGGATTTGGGAAACCTGTCTAAGGTGATATCTAGTAAGCAGCATGAAATTTCCATGCAATTAGAGAGTGAAATAAAATGTCAGACAGTCAAGAAAGCTATTATCATTTATCTTTTCCAGAGCCGAGGCCTTCTCTTCAAGGGACACAGAGACTCCTGCTGCACCACAATAGCAGTCCAGAGAAAAGTGACAGCAAAGTCCATGCTGTTCTCAGCTTACGTGCCAAGACTGATGTAATATTGAAGAAAAAGTTAAATGGCAAAAACAGAAGAAATAGTCCAATGTCTAAAATAAAACAATTTTAATATGGGACTGCCCAATCATCTTGATTTCCATGACGAAGATCAGCACAAAAAGCTGTTATTTTGTGTTCCCAGGTAAGAGTACATAGACTGTGAGCTTACAGCACTTGTCTTTGCTCGTTGCATGCCCTGTGATCGACACATTGCCTGAGTGTCTGTCTTTCTTGCAGTTTATGCGACACGGTGAGGGAAGGTACAGCATCTCTCATACCGACTGGAGAGAAGTAAGATGTAGTGATAGCTCTGATGGAACCGCAGCAGCAAATGGACACTTTAATTGCCTAGAAGCCCATATCAGGAGAACTACTGCGTCACACATAGTCTGAACTTAGTCATATTGAACCAACATGACGTGACATTCATAACGAATTCTTTAGCAACCAGGGGTGATACGCATAAGGTTTTAAAAGCGACAAACCATGTTGGACGTGTCCAGGAAAGAGATTGCTTCCAGTGCAAAGGATGCATCTCTGTTTCATGTGCTGGCTGAAGATTAATGGTTTTGAAGCCACTTTGCTTGAGCTTCCTGAGCCTTTTAAGAATCTCACAGACTGAGAAGACAGAGTATCATTCTTCCAACCTAAAAGCTCATTTCAAGTGAACATGCTGTGATGGAAGAATATTTCATCATGTCCATGCTGACCATAAAATAGGTGATTGGCTGCAGTGTTCAACTGCTCAAGTCCTTGCAGCAAATCTAGAAGAAACCCATCTCACAGAAGACACTACTGATGGGATAAAAGCCCTAAAAGCTCTAGTACTGAATTGTATGGTATTTTTCCCCAACATTTCCAAACACACTTAACAGCTTGAATTTTCCATCAGCTCCTAGTGACTTTCATTGTGAGAGACACAATGCTGTAATAAGGCCTTAAGGTTATAAGAGTAACACTATCAAATAGCAATTTTCTCTCATTTTTAGAGCTATTTATCATTTGTCTTCAGGCAAGATTTACTGGTAAAAAGTCAGTTTTTAAAAGCCTTTTGGTGTCTGTCACCCTGTGAGCCCCTCCTCACATTAGATAATTAGTGACTTGCACAGTCTAACACACCTGACAGGTGGAGATCACAAGAAGAACCTGGAGCTAATCTGAAGCTCTCATACAGGACATTTAATGAGGTGATAAGACAGAACATGTAAGAGTGCACACAAAGGTTATGCCAGCTTGTCACACTGGAATTCTTCCCAGTGCCTTAAAATTACTGTATATAGGGACTAGTTTGTTAGAGGAAAATGTATCATGCAGGATCCAACAGCCCAAGAGAGGCAAGCTGCTGCTGCTCCATGTCCCTGACTCCAACCAGTAGCAAGGCAGAAAATGTATTCCCAGCAGGCACATGCACACAGAGCACCCCCCCCACACACACATATATCTACACGCATGCATCGCCAGCCATGCAGCTCACAGACACACAGAGCACTCACATGAACACAGGCAGCACCAATGTCCTCATCTCCTGCCCTCTCCAGCTGGACAGGATGGAGGTTCACTAGTGAGACTATGTATATGTACATATGTACAAGTGGATCCCTCCAGCAGCTGTGTCCAGACATTCAGTCCATTCAGTGGCTGCTCTCTGGATCCCAGTCTCCCCAGCTGCTGGCTGTCTGGAGAGCTGCTCCTGATGACTCACAGTGATGGGCTCCACACTTGGACAATGAGGCTCATGGCTCTCCTGGGAAAGCCCTGGGAGGGGCTGGGACAGGGCATTCCTTCCTTGGGAGTCCTTGATTTGGGTTCCCGCCTGCCATTGTGCCCCGTGCTCCTCTGGGTTTGTGGGAAGGCACCTTTGATGGGCTGATGGCCCCTGTGATAAGCTTCTGGGAGTAGCCTGGCAGGGTACAATTTGGGGGGCCCTCCTGCCATTGTCTCTCTGAGCTCCTTTTGTGGCTGTACTGATGAGCTTTATCACTGTTCTGGTTTTGGCTGGGATGGAGTTAATTTTCTTCCTGGTATAGTGCTGTGTTTTGGATTTAGTATGAAAATAATGTTGATAGCACACTGTTTTAGTTGCTGCTAAGCCATGTTTACAATTGAGTCAGGGACTTTTCAGCTTCCCAGGCCCTGCCAGCGAGGAAGCAGGAGCCTTCCACAGGACGTGCACATGAACGTGGGAGGGGACGTGACCAGGGCAGTTGACTCAAGCTGGCCAAAGGGATATTCCATGCCATATGACATCATGTGCAGTACAGAAGCTGGAGGGAGTTGGCCAGGAGTGGCCATGGATCGGGAACTAGCTGGGCATTGGTCACTGGCTGGTGACCAATTGTGTCATGCATCACTTGTTTCATGTATTCTTTTACATTATTATTATTATCACCTTCCTTTTCTGTCCAGTTAAACTGGTTTTATCTCAACCCACAGGTTTTACTTTTTCTGGATTCTCTCCCCAGTCCCACTGGCAGAGGGAGGAGTGAATGAACATCTGTGTGGTTGTTTTAGCTGCTGGCTGGGTTAAACCACAACAATCATAGAATCATAGAATCACAGAATGGTTTGGGTTGGAAGGGACCTTAAAGGTCATCTAGTTCCAACCCCCCTGCCATGGGCAGGGACACCCTCCACTAGACCATGTTGCCCAAAGCCCCATCCAACCTGGCCTTGAACACTTCCAGGGAGGGGGCATCCACAGCTTCTCTGGGCAACCTGTTCTAGTGCCTCACCACCCTCACAGTGAAGAATTTTTTCCTTATATCTACTCTAAATCTTTCCTCCTTCATTTTAAAGCCATTACTCATTGTCCTATCACTACATACCCTTTTAAAAAGTCCCTCTCCAGCTTTCACAAAACTTAACACAGCTATGCCAATAAGCAACTCAAAACTTAATTGTGCATTTCAGCTTAAGAAACCAGTATGAATGGAGAGCTATTTCTGGATGTGCACTGAGAAATGACAGATTGTAAAGAAATCACACAAATTGAACCTGTACTGGTGCAACAAGAGGTTAAGTACAATCAGCTCGTATGTGCATGAATTCTTTTTTTTCTTTCTTTCTTTCTTTTTTTTTTTTAACTGATGTGGCTAATTACCCACTTTTTGTTATATTTAAAGAGGCTCATACAACTCTTAAACACTCCTGTCATGTTTAGACAATACTGACTAATTCCAAATCTGCAAGACCACACTGAACTAAAGCTAGTAAGTTCTGGATGACCTCAGGATGATCCTGTGTGGTCCATCTTTCCACTGTGATTCATAGTCAGGTATGCAGTACCACGGAAATGTCCTGAGGTATCTGGGACACCTGCATAGGGCTGGTAGGTATGACGTACGACCTGCAAAATATTCATGACCCTCTGGGAGGACAGCTAGGGACTGTGGCATCCCAAATAGCACTAGGTATCTGCATCTAGATATTTGAAAGAAGAAGTCTCTGCTTCTTAAAATAGTCAAAGAAATGTAGAGTGCTATGAGGTTAACTACAGATGTCTGCTTTAGGATAAGGTGAATAGCTCCTTGGATGACATTGGGCTTGAGTGACATTAAGATATAGCTATCTGGTATATCAAGACTCCCTAGGATTTGGGAGACACTCCAACAGGACTGGCAGATCTTGCACAAGATCTACAGATGTCCCAATGCCCTTCTGGAGTAGTGACCAGAGGCTGGAGATGTAACTTTGACCATTTCAAATGGTACTAGACTAGATATTCTGGTGACTGAACTGGTTTTCAGTTCATAACTCTCATTTAGCTCACCTAAATTGTAGACATTTAATTAATTATTCCTGATCCACGAGACTAAGAAGAATAGGATAGATGGAGCTATTTAAATAGGTTTTACCAAGTGCACAACAGCAAGCTATCTTCCCGGAAAAAAAAGAGGAAAAAAAAAAAAAAAAGAAAAAAAAAAAAGAAGGAAAAAAAAAGAAAAAAAGAAAAAAAGAAAAAAGAAAAGAAAAAGTTTAGCAATAGTCTGTTCCCAGCTATATAGAAAGCTCTTCAATGATATTCAAAAAGGAATCACTAAAAAAGTGAAATAAAATATAGTGCTAAGTATAAAAAATAGCACAAGCAAGTAGGCAGAAAACAAACAGAATACAAAATAGTGAAAATACATTACTTCAGTGAAGTAGGAACATACAAGATAATAAGGAAACTTTTATAAACATAGAAGTAGGACACAAAGGCAAGGAAAGGGTTTATGGCAAAAAAGGGAAGGCAAGTGAATTACAGGAGGAGCAGAAACATTCAGTACCTCCTTTGCCTTATTTGTACTCAAAACCTGAAGTGTGATTTGGTAATTAGGAAAGTCTGTTTTAACAGAGAGGTAGGAGAACACAGCAGAACAAGGAAAGAAAACCTTAGAGAGTGTTTAGGTCAATCAGATTACCCATGCAGAAGGACCTGAAAACTTGTCCTTGATGGTTAGAGATCCAGCTGAAATAATGTCTGAAACACGTGTGTTCAATGGTCACCGTGTTACAGACTAGAAAGCATGAGTTGACATGAGATTCTGTAGCAGAAAAACATTATCTTGAGCTGTGTTAGAGGAGCATTAATGTATGGCAAGGGAAATAATAATTATCCTGTAGTTAGCATTGGTAAGACCTCAGTTGGAGCATCGTGTCTGGTTTTGGTCATTGTACTTTATGAGGTATGTAGGCAAATTGGAGACAGTCCAGAGGAAAGTACACAGGATGATAAAAGGCTGAGAAATCTGGTAACTTCATTTGATGGATCGATTCCCTTTAGTAGGACAGAAAGAAATCCCTTATGTTTTCAAACAAGATGGTTTTGGCTAGATTTGAGAGGGAAAAATCCTGCTGTAAGGACAGGAGCCATGAACCACTGAAACAGGCGCATCCAAGGAATGCTGTCGAAGCTCCTGCTCTCCCAGCTTTTAGACAGGGGCTATACAAGAGTCTGTCAGGAATGCTGTAGTTAAAGCCACCGGTTTAACTGGAGACACAGCTGGCCTAGTGGATCACGGCCTGCTCCCCGCAGCCCTCCGCTCCCTGACTCTGCACGCTCCTTGGTCGCCTCGCTGCAGTTAACAATAAGGGAGCCAATTAATGCTAATTGGGATGCAGCCACCTTCCCACTAGGAATCGGATGAAGACTAAGGCGGCATTTCATACAGGCCACTAAGCAGCTGTCAGATGGTAACAGTGTTCAGTTGCTACTGACCTGGGCTGCATTTATATTTTAGTGACTTGCCGTGAAAAGCTCTGTATGCCATTATCAATCCCCTGGGCAATGTAGCCCCTGTTTTAGAGTTGCTTGACAAATGAGATTTAGTTTCCAGAGAAATGTTGCTAGGTAGCGCCTTTTTATTCCTAGATATTAACTTATCACACCTCCCACTGTCTCTCTTTTCTCCGTGACAAAGTCAAACAGATACTAAGCAAGAGAAAAAGGAGACAGAAGGGAAGGTATTTTACTGCAATATGGTTTTATGTTGTTATCATAAAAGAAGATTTGAATTGGCCCATTCAAACAGAGAGGAAAATATATACAAAGCTCTGGTGTTGTGAAATTACCAGGAGTATTTAATTTTCATGGAAAGAAATGTCCTTTAAAAAATATCATTAGAAGTCTGTGTAAGTATGGTTTGAGATTCTCAAGCTTTCTGCTGGGAGTCCTTCTGGTTTATTGTTTTGTAGAAGGTTTATATTACCACTCTGTCTACTTATTGCTGATACTAAACATGCCAAACAAAAGACATTACTCCTTTTCTCCCTTCCCCCACCAAAAAAAAAAAAAAGGAGAAAACAAAAGAGAAGTTGTTGATAGATTTTTGACAGCAAATAATTAACTAAAAAAAATTAGTTGTATTCATTTGTGAGCCAGACAAAAGTTCTAGGTGTGATATAAAAAGAAGATGATTTAACAAAAACAGTGAAATCAAGTTGTTATGGTAACTGGATTTTGAAAGGATGTAGGTTAAAAAAAAAAAAAGGAAGAAAAGATTTATGCTCCATCTGGTCTAATCACTGTGGTAAAACACAATTGTTAAAGAAAAACACCTAATAAGGATAATTTCACATCTGGCATCAAGCCTGTACGATATTTCACATCAACGAGATTCACAGATGTGAATCAAATCTTGCTCAAATACCTGCCAGGTTATAGTAAGAGGGGTATATGACTGCAGATCATGCTGAATTACTAATTGAATTTAATAATTTTGAACTACATTACTGTGAAAATTCAGTTCAAATGTTTGGATTTGATTATTTGTGCTACACACATTGTGCTTATTGATTTTGATTAACTTCTATTAGTGCATGCTAATTATCTGATATAACTTAGTGTGCATTACTTCTGGTTTTGTGTTAGCATGCAACACTGGGAAATGAGATGCTTTGTCGCACTTGGTGCTGCAGCCTATTAAATAAAATCTCCACTGGCAATTAGAAAAGGGAATGTCTGAAAAGAGTCTTTGTCAGAGAAATATAAGTTTGTATGAGAGGTTGTAGTTCACCTTATTCAACTCAAGTAAGAAGCATTTCAAATGAAACCCACCAGCACTTCCCCCCTGAAAAACAGAGCCTTAGAAAATGCAATGGTGGGGACCTGGGCTGTGGAAATCACACTTGAAGCTTTTGTTGCTCCTCTGTTCCTTAATAAGTCTGCAGTTACTCAAAATCACCAAAAGGAAACAAGCTTTAGGTGGCATACTCCAATGAGTTTCTAATGGCTTCATTTTGCCATTTCTCCATCTTCTCATCTGCATTTGCTGACTTCCCACTCTGCTGACACCAGTTACATCTTCAGTGCCAGAGGTTTAAGTTTCTTCTGGAGAAACATTGTCTTCTGTATTAACATCCATGTCCTCTGGTAAGACCACTGTTCTGGTGATTTAAGTTTATTCTGGTAATTTAAGTCTGATCACGTTTCATATGTTCTTCTCTCAACTCCCTCTCCTTGTTTTTTGCCATCAGTCGATAATTCAAGCTTCATAGCTTGAACATGCTTTCATAACTGATTGAAATTTGACTAATATGTTTGTTCCACATCCTGTCAGAGACCATTTCTCTCCTTCTTCACAGCCTACTGAACATTGTTCCTAGAGTCGCCCTGTTGTGTTCCTCTCCTCCTGTCAGCCACCAGGGCAAACCCACCAGGGCTAACTGCTTTCCTCCCAAACTGTTGTGACTGGGGCTACCAGAGATCTCCTAGGCTGTGTGAAACACTCTTACAGGGCTGTCTGATATGACACTGACGCTATGGGAGATGGCATCCAGAGTGGCAGCTGGAGGGTGGCTAAAGTATAAGAAGATATCTCATAACGTCACTAGACCTGTGTGTGTCAATTAAACAAGCCCAAATCTGGAGAATGTAAACCCTAAAGAGGACACCTCTTAGTCAGAGGAACAGCAGTTATGATCTCCACTGACTGTATTGACACGAGCCAGGGCTGCACTGTTGTCGTGATGGAAGGCTACTGCACAGTGGGCTGTGAGAGTCTGGGCAGAAGATTAGGGAAGTGATTACTTGGCTCTGTTCAGCACTTGGCTTTTAAAGTCATCACAGTTTTGTTCCATCTCACTGGTCTTCTCAGAAAGATGCTGCTGTATCAAATTTGCCACTGATCAAACACCATTGCTCCCTTCTAATGCTTTTAAACAAGCTCTTCCATGCTTTCTGTCATGATTCCTCTGAGGCTGGAAAGAATTTAATCCTCTTTGTTTTGTTGTTCTGAGGCTTGACAACAATTCAGTCCTAGTTGCACCAATACTACTGTCAATCAGAGACCAATATTACCCTCCTGGTTCCCTTTATTCCCCCAAATATCTGCCTGTGCTCACGTGTTATACCTCTTGTGACACACACACGCTGTAAAAGTTTGCCTTTCCATGTCTGAGCAGGTCATAGCATGAGCAGTCCCTCACCATGACAGGCACGCGTAGGAGCACGGGGTGCTGTCACTTCCCTTTGCATCTCTGCCCACTACCAACTACTGTCTTCTGAGCATGTTGGTCTTACACACACACCCACACAGGCACACATGCATATGCACACGGTGTCTGCAATATTTCTCTCGGAAACATCATCCACATTCAAAACCTAGAACAGCTTCTGGTGATAACTCGAAACTGTCATCTCTAGCAAGGGAGAATTATTTCATTTTAAACTGCTAAAGAACATCCATGTGCTTCAGCCAATCAGTCTTCAGTCTCAAAATACTTCTCCTGGAGAGCATAGAAATAGTGCATGTTTCTTAATGGGGCTGCATAATAAGTGGTGGTATTAATAGCATTGTAGTAGGCAATCTCTATACTTTGTCATTTGCCCAGTAGGAATCACACCTGAATCACACACCACTCTATGAACAACTCTATTGGTTTATTTAATTACAGGGAAGACAGCATTTATTCATAAGTTCAGGGTAGAAGAGGGACTTTGGAGTGAAAAATTATCTCACTGCAAATCCTTTAATAATCTTCTTAAACTCATATTCCAAAAATCTAAAGTGAGGAAAATGAGATAGTTTAAAACCTTTCACATTCTTTCAGTGTTAGCATAAGGACTGTCAAGTCTCTTACCCAATTGCCTTAGACAAAGCCTTCTCTCCCTAAGCTTTCTTTGGTTTAGGTAATATTGTGCCTTGTTTGCCAACACTCCTTACGCTGTCACCGACTCCTCCGTGTACTGCTAGGTTTTATGTGGCTGCAGTCGATTTTTCCTCTGCAGTAAAGTTCACCTTAGGCAGGTGAACTGCATTTTCAGAACAACAAAGTATGGCATTGCTGCAAAGAATCTATCACTCTAACCTCTAGTAAAACCAAGGTCAGAACACAATTACAGGGTTCAAGTGTTTGCTAAGTTATTTGCTTGCACAGACTGCTGATTGATTGTTCTAAAATTGTTATTAGGTAACTGCTAGCACCAGCGAGCAAACGAAAAGTAAAATGAAACAGGAAGCAGTAAGCAAGGAAAGCTTTTACAGACTAGGGCTTGTGCATAACTAAGGATAATGTCAAGGAAAATAAGAAAACACTGGAAAGCAGATTACTTCAAGTGAGACAACCTAGGCGGTGGCAGATAAGCCTAAAATCCAGTATTCTGCATAACTCTATTTCTGTGCTGAATAAGAGGTTTTCTGAAAGCTTCGCCTCTGATTTAAAAAAAAAAATAAAAAATGCAGCTGTTCACAACGTTTAAAAGAAATAATTCTTGAACTGTGCAAAACCTCATATAATCAGATTTACCTAAATAACTGGTTGTATAGGATTGGATCGAGGCTGTAGGAAGGAACACAGAGACCTGTTCCTTCGATGGTGTTTCATCTGAGCTTCTCCAGCAAGGGCAGAAGGAAAAAGATGACTCCCAGGCTCTGCAGGCTGCTTATGGCCCTTACTAGTCCGGTTCTGTCCATGGCCAAGGACAGTCTACCCAAAGCTCATGTCCACCCTCTGACATTTGCCTGTATCAGTTCAGGGTCAAGAAGACTAATCAGTCCCAGATTCTTTAACCCATGTAATCCTCAGAAATCCTTCAAAGTAATTTTGATCAGTGTATCAGAGCTCGCACGCTTTCCAGCAGTTATTTTCTGTGAATCTTTATCGGCTGCTACAAATGGAATATTTAGCCCTTTTATCATTGCATCCTGGTGTGGATCTAGTCCTGGCAAGTAAGCTTAATGATGAGGATAACAAAGCTTATGAAACAGATTACTTTGCTTTTGCATGGGCATGATGACAGTCTGCTTTATGCTGCATTGCAGTTGACTGCAATTTTTTTACACAGTATGCCACTATGTTTTAGCTATGTGGAGAATTTCTTATAACATGTTAACTTGATCATTTGTAGTATCAGACCATACCAACAGAGACAGCCCAAAGCAGTATTGTTTCAAGGTAGATCGGATTTGAAATTCTTCAAAGGTCAGATGTACTAGACTTTGGGGACTTGGATTTGTGCCTAATAATAGTAAAAATTTGCAGAAGTTGTAACTTAGCCTCCAGCAAATGTACACTACTTAGCAGCATACAAAATGTTTGTAAGTGTCAAAAACGTTTGTAAGGAAAAATGAAGAATTTTAAGGATCTATTCAACCTGAAGGCAATCTTGTAAGAGAAAAAATGTCTCATCTGAAAATTGAGACTGGAGAACAATTTTTGATATAAACCATTACCTCTCTATCAACACCTTACATCTTATTTCCTCAGTAAATCATGTAATAAATCATGTTTACTGTATCCCTTTGAGTACTGGAGACTGCAGAATTATGATTTTGATGTGGATAATTTCTTTTCTTCCTGCGGTCCAGGAATGGGGAGGAGTGGGGTGGATCTTTAATTCGTTACTGTCAAGAGGCTGTTTATAACTGGATAACATTCAGGATCACAAGATATCACGGGATAGTCCCTAACTAAAAGCACCTCTCAGATAAGCAAGACCTTGACTACATCTGTCCAGCTTTGACTAGCTTAATTCAGGATGAGCTGGAAAAAAACAAGGAAGCAATAGGTGAAACTTCTCATGCAATTGTGTCTAACTTCACACTTTTGTGATGCATTTGAGGCAGGAGATCAGAGGGTGATGGAAACCCTGGTGGCAACTGCTAACTGACCTGAGGTATAGAGGAAGTGAAGTGATGTGGGGCTGTGTGGCTAGCAAGGCCCTTGGTGGTTTTTGACAACCGTCTGTTACAGAAAGTGTTAAATAATAAAAACTCTGTCCCTTTGGGAGGAGGGAGGGGGACACAACCAGGGATGGCCGGCACCATGCAGATGGCTGAGCTGGAGGCTGGGTTGCTGCGCAGGTCTCAAGCTGGTCTCAACTGACACAGGGGCTGGGACCTCAGATAGTGGGAGTCACGGGATGGAAACCTTGGAACAGAAATCGGTACCCACTCACCCTCCCGGAGGAAGTGGAGGAAGATCCCAAGGCTCTGTGGAGGGTTTAGGATCAAATCAGGTCTTTACTAGACCTTTAGTCTTCCATAGCTGTACTCTCCCCCTCTGAGGCTCCTCAGTACACCCAAACTATTCTCTTTCCCCCAAATCCTTGGCTTTTAAATTTCTTCACTAGTGCACTGTAGAAGATGTTAACATATACTGAGGAAATACTTTGAAAATCTTTTCAAGAAAACAGAAACAAAATTTAGTAAACTACTACATTTTCTCACATAATTCACTTTCAACATAAATTTAAGTGTCCAAGTTAAAATTTTAGGCTTCCTTTATCATTTACCCTTTGAAAAGAGGCAGGCCTCAGAAGAGGAACCTAATTAAGATGCTTAAGGAATATGTTCTTGGAATCCAGGGCTGGGTGAATATGTGACTGAGTCAATTTTTTCTGCTTTTGTTGGAAGGTAGCCAGCATAGCCAGAAGGAGGGGCCAACCTAGAATAAGGAAGAGACTAGAGTCTCCCTGAAGAAACTGACTATGAAATGCAACATAAATTTGCCTGCTATAGTGTGTGGAGTCAAAGGCATCTGATACTTATGGAAAACAGAAGATCTATTTGATAAAATCCAGATGTTCCAGAGTTATATCTTTCCTGAAGTCTTGTAAGACCCAGCCCAGCACAGATCATTTAAAAATGTTGGGATTTTGAGTTCATTTATTTCTTCAGAAATACTCCATCTACTCAAGTGCTGGTCAGAATGTAAGCCTTTAACTAAGGACATGTATGCATCTGGCTGAATGTAAGCATCTGCAGAACAGTCATCTATTAACCCGAAATTGTCACTGTTAATCGCTTATAATCACTGGAAAGAAATAGATATTTCAAAGGCAAGACTGAAAAGAGCAAGCAGTTGTTGACCTAAGACAAAATAAATCACAGCTTAAAAATGCTGTTCTTCTCTTCATTGGGAGTAACAAGAACTTAGAGTAGCCAGGCCAGACGTAGATGATTTAGTAGTAAATGTCTAGTTAGGCAAGACAAACCTTCCTCGAATGTATAATGGGATGACTGGATCAGCCAATCTAAGAACAAATGGGTTTTATATTCTTACAATATTTGCATAACTAAATCCCATCAGCAGCTATCCTGAGTAGAACCACAGCAAGACAAGCTACTTTGCTTGTATTGAGAAAGAAGGTAACAAGGACAGGTCAGGACATCAGTATGTAGCTTACCAGCGGCAAAGCAGCAGAATATATAGAATCATAGAATCATAGAATCATAGAACCATAGAATCATAGAATGGTTTGGGTTGGAAGGGACCTCAAAGACCATCTAGTTCCAACCCCCCTGCCATGGGCAGGGACACCCTCCACTAGACCATGTTGCCCAAAGCCCCATCCAACCTGGGCTTGAACACTTCCAGGGAGGGGGCATCCACAACCTCTCTGGGCAACCTGTTCCAGTGCCTCACCACCCTCACTGTAAAGAATTTCTTTCTAACATCTCATCTAAATCGACCCTTCTTCAGCTTAAACGCATTACCCCTTGTCCTGTCACTACACTCCCTCATAAACAGTCCCTCTCCAGCTTTCCTGTAGGCCCCTTCAGGTACTGGAAGGCCGCAATTAGGTCTCCCTGGAGCCTTCTCTTCTCCAGGCTGAACAACCCCAACTCTCTCAGCCTGTCCTCATAGGAGAGATGCTCCAGCCCTCTGATCAGCTTCGTGGCCCTCCTCTGGACTCTCTCCAACAGCTCGATGTCCTTCTTGTGTTGGGGCCCCCAGAGCTGCATGCAGTACTCCAGGTGGGGTCTCACAAGAGCGGAATAGAGGGGCAGGATCACCTCCCTCAACCTGCTGGTCACACCTCTTTTGATGCAGCCCAGGACACGGTTGGCTTTCTGGGCTGCAAGCGCACACTGCCGGCTCATGTTGAGCTTCTCATCAATCAATACCCCCAAGTCCTTCTCCTTGGGGCTGCTTTCAATCCATTCTTCGCCCAGCCTGTAGTTGTGCTTGGGATTGCACCGACCCACGTGCAGGACCTTGCACTTGGCCTTGTTAAACTTCATGCGGTTTGCATCGGCCCACCTCTCCAGCCTGTCAGGGTCCCTCTGGATGGCATCCCTTCCCTCCAGCATGTCGACCACACCACACAGCTTGGTGTCATTGGCAAACTTGCCGAGGGTGCACTTGATCCCACTGTCCATGTCGCCAACAAAGATGTTGAACAGTGCCGGTCCCAGTACTGACCCCTGAGGAATGCCACTCATCACTGTTCTCCACTTGGACATTGAGCCGTTGACCACAACTCTTTGAGTGCGACCATCCAGCCAATTCCTGATCCACTGAGTGGTCCATCCATCAAATCCATGTCTCTCCAATTTAGAGACAAGAATGTCATGTGGGACAGTGTCAAATGCCTTGCACAAGTCCAGGTAGATGACATCACTTGCCCTTCCCTTATCCACCGACGCTGTAACCCCATCATAGAAGGCCACCAAGTCTGTCAGGCACGATTTGCCCCTAGTGAAGCTGTGCTGGCTGTCACCAATCACCTCCTTATTTTCCATGTGCCTGACCATAGTCTCCAGGAGGGTCTGCTCCATAATCTTGCCAGGCACGGAGGTGAGATTGACCGGCCTGTAGTTCCCTGGGTCTTCCTTTTTACCCTTCTTAAAAATGGGGGTTATGTTCCCCCTCTCCCAGTCGGCAGGAACTTCTCCAGACTGCCAGGACTTCTCAAATATGATGGCGAGTGGCCTGGCCCCTTCATCTGCCAGTTCCCTCAAGACCCGCGGATGGATGTCATCAGGTGCCATGGACTTGTGCACCTTCCTTAGATATTCTCAAACCTGATCTCCTACAGTGGGCAGTTCTGAATTCTCCCAGTCCCTGCCTTCTGTGATCTGGGCAGTGTGGCTCAAGCATTTGCCAGTGAAGACTGAGGCAAAGAAGTCGTTGAGTACCTCAGCCTTCTCCATATCCTGGGCAACCGGGTCACCCGTTTCATTCCAGAGTGGACCCACATTTTCCCTCGTCCTTCTTTTATCACTGACATACCTATAGAAGCTTTTCTTGTTGTCCTTGATATCCCCGGCCAGGCTAATTTCTATCAGGGCTTTGGCTTTCCTAACCTGCTCCCTGGCTGCTCGGACAGTTTCTCTGTATTCCTCCCAGGCTACCTGCCCTTGCTTCCACCTTCTGTAGGTTTCCTTTTTTTGTTTGACTTTGCCCAGGAGCTCCTTGTTCATCCATGGGGGCCTCCTGGTGTTTTTGCCTGACTTCCTCTTTGTTGGGATGCATCGCTCCTGAGCTTGGAGGAGGTGACCCTTGAATATTAACCAGCTGTCTTGGGCCCCTCTTCCTTCCAGGGCTTTGTCCCATGGTACTCTACCAAGCACATCCCTGAAGAGGCCAAAGTCTGCTCTCCTGAAGTCCAGGGTAGTGAGCTTGCTGCGCGCCCTCCTTACTGCCCTGAGGATCTAGCTATCTTCAGTAGCATTTCATTGTAGATAGCTAAGCGTGTTAGTTATCTGAGATAACAGCACATTTTACATCCTTTCCCCTTACCTTCTCTCTTCCTTTTCTGTGCAGTGGTAGACTATCCTTTTCTGGAAGAAATATAAAAAGAAGTTGCAAAGATCAGACTTTCCTACAAGTCTTTAGCACCTCACCACACATGCAGTGAATCTTAGTGGAATATCTGCTGTGGCTGGTACAAACTTTTTGTGAGAACAGGGAAATAAAAAAGGATTCAGTTTGTTAGAACTGTGTGACATCTAATAGAATGTGAAAAATTAGAGTTTGCTACCCCCAGCATATTAACATTTTCTAAAGGTTGCTTTTGGCAGAGGTTGTCAGAAGTAGAAAAGACAGTAAGACCAAAAACACTAAGATGCCTTGATTGCTAGAACTGTGGAGGTGTTTGGCCATTCCAGGCGTGCTGGTTTTTTTACAGTAGCTAGTACATGGCTATGTTTTGGATTTGTGCTGAAAACAGTGTTGATAACACAGGGATGTTTTAGTTGCTGCTCAGCAGTGCTTACACAGAGGCAAGGCCTTTGCTGCTTCTCACACCACCCCACCAGCGAGTGGGCTGGGGGTGCACAAGGAGTTGGGAGGGGACACAGCCGGGACAGCAGACCCCAACTGACCAAAGGGATATTCCGTACCATATGACATCATGCTCAGCATATGAAGCTGGGAGGAAGAAGAAGGAAGGGGGGGACAACACACGTTTCGAGTGATGGTGTTTGTCTTCCCCAGTAACCATCACGCATGATGGAGCCCTGCTTTCCTGGAGACGACTGAGGATTAAACAATGACACCAGGTTATGCACAAGTTTTGCAGTGCAAAATGAGGAAGGGAACAGGAAATATGAAATAAAAAAAGCCTCAGCAACTTCCAATATAATTTGGAAAACTGAATGAAAAAAAGAGATACTACTGCCCATACCTTGTAAATGGGTAAACTACGTTCCTTTTCAGTCATTAATGTTTACGTGTATTACCTTCACAAAGGGCCATTCCTGGAGAATGAGTGACCAGTGTAACCTAATGGCCTTTGGGTACACCTCATCCCATCAACACTTCCTTCTGACTATTAATCCCCAGGAAATGTCCTGTGCTTTGCTGGCTTCTATTTGAAAGAAACGGGATAGATTCAGCTTATGTGAGCTGCATCCGTTTATTGCAGGTCTCCTACTGTCATTTCTCTTGTTGACATTTCTTATGTGATATGGTGTCTTGTGATATGGGAGACTGAAACTCAGCAAAAAGTGATGTAAGTTAATACACTCGATATAAGCCCACCAAGACTTTTTTTCAGACCCCTTGACAAAGAAAAACAGTTGAACCAAATTTAACAGTGAGTAATGGACTTCAACCTTCACATGGCTGTAAACTCCGCACCCATGAGTCCGTTCTATCTGGAATAAGAGACTTAATGTCTGACTACCACTTTATTTTACTGAGGTATCTTGGAAACTCTGCTACTATCTACATTCAAAATTGTTACCTGTTTTATTGTATTGCAAACCAAAGGATTTTCCACTGCCTTTTCCTATATAAGGCATGCTCAGAATGTTTGGATGACTTCAGAGATTCTGCTTTTTACAAGTTTTTTCAAAGCATACCATAGCTGAATGAACACATAATGCTTATAAACACTGAAATCTAAATTGGGCAAAAATGAAAATCACTTGATCATCATAGATCTCTCACTTATAATATGTGCTTTTATTGTCACAGAAATCTAAACATCATTTGCTTAAAGTCACCACTTAAATGGCAAATCTTCATCTAAAACCCCTTCATCAACACCCTCTAAGATTGACATAAACAGGAAAAATAAAATTATTCTGATAGAAATTAAATGAATTCAACTTTAAAGAACTACACGTAAAAAAAAAAAAGTTAAATCTATTTCAAAGAGTTTATTTATTTAAACACCTGCATTTTTTTTTTTTTTCCTTTTTTGGAAGTCTTCAACACAGGCACGCACACACACACAGACAAACTTGATACAAAAAACTTTGGCATTATACTTTTGAATATTTGTTACAAAACTATTTTTTTTTTAAAAAAAAGTATCTCAAATAAAGGCATTTTAAAGGCATTACGTGTCAATCAGTACCATGTGCATTCACCCTACTCATTATAGGAGAGGCATAGCACACAAACCACAAGAGAACATCTTCCATAGTACAATGAGAAAACATTGTATAGTTTATAAGACCTTCAACCCACTAGTTGGCCTCAGTAATTACAGAAACATACTCTCCTTATTAAGCAAGCTCTTAAATAATTGATCTTTTATTTGCCCCTGCTCACTAAGGAAATACCATACATAAACAGAATTTTTATGCATGTGGTGTCTCATTTGCAAATTCTGCGGTTGAGAAATGTATGATTAAGCTGTGTATCAGGAGACCAGGGTTCTAGTCCCAGCTCTGCAGCTGATGTGCTATATGACCTCGAGAAAGTTTTGTCTAAGATCTATTGCCTGTCTTGCATTTCATCTAGTTTAAATTGTCTTAATATCTTTGACTTTCCTGTAAACATCTCCTGCAAAATGACTACATTTTACAATACATCCGAGATCAGAGTGCCCCCCAATTTTAATTTAAATAATAATAGAAAAAGAAGCCAAATAAAGAAAAAGCCCTTTGAGATTAGTGAGAAAAATAGCTTACTGATTTATTTGTTTTATTTTAGTGAGCTGATTTGGATTTCATTGTTTTATTAGGTTCTGTAGTCGGCATGGTCATGGTTCAATTTGGGAAACTTTCTGGAAGATGCTTCCTGAGAAAAAAACCCGGTTTCTCAGGATGTGTTTCTGTTCATGCTGCTGCTGAAGGCATGTTGCTGTTCTCTCTTATTTTATAGTGAGTGGATAAAAGTTAATACAGCTTCCCTCCATACAGTGTTGGTACCAAGTGTTTATCCCCTCATTCTCTGAGTGCCGGAAGGGTGCTGTGCCAGCAAGGAGGCAACTGTCCACCGTGATAAAGCTTAAGCACATCAGTCTGGGGAACAGATGGGACATGGGCTGTGCTAGAGGGAAGGTAAAGGAATTCGAACACTCTCATCTTTCATCCAGTTCAGATATACAAGTGAAAGATAATGTGCATGGTTTCAATAAAGAAAAAAAAATCAAATCAAAAGGAAAGCTTTGTGCTTTTGCTTTGAGATTTTAGGTAATGTTCAAAATCCTTCGCAAATTGCTTTGAGCAAATAAATATACATCATAAACATATTTCAGTCTATGAATCCCACGGACAAACACTACTTTGAAACTACTTCTCATACTGTGCTCCTAATGGTAACGTGGACTGTGTAAAAATTATATTATAATGAAGAGACCTGAGGATGTAATACATTTTTAATCTGAATTATTACGAATAGTGTAACAACCCTTACAAGGAATGGTTCTAGGGATGTGTCTGCTGGCTTAGCAGGGAGCTGGATAGAAAGAAAAAGCATTTTAAATGAATATTTTTTAATTAATCAAATATTAGGCATACATATTGTTACATTGTTTACCGAGGAAAAGACCTGTGTTTTCTGTACAACATGATTTAGAGTATCCAGAAACCTTTGAAATTCTCCACGTATAGTTTATATATTTCAGCACTTGATAGATGCTTAAAGTATATAATAAAGGTATATTTCAATTCTGGATTGTGGAACTGGAGAATCTGGAGTGGCAGGACAGTTAAAGCACACTGCAAATGTAAATTCATGTTTTGTTCTGGACTCACAGTAGAGGCCTGTCTTTTGTGCCTCTTAAGGTGGTCAAACTGGAGAATGGATGGTTGGGTACGGTACCCTCCAGTGTAGGTTAATGCTGAGAGGTGTGGTGAACAAAATGCAAAGTCTCAAAGACCTGTAACCCAAGAGCTGCAGCCAGTCTTTAGGGCTTTGATGACATAAGGTAAGCAAGCTGTCAGAAAGATAGTATTTCATGTTTCCAAAATATTACAAATCGTATCTTGGGAACCTGTGAACTGAGGCACTGCATAATGTGACTGTGGTGATTCACTACATGCTGCTTCTCATCTCTTGAGTTATTCTCCTCACTTAAGTGATAGGGAGCACTGCTGTGCTTGAGGACTGTGGTTTGCTGTCCTTGCTGGCTTCTAATTGTTATGACTATTTTCAGCCCACTTACAGAATTTTCCTCTTGCAGTTTCAAAGAGATTCTTTATGCCTCATTGTAAGTAGCTGCATAGTGATGCATCGAACAAGTCTCAACCAAAGGCCATATACACTGATATATAGGTAGCGGTGAATGCTGGCAATAGTCCACACTGAAGAGTGAAAAGAGAAAGGCAGGTTGTCAGTCAAAATGCTGATTACCTGCCAAGTATTAAAATAAACAGTTGATGATGCTCTGTGCATTAAATTTAATATTAAATCCAACATGACGAACATAATTTGGCAATTATTTTAATGCGGAAACTGTGCAGTAAGAAGAATCTAAATTATCACAAGTCATTGTGAATCCACCCTGTTGCCTAAATCTTAATATTTAATCTGCAGGATCTGCAGTATAAAATGTTGAAATAATAACAGAATTAACTTATCGATGTCTTTTGCATCAGTGCTTCAAAGCACTTTGCAGCAACACAAGAATGTTAAAAGGCATTCATTACCGTGGATATATCCAACTAAATATACAAACAAAAAGTGGTCTGAACGCTGTCTTCAAACCATACCGCACTTACTACAGAATCAACAATTGGGATAATGCGTCACAAACACAACCAAAAAATACATCTCATCCTATGTATGTCAGGTCCTTTCACCTGCCTGAGTATTAGAAGCAAATTAGAATCATAGAACCAATCACAGAATGGTTTGGGTTGGAAGGGACCTCAAAGATCATCCAGTTCCAACCCCCCTGCTACGGACAGGGACACCCTCCATTAGACCATGTTGCCCAAAGCCTCATTGCCTCGTGGCCTCATTGCCATGTTGCCCCAAATTAAGACTACCTTGTCTTTCTTCTTACCAATGTTATAGACGAGTGAAGAAAATGATTTGCCAAAGTGTGTCCTAATCTTGCTCAAAATTTTTTGGTGGACAATCTAAGTAGCAATTCCATTTTTATTCTGTCTGCTTGAACACGTGATATATATTCTCAAGCCCAAAGTACAACTGATACGATTCAGACAGAATAACTTTGAAGATCCTGTGGGGTTGATGCATGACTTTCCAAAATGTCAGTGGTTTCTTCTCAACAGTTATCAAAGACACAGACTCCCTTTTTATGAGAATTTTTCTTCACACTGAGAATATTTTCTTGCACTTCTGTTTGGTAAAGAAGAAAACCTCAGCAGAATGACTGATGCCTTTCTTACTCAAAGGCAAATTCAGTGCTGTCTATCCAAGACTTCTTATACTGCTTCCCCAGGGAACATTGCATTTGCTTCAAGATAGTGATCTTCTGGCACTTGACCAAGATTTCTAAAAATTCATTTCTTGTCAGGAGATCATAACATCCCTCCACATCTAAGTTCTGCAGGCATGATGAGACTGTCAGCTGCAAGGGTCAACTCACTAAAGCAGGGAACAGAAAAACAAGGCTATGAAATTCCTTCCCAGAGAATGCAACAATTCCTTCTGAGATCTCATCTCTTCTTTCACCTCCCACCAAAAATACAAACATCAAGAACAAAATAGATTGTCTCTTCTCTGTTATCTATGCCCACTTTCACTACTGACCCCAAATTTGGGAGAATCAGTTGGGAGGTTACCCAGTTCAAGCTATTATGGATTAAGTAGTAGGTGGAGTATGCAAAGTGTTCCTGAATTAATACACCAGGCCTTTACATAGATAGAACAGAACAACATTCTTTAACTGAGGAGCTCCATTGTTTTCTTTCTATAGTATGATCTGCCTAGAGATTCAGTCTTTCACATAGGTATGTCCTTAGCTATGCCTAAGAAACTCCCTGGGCATATCATTTAACTGGAGTATTTGGGGGGGGGGACCAAACCCAAACCCAAAAAAACCCCCCAAAAACCCCAACTTCAGCTGGGAAATTATCAAGAACTGTATGTGTTGAATGATGGAAAATTTGGATCATCTGAAGAGAGAAATAGCTGTGTTTCTTAATCTTGATTTGAAATGTGAATTGGATGGAATTATACATGAGGGAGGGCTGAACAAAGGAAATATCGACACTATTTTCTCAGTATTGCAATAAATGGGAAACAACTACCTACTTCACAGACGGAAAAGAATGGATGTATTTGCAGAACGTCAGCTGAAAATAAGCTCCATCTATTTCTGTTGCAGATCAGTGCCCCCTGCGATGCCCACTCTGGCATGGATGTCTGCAGATGCTACGGGAGCTTTATGTCAGAGAAGGTCAATGAAGCTGCTGTCAGAACACCCTGTCATCTCGGCTGTGTCCTGACTCCATGCACGGAAACACTTTTTTCCGCCTCAGAGTGAGCACACTTTTACCACCTCAGGCTTTCTCCAGGTTTTGCCAGCTGAATTTCCCCAGGCTCGCTCTTTCAGGCTGGAATACTGGCAGTCTCATTTCCCAGCACAGTTCTGCCTGCATTCCCTGTCTTGTAATTAATCTCTGCCGTGTATCTGATTATCACTATATTGCTGGCCAGTTTAATGTAGAGACAACTTGACCAAATTCACTCCTTTATTAAATAATTTATTAATAAACTCAGAAGACTGCTCAGATGACTCAAATGAACTTTATTAGCATAGTGTGAATAATCCAGCACTTTCTACAAAAAGAAAAGGCCTTAGGAAATACAAAATAAGGATGCTATCTTGCCAACTTTTCCAGTTAGACTTTTCCTGGAGTCAAAGGGCACTGGTCTGCTGCCAATATCTGTCCCCATGAGGAGGTTTTCAGGCTTAACTTTTCATAGGAGAGCGTATTTCCAGATACAAAACCTAAAAGTTTTTCAAAATTATTAGGAAATCCAATAATACTGATATCTTGGAGCAGTTTCTTCCATACAAGTAATAACTGGTTGAGACTACCTGACCTTAGGTGTTTCCAAAATACCAATCAAGTCAATATTATAATTCATTTCCCAGTCTGAACAGTAAATTAACAACTTCATGCACGTGCGACTAAAACTTAAGTGAAGTTTTGACTCTGAACTCAGAACTCAGGGTATGTTGAAGGGGATCCTCTTGAAGAATCTTGATTATATACTGAATGTTGGTTACAATCTTGACAAGGTTATACAATTATAACTCAAGAATGCTGTATATGCAGTGTGATTTTGCACAAAGACTTCTATGTTATGATATGTTTTCACAACAAATAAAGGAAGCAAAGGAGATCTTTCAGGGATCTACCCAGTATAGGAGAAATTATTCTTTAATGGGGTGTGCTGGTTTTGGCTGGGATAGAGTTAACTTTTTTCACAGTAGCTGGGGCAATGTTTTGGATTTGTGCTGAAAGCAGTGTTGATAACACAGGGATGTTTTCGTTACTGCTGAGCAGTGCTCACACAGAGCCAAGGCCTTTGCTGCTTCTCACACCACCCCACCAGCGAGTGGGCTGGGGGTGCACAAGGAGTTGGGAGGGGACACAGCCGGGACAGCTGACCCCAACTGACCAAAGGGATATTCCATACCGTATGATGTCATGGTCAGCGTATACAGATGGGTGGAAGAAGAAGGAAGGGGGGGACAACACACGTTTGGAGCGATGGCATTTGTCTTCCCCAGTAACCGTTACACGTGGTGGAGCCCTGCTTTCCTGGAGATGGCTGAACACCTGCCTGCCCATGGGAAGTGGTGAATGAATTCCTTGTTTCACTTTGCTTGCATGTGTGGCTTTTGCTTTACCTATTAAATTGGCTTTATCTCAACTCATGAGTTTTCTCAGTCTTACCCTTCCGATTGTCTCCCCCATCCCACCGAGGGAGAGTGAGTAAGCGGCTGTGTGGTGCTTAGTTGCCACCTGGGGCAAAACCATGTCATGAGGATACCTACTACCCTTGGGGATTTTATCCTCTGCCTGTTTTTCTGAGAAATGTCTCTTCCAGCTGCAGTATGCTTGTTATCAGCAGGAGGTGTTACTCATATGTTCTCACAGGAGAGAAAAGATACATAGAGAAGGAAAATGGCATACTATTGCGTTTAACTTTGTGGATATCCTAAGATACAGTGTTACTTTGCAACCTTTGACGTGATTGTGATCCTTTTGAAGTCAGTGGCACAGAACTGCCTTAGGCTCCAATGGACATCAGGGAGTCTGTTAACAGGTGTCTGCATTCTGGCTGTGGAAAACAGCCCTGGTTTAAACCTCCCGGAGTCCAGATTCTCCCTGCTTCCATTGTAGTATCCCAGACAAACATGCCTACCGGGCTGGAGGAATACGTACACTTTGGCAAAAGGGAACAGAGAAAAGGGGTCTGGTTGTCTAAGATATGAATCTGTCAGCTCTTAGATTGCTTCCATGCTGAGTTGCTGCTGCTTCTGCCTCAGCTTTTCTCTCTTTAAACTGAGAAGAAAATGTCATACCTGCTCCCAGTTACCTTTCAAGAGCAGTAAGGATTATTTAGCTCATGTTCGCACACTGCTCTGAATGTGGAATGAGCACAATTGTTTATTCTTACAATTAAAGACTTTTGGACCTAAAGATTATGGCCCTCTCTATACTGAATTCTGTGATTTCTATATTTATAGCTGTAAGTTGCTATTAAAAATATGCAAAACTTATTACAGCTCCTTTCACCAAGGAAACAGTGACAAGCTGTTGTACAGGTAATAAGACAACATACACCTTTGTTTTGCTAGTCACTCATCTCTCTTTTCTTTGCTCCCCTGCCACAGGCTTTTTTTGCAATGCCTGGGAAAAGGCAAGCTCCACTGGCCTGATTCCCTTTGTCTCATTCTTTCTCTGCTAGGAAGGCCACAAGTTCACATTTTAAGAGAAATCCTCTGAGATTCATGTGTGTGGTAATTTCTATAAAGCAGCTGGAAGTACATTTTTTTTATGACAATATCTGATTTTGTTTACAAAGGCCAAGCCCAATTCTATTGTAAATCTCTAGGGGAAATGCTTTTAACATTTATTCAGTTAATTCAAAATATTGAGGCAGTAAAACCAGCCCGTTTGGATGTCCATTCTAAAAGCAGTGATTTATAGTGTCAGTTACTCTAATGATAGCTTTATAGGATTAAATTATTTATTGCTAGGAATTCAAGAAAACTAAAACTAAATGCAAAACCAATAAAGCTGCTATTTATGTTTCTTTGGAAAAGAGAATCATTACTTTTCCTTGTCCCTTCTTCATTGTCTCTCACTGTATAACTAACTTTTGGTAATTGAAATATGTGTCAGTGATGGAAAATTGTAAGTTGCAACACAGCTTGTTCTGGAAGAATGTACAAATAAACTAACTCTCTCCTATTTATTAGTATTTTGTTTCTTCGAAGCTTGCAAAAACAGTCTTGAAAAGATCTTCTTTCATCCTCTCCACATTATCTAGGCTGAGGACCTCACCCTGCTCCTTCTTAAATCAGTGACTGCCTAACTCGATGAAGTCCAAATCTTGATCATTGACCACTTCTGCTGAAAACCCAACATTTTCAAATCACAGTCTTATGTGTTAAACACACATATTTTCAGGACAAATTCAGCTTGAGTATGTCTTACATTCCGGGCTTATCTGGGGTATTATCCTGACTGTAAATAAAAATACAACTTTGTTCAGTGAGTAGGTCCTGTAATCTGCACTACAAGTATTTACCCTCCATTAAGCATTGACAGGAGACAGGAGAATCAGGGGAAACATCTCACTCCATCAAAGCCCACATCGATATCTTTGTTACAGAAAGAAACCCACTTGTCTCAGGGAACTTACTGTATGAGCAGGCAAAGACAAGAATGGATGGAGGAAAGGAGAATAAAAAAAGATCTGGGGGCACCTGATGTTTCAAAAAGTCACAGGAGCAACCAGCAACAAAAGCTAGACCTCTGACTCACTACAAAGCTCTGCAGATGCTGGAAGAGGTTGTCTCAAGAACCCAAACAGAATACGAAACAAGATACAGAAAAGATAAAAAAGATGCCTTTGAAGGAAAAAAAGGTGTAATCTGCATGACAGATATATTTAAGGTAGATTCTTGTTTTTTATACTGAGACATAAATAATAATGTTAAATGAAATTGTGCATAAAAGGCATGAGACTGACTATTAGCAATTTTGGGGATCACAAATCAGACATTCGTTATCTGCCAGTGTGTCTGTTTGCAGATTCCAGAAATTTCGTTCACTTTAGCAGGTTGTTATTATTTGCTTAGAATGTCACATCAGAAATTAATTACCATTATAGGCTAGTTTAAAAATTCAGCCATCTATCTGTAGAGTTGAGCAAAGCACATGACTGGAAACTACTCACATACCAGGAATACTGAGAAAGAAGAAACAAATTACTGTCAAAAATGTCTTTTTGGAAACTGTTGGTTGAGCAGTTAAATATAATGAAGCCATCCTTAAAACACAGTGTTACTTGAGAGCGATTAGGTAAACAAAGAAAGAAGGAGCTATAAAATGAATATTATTTATAATAGAAGGCCTGGCTAGTTTTGATAACAGCTTAAATGTTAGTTTCAATTTCAAACAGATTACCATGAAACTGTTGATCGATGCTTTGCTTCCCATACACTCTACATATGACTCTCTGAAGGCACTGTCAGAGTAAGACTGTCAGAAAGCAAGCAGACAAACATTTAAAAATCCAGCTTTAAGATACTGACTACTTCCTATGAAAAGCCCTTCATACCTGAAAAGGCTACAGAATTTTGGAAGCAGGAGTTATCAGCTCATCCAATAATCTTCCACTTTCTAAGAGTTCTGTGATGAATTAGACATTAAATAACACCATCCAGATCAAATGAAATGGGTCAAATAGACAGAATTTGCAAAATTTCCAGTTTGTTATTCCTGGAAAGCTCCAAAAGAGCTTGGCAAAGAATGATAGAATGATATTTTCTGCAGAAAAGGAGGAAAACAGACAATGCAGTCCCAGACTTGAAAGGATACGGCATCTGTGCTCCATCCTTACCTGAGCCAAAATTACAAGATACGTCAACTGTGGCACTACAGCTGAAAAGTAAGGCACTTTCACTATTGAAAAAGGCTTAAAATTTGAAAATTAGGGTACTTGAAAATTATTCTTTTTGTTTATTTAGCTGCACCTAGTATTAAAAACAAAAACAAAACCAACAACAACAACAGAAACAAAACAAAAAGGAAACAAAGCAAAATATAAACAAGCCAGGGCTGTGCAATGACTCCTCAATTGCTACTGATGGGTCTTTGCAAAGACACCCCTCAGGCACCTTTTTCCTGTAGTGAATTAAACCGGTGAACTCATCCTCAGGATGCAATGGAACTTTGCACAAGATGAAAAGGCAAAGAGGTAAGGTTGAGGAATAAAAATCCTTAAGGTGCCATTGGCCATGGAGATAACATTTCATGAAGGACCAATGACGATATACTTCTGGAGTCTAGGGGGACGTATCAGGGAAGGATCACTATGTAGTTGCCTGATTTTTAGCCTCTGCCATCGACCACTGTTGCAGACAGAGCATTGGGTAAGAAGGACCTTTGATTATGGCCATTCTAATGGTCTCGAGGATGTCATTATTTAGTACAGAATGAGCACTGTACTTGAAAACATGAACTATTGGTAGATGTTCATCTCCTACATAAAGAGAAAAAGAGGAAATGCTATTTGAAATCTTTGACAGACTTGCTCTCCAGTAATGAAATAATGTTTGCCAGGCCACTAGGCAAACAAGTAAAAGTAATTTCCAGGAAAATGAGTGAGCATCAGAAATGAACTAGGTTGTCACACAGGAATCACAAAGTAAAAGAACTTTGGCTTTTATTCCACAATGAGGAAAATGTGGAGGTTGTGTCAGAAAGGAATGAGAGAAAATCTACATGACTACCTGGGAAAAGAACAGTTATGTTTGGCATCTTCAGGCTCTAGAAAAGAAAATCCTTTGTTAGCAAAAATCCATCTGTTACTAAAAAACATTGGATCTACAGCAAATTTACTGGTTTTTATGTAAACCTAAATTGTTTTTAAGAGGAGTCTGCATGTGTTTCTGAAGACATAACTAAAGAATTCTTTTAATTCCCAAAGGGTACTGTTGAAATTTTTCATGAAGAATAATAATAATAATTTTAGGTAATTGTAGGAAGAACACCCATTGTTTGAGAAGAGAAGGAAACTGAGATATATAATTTAAATAATCTAATTTAAATCAGTGGACATTGTACAAATAATTGCACACTTACTTACAGTGTAAATACTACATGCAAGAAACCAATAGAGAAAAGATGGCTAACAAACAATTGAAATTAATCCCAAGTAAATTATCCAAAATAATGTTTCACAGAAAGGTGAAAAATGTCAGTCAAATAGAACCCAATATAATTTCCATTAAATTGGAGAGACAATCAAGTTCACCACGCTTGGAGGTAATAATAAGCAATATGAGAAGGTTTTATTGTAGTTAGTGATGGTTATACAAGAAAAGAATGACACTGATGATAAAGAAATAATTGAAGAAATTAGTTTCCTGACATCGATAAGAAAGAATTACTTCCAATAAAGTAAAATATGCAATCAATCAACTCAAGCAAGGACATTCTCATGGGAAAGATGGAAAGACCACAGCAGGAATTACACTGCAGTTAATGACCTAGAGCAAAGTGTAGGTCACAGGATAAATATTTAAACAAACTTTATGAGAGCTCAGCATGTCCTGGTGAAGGAGCAACGGTTCAACAGAATAAAGCGCCATTGGTTAGGACATGCCATTCAGGGCATCATGGAGTATGGGTGGAGGAGCCATGCCATCCTAAAAGTTTTCTTAAAAAAAATAATTCACACCTGAGTGCATAAATGCAGGTCTCCAATAGTGATTTTACAGGGACATTTTATAGCAGTTGAAGATCAGGCTGACTAGCTTGAAGTTAATTTTCTTTTAGCAGCGAGGGACACATAGATTGATGCAGTCTCTTTTTTTATTATTATTGTCTTGAAGTTATTTTATCCCATCATAAAATAGGCTAAATTAAAATGAAATAAGGAATATCTGTAGCACACTGCAAAAAATTTAATAGCCAAAACGCTTATGCAGTTTTGAAATTTTCTCTTAACCCCTAAATCCACTGCTTTTTTTAAAAAAAAAAAAAAAAAAAAAAGAACAGACAGGTTGGAGGTTCTCCCCTCAGTGAAATGGGGTTATTCTGGAGAATAATTTACAGATAAGATGGACAAGAATGGTTCACGTTATGAAGGTAGCAGTTGCAACCTTCACCTCGTCTCTGATGTTTACACCAGGTAAAAGCACCCAGAGCAGAAACAGGAGCCTCCAGCGGCCCCCGGGTGGGTGCAGAGTGTGCCTGGCGCCAGCAGTGAGAACAGCAGCCCTCCTGCACGCCCTGCTGCAGCACCCTGCCCCAGCCCCTGGGGTTCCCTGCACCGGCGCGATTAGGCGGCCAACACGACTGAGGTGATTCACGTATTTATATACGACGTGTAATGTTTCCACCCATATTTATTAGATACCACAGATATATAAACTGGCAGTAATTTCAGGCAGTTCTTACTGAAAGAAGAATAATCAAAAGGTAGCAGTATCTTCATGGGCTGTTGCTTCAAAGCAACTGATGCCCATCAAAAATCCCTTACCGCACCATAACCTGTATCTTTTCTTGCTGTCCTTGTAGCCCATTTGAGAGTCTGTGTCACTAGATGATTAGCTCACTATTCTGCTCAGTTGGATATTGTGCAAATTGTGATTTTTTTTCCCCTCTACCTCAAATGTCCTTCAAGGTACATCCTGTTTAGGTAATTGGTAGCATAAAGCAATTGCTGTTATACAGTCCACATTTTTCTTCTTTCTAGTGAAAATTGTAATGCTAAAAATTCCTATAATGTGAAATGTTTTGACATCATAAGGATGTGAGATGATATTAGGCAAGAGAGAATGGTGATGGTAACAATGGTGGAATTACTTTTCCAGATTTTGCATTCTAGCCACCTTAAACCTTTCTTCCTTTCATGGTTCTTCTGAGATCATTTACACAAGAGAAGAAGCACAAAATACTATGACCACTGAGACAGAAACTAAAGAAATGGTTCACATATCAGAGACTGACACAATGGCAAAAGCAGTGATAGGAAAATATTTACACAATTGAAGAAGATATTGATTCGCAGTCAACAGATATTGATATCTGCACTGCAAGACATTAAAGTATATGCATTTTTAGTATGTTTGTATGTTTTTCATATATTTGATATTAATATTAGGTAAGTCTGAATATGTATTGTCATATATGCTGAATATAATTGCTGACTGAAGTCAGCATCAGAAAGCACTCTCATACTCTGGGACTTGAAGAAATTTTAGTCCAGGTAAAGACCAAGGGCAGTCATAACAAAGTCATAGGATTAAAAGATATTTTATTGGTTTGAGATTTTGCTATTATTGACTAGAACATTTTATGGTTTCTACTAAGAGCTGGGGATTTCAATTTAACCAGTTTGATAGGACATACCAGCATAGTAAGAAAATTATAACCAAGGACTCCTCTTTCTCTGCTTTTAAGTTAGTTACAAGGAAAGCTTTGATTATACGTGTCCATCCTCTCTTATCACATTATATTGTACAACAAAATTAAGACAGAACCTCACCTGGAGTCATTTCTGCTTAAGCCATAACCATGAAGCAGTATTCATGCATGTCCGTTGAAGATCTTTGTTTCCCTACGTCTCCCCTCTCCCCTTCCAATGTCCATACTTCACTAGAGGTTTGTTCTTGATTAATATTACGTATCTGACAAGATCAGTTTTATTACTTTACATTTTTAAAGGCTCTCCAATTTGTTAAGAAGCTCATGCTCTCAGTGGAAGCTTAATGCAAAGAGAATGATTTATCTTTGAAAGCAAAATATTAAAAATTTTATTTTCATGTTTGTAGCCTTCGGACCTCCAAAATGCACCCTGTCTTAAAATGAAGCACTGATTATTTGATGTGAAAAGACATTCCTTGGAGCAGATGCCTTTTGGTTGTTGGTCCAAGTAATCAATGTTGCAACATCATTTCTCTGAAGGTGCAGTAGAGTGCAATGCTTAGTTAAAAATATTTAACAGCCAGAGTGTTTTGCCCTTCAAATATATCTCCTGGCTGCATAAAATGACCATATGAGAGAAAGATATGCTTCAACAGTGCATGTGAGTAACTCTGCTTCTTTATAGATGACTAGTTCTTTGAAATGGTCAGTCTCCAGGCAGAAGAAGAAAAAAAAAGAGCTGCAGCCAAATGATTACATCAAGCAGTCTGAGCTAATCATCCATAGGTGAAAACATTTACCTTCCTAAATATGGGCCTTATGATCCAAATGAGGTAGAAGACTTAGGGGAGGCGCAGCAGTGCACAAATCATGTCATGAAACACAGAATCACCACTACATCATGGGAGATGGAAAAAATTATTGAATATTAGTAGCTCTTCCATTTGAAAGGATAATTTTACTTTTTGGTTGTCAAAAATAAGTACTATCATGGAAGATATTAATTAATACTGTGTTCTAGCTGTGTAGCAATTTTAATTCCCTTTTGCCTGGAATTCTTGGCAGTTTAAGGACCAGTGGTGGAGACGATATGTAGGTTTCAGTGAGAATGGGTATTTGGATAAAAGGACTTGAGCCTTGTGATCAAAGGAAAAATATTACTGTTAATAAAAAATGTATTTTTAATTTCACAGCAAGTTTTAAGTGCACTAAATTGCTCACAGAGCAGCTGTATTCTTATTTTATCTGCTTAGATGTCAACTGGTAAAAAATCTCATAAAGTCATTGGCGTTACTTCAGTGTAAAATTGTTGTTAAGGAGATAGATCAGGTTCATAATTTTATCTAAATTGTTTTTATTTGTAATGGAACCATGTGACCCACAGAAAAATGTACATTTATCGTGGATCATTTAACACAGCCATCTGTACATTTCTTAAGAATGAAACTTTCATCATAGTGTGACTTTTGTTCAGGATATCAATCTGGTTATTATGAGTTGGCTTAATTCACTCTCACAATAAAATTGCACTTGGACTTGGCAGATGAAATAAGGAATAATGAGGTACTTACAGAAATTAGATTTCTACATTATAATATAATCAGATTTTAATGAAACAAGTAATATATACTATTCATATAATTTTGGTTTGTGATAAACCTCACTGGATTAACATAAGATTTGTTTTGGTGGCCAGGAAGAACTGAAACGATTTCTTCTTTGAGGTAAAATATTGCCTTATCTGTGTAAAATCTATTACGGCATTATATACAGCCTTTATTATTTCTCTCCTATTGGATAATTGGAGGTCTACAGTATTATTTAAAGTGATGAAGTAGCAACCTTAGCTCATTTTACACTTTTCAATTTCATGCTTGTCTTCTATAAAATCTTTTCCATAAATTAACGTTCAACAGAACATGGATGCAGCACAAAGTATAAAACTTAAATACGTATTGATTAAAATTGTCCAGAGTCAATGAAACTAGAATTTCTGGTGAACGTGTGTTACCACTCAGTGTAAACTTTGCTTATAAGGCATGTATTCTAACAATAGTGAACTTATTCAAGCCAAGTTAGAAATAGGAAAGTCAGCAATATCAAGATAAGTAGCTGAATGTTTACAACAATGACTGTGAGTTTAGTTGCCATGATTAAGTCTACGTTACCTACAAAACACCCTTGACCTACATCCTCTCTTCTTGCACAGAAATATAACAAAGAAAAGAAGTTAATATGAACACTCAAGTCAGTATGAGTTTTCACTGAAGAACTTCAGGAACTTAACTGGATCCTACATTTAAAGGTGAACCATTGTAGACTCCCCTGGAATCAATGCTCTGAAATACATCTCCAGAGGGAAAATCAGATCTGAGATGTGTCTCCTAGAGGTGCCATCTCTCTTCAATGTTTTCATACAATGAATAAGCCCTTAACTTAGGTACTGCAGAAAAATGCATTCTATTACCCCAGTGAAAATGATCCCTAGTGCCCATAGGTCAAACATTTTCCCAATGTAGATGTATACACCCAAGTACGGACTGGGAGGAGAAAAAAAGCTTAGAAAGCCTGTATAGAAGCAGGCACTTGTCTCATCAAGGCAGAGAACTGTTGGCAATATAAATGGACAAGCCAATTACTGGGCTTATGAACAAAAGAAATTTTGGACGCTGCAAAAATCACTTAACCTTAACGTCTGATGCTCCCTCCCAGATTTATAGTCTTCTACTCTCCTTGTCTTTTTTTGTTGTTATAGCCTGGTGATTTGAAGGATCCATGCCTCCTTACCTAAGTGGATATTTTTGTTACACTCTTTACAGGAACTGATATGGATTCTAAGTTGTTCAAATCTTTATTCTCACTGTAACTGATTTAAGCAGTACTTCATATTCTGCCAAACTTCAGTTAAAGTACTATCATGGTTCTTTTAGTAACCTTCCCAGTGGAGCTGTTTATTTGCAGGTTGGATGGGATGAAAATATCATTTTAGAGAGATAACATGTTTTCTTTATATTTCTCATTTTCCTATGCTCTGGCAGAGTTATGTGGGAAGATCCTCCATTTGGCTTCCTTTGCATTATAAATATAACTTATTTTCTGAGTACTTCGGTTTTTCTTTCACACTTAGGCCTAAGGGTCACTTTTGTAAGTCCACAAGATGTGGCTTTGTCATCCTAACATCTGCAAGCCAATACTTTGTACAAATTCTAGGTGAAGGCTAACTACTGACTCATAAAATCACAGCTAGTAATGATACATTTTTTAAAAGTAGCTTGGGTAAGCATGCAGAAGGATGTACACTGTGCAGTATTTGGAAAAAAGATGCTTGAAAAGGATGTGGAAAATTCACAAATGGGACTAGGGACCCAGTAAAATGTCCTGTCAGGGGCTAAGTGGTATACTGCGTAGTTTATCACCAAAAAATCCCTGACAGGAGATTTGTTTATGGTGTATAGGTACTATAAAAATGGCATCCCCCCAAAAAAGACCCAGTTACTCTGTGGACCATTAATCTCTCAGAGAAAAAAATAATGAGAGTCAAAGGCTGCAGATCAAAGCCACACAAATCTACAATGGAAACGGATTTTACACTAAAAATAATTAACCTGCGGAAATGTGAAGGGAAGAAATGGTTTCCACTGGTGACATCAGCAGTGATCAAGTGTGTAAATGTCTATTAATGCTACTTTGCTATATACTGCCTGTCTTTTCATAGCTTGGCGCTCTAACTTCCCTATTTAAGCAAAACTAATGAATACAGCAAGAGATAGTAAGCAAATGTTCTGACAGCTGCTTTTAAAATGATTTTATATCAGGTTTGGTTAAACTATGATAGTTTTTTTAATTTGTGCAAATCAATTGTTCAGTTACTAACATGAAAATATCCTATCTATGCCTCTTTTTTTTTTTCCTAGGAGCCCACATCATCGATTTTCTTCTTTTATATAAAAGAAGACTTCTCTCTCTTTTCAGTCTTACCACAAATAATTCCCACATTAACATTTTGCTTTGAAACATTCCCTCCTGGTTTCTTTATTCTGTCTATTAAGCTGTGTCTATTTGCATTGAACTTTGTCTGCCAATTATAAATCTAAATTGACAATCCTAAATTATGTGACTCTTTTGTAATAATGAGTCCATTTTTTAATATCAAGCTTTAATCTCTGTTTTACTTGACTTTAAATAAATCATCAAGACAAACCATTAAATAAGTCATTTCAGAAACAGTCATTGTATGTTTCAATATTTATTGGCAGTGTTGTGATCACTCTTCTATTCAAAGGATTTTTTTTTAAAGGTAGACTTGTATATCATTAAGGGGAAAAGGACAGAGAAAGGAAATGAAAGAATAAAAAAAATGCGTCAAAAATCATATTCAGAGGTGTCCAATTTAATATCTTTCTTTCTGCCCCATTTCCATATTGAGAGAACTGGGAAAGTAACTGAACACCAGGAAACACTTTTCACGGTGCGGGTGACAGAGCCCTGGCACAGGTTGCCCGGAAAGGCTGTGCAGTCTCCATCCCTGGAGACATTCAGAAGCCGTCTGGACACCGTCGTGGCAAGTGGCCCTAGGTGTCCCTGTTTGAGCAGGGGGCTTGGACCAGATGATGTCCAGAGGTCCTTTCCAACTGCAACCATTCTGTGACTCTGTGATTTTATGCCATTGTTTTGCAGCTCAGCTGAAGCAACATTGCAATTTATGGTTTGTCTAGGCGAGTACAATGGAGAATGTATAGCGAAAGAGAATATTTTGTAAGAGACAGCTATACTGTTTCGGTCAGACCATCATCAGAGAAATAAGGGAGTAGGAAAAGTAATTTGAAGACCACAGAAACTAGATCAGGAAAAGCAGGTTACAAACAATAGCAATAACTTCCATGCTCCTCTTTCTTACACATAGTGGCTGCTCTTGAAGTCAAAGTCAAGGGTAGTATTTAAAGAACTGCATCAGCCGGAGCAGATGAGAAAAGCAGGAAAATATGTGGTCAAGTCAGCACAGCCTGGTATTGCAGAAACTTCCATAACTGACAAACGAGATCAATAACAATCCCTGTAGCTCATGTCAAATGCAGCGTAAGTTAGTGCAGTGCGTTTTGCAGCTGTTTACATTGGTTGGGGTTTGGGAGACTGGCTACGTATGCTACTCATTCCATGGCTTCCTGCAAAAGAGCATCTGAGAAGGTGAACAGCTTCATTTGTCTCCACTGTATTTAGTTTTTGCCAACAAGGACAACCCCTGCAGCTGTGAAGCAAGCTCTGATACTGGATAAAATGTGAACCGGTTGTGACAGCAACTATACAAATCCAAGGTATTACTGACATGCATGAATGAGAGATAATAAGTGCGAAATCAAACAGTCAGTGTTACAAAGCAAAAGAGGTAATGTAGCTACATTTTGACAAGTGGCACAAAGCTGCAGCTAAAGCAACACAACAGTGTAAAGGTGATGACTTGGGTTGACGCCACAGGAGATGAAAGTACCCAAGCATGCATATTATCAGAAACTACACTGCTAGAGCCCCCTTTAAAGAATGCCATAAGATCAGATTTCTCAGTTCTTAGTCAAGTCACAAATGTTAACTGCTGGTGAGGGATCCAGCTAAGATGAAGGATTGGGATAGGAAATTCACGGGGTTTTTGTCACGAGTGTTGCAGTAGACACACACTGAGAATAAGGTTACCTATGTGAGACCTGGCCATGGAATTGAACCAGTCAACACAGCAGCTACTCAGTACAGTGCTCCACTGCGTAAGGACTTGGCCCTTAACATAATTTTAAATATACATGATAGGGCATTGGTATTGCATTTTTTGCCAAACTAGTCCATGGGGATACACCTCCATGAAGGATTCCCTAAGCTTCCTCATGGCCATTCTTTGCAGGGTTATCTTCTAAATTACAGATTCTTTGACAGTTACATGACAGTCTAGCTGTTGGTCTTTATAAGGCATATCACAACTT
Organism: Grus americana; assembly: GCF_028858705.1. NCBI lineage: Eukaryota > Metazoa > Chordata > Aves > Gruiformes > Gruidae > Grus > Grus americana. The sequence continues at coordinate 173,936,761 of NC_072852.1, forward strand.
TAAGCTGTTTCAGTGATTTTTTTTTTTTTTTAGCATAGCAGTTCACTCATAAGATAAAGCCTACCCCGTATTCTGTGTCTTTCAGAACTGAGGTTCATAATGTATATTTTAAAAGTTATAATGTTATGTTAAGAATATTGGACTGTGATTTGTCAATGACCTTGCTTTTCACTAAAGATCAAGTTACATTATAGACAGGGCATACACCAGAATGAAGAAATAACAAGACCTGACCAACCAGAGTAGACGAAACTAATGAGCTTTCTATAGTCAATATATATTCTATACTTTATATGCTGTAAATCAGAGTAAGGTACAACAAAACAGACAATTGTCAACTACAAAAATTCTAACCCCTATAAGCAGAGATTGATTTATGTTCTGAAAAATGGAAATTTAGATTCCTTTTAAAATCTTGCCTTTCTATGTATTTTTATTGGCCATACAGTTGTTATTATCAATGTATTTGGCACTTTTTATGATGGCAATGTGTTTTGGCCATGTTGTTTCTTAAGGGCCTAAGTTTCCTGGTCAAACTGTGTTCTAAATAGCCCATTTTTCCTTTGGACTTCACATGAGATGATTTCACACCTTCTCATCATTCTCACCCTCATCTTTGAGCCCCATCTCTTTCTCTATTATCCTTTCAGAGCTGAGGTGAAATCTACCAAGTAAAATGTGCCAGTGGAGGGCATGCTCTTGACTTTATATGATAGTGTTAAAATATTATAATATTGTTCTCCACAATCATGCTTTTTTTTAGTTGACTGGCACATACTGAGCGGACATCTTCAATATGTTGTTCACAACAGAATGCAGTTTTCGTTTCCCGATCCTAGTATCTCTCTGTTATCAAGTTATTGAAACTGCTTTCAAAACAGTTTTCTGTTTTTTCCTCTATATACTTTAGTATACAGAGCATTATTCAGATATGTTCTCTTCCATGTCTAAGTTCTTCTGATCTACTTGTTAACAGTTTCAACGTTATCTGTGTTTTCTAATTCCTTGTCTGTTATCCCTCTGATTTTGATCCCTGATTTAAGTAAATCTCCACCTCCATTCCTTAAATGAACTGAAAGTGTTTAATGTCTAATGCTATTCTTTTTAATCCATTGGCTCCAATTTCCCACTATCATGTTTAAGAGGATAAACTGCTTCTTCCTTCTCTGCCTATTGCTTACTCTCTTCAAAAAACTGTTATTCTTCTTCCTTGGTCCACTAATTATTTTTTTACTTGCTACAGGGCTTGCTTTCTTCAATCCATTGAATTTTCTACTGCTCACACTCTTTAATTATCGTAAATGCTTTGTGTTTACCCTTGCTGCTGTTCTCTTTACATCTTTATTTTAACTGCATTAGTTTCTGCCACTTCTGGATATTAAGATTTAGTAAAGCACTTCTGTGAGTAAACAGAGAGTATTTGTATTTTACAGTGAAGTGAATTTTCTGGATTTTGGTGTAGGGAATGGATTAATATTGCCCTTCTGAAGATATAACATGTTGACAGGTACTTACATTACATGGCAGATAAATAATGATGATACCAGTTTTCCACTTTTCTGGCTGTACTATTGATCTTGTTTATCAGCACTACCATAAAATACCTAGTTATTCAGTATCTTATCTCCCCCAATTAGGTGAATCTCATTAATCCCATCTTGTATGTTATCTGTCTCTGAACATGTAATATTTGAATTCAGTCTTGGAAAACTGTTTACAGCGATTGAACAAGATAGTAGAACAGTAAAAACAAACTTGTATTCTCTGTTTCAAAATCTTATGTAGAATCTTTTTTTCTTCCTTTTTCCTAGAGGCAAATTCTGGCTTTGTAGCATTTCTAGAACTGTTATCATTGCTATGGCAAGAAACTAAAGGAAACTCTACCTTCCTTTCTAAAATTAAGTATGACTAATTTCCTTTTTTTCTTAACCCAGCAGAACTGCTCTTTCTGTATCCAGATATAAATGAACCTCAGTTACCATTTCAGGGAGGGATATATATTCATATTTTCAATCTATGTCTCACAAATAATTGAATATTCTCAAGAATGTGATTTCTGAAATAATTAGAACTAACCTGTAATCAGGGAATCTGAGGAAGAGGAACAAGCCTCCCTCCCATTAAACAATGTTTAACAGTGCTGAACGCTGGTCTGCTGTGTCTCAAATCCAAGAGGCTGTGTGTGTATTGCCTGTATCATTCCTAATATTCCTCATGTAAAAAGTCAGTTATCTACAATCAATATGAGACTGCTAATTATCTGAAAAGAAACCAAAATTCTTCCATTTTAGTTCACTTTTTTTTTTTTTTTCCCCCCCTCTTTTCTTAGTATATAAACCGGTAGTCATGAGTTCTGGATCCTATTTGTGTTTCTGATGTGGACTGGATGCATGATTTAAAGCTAAACCCTCTCTATGCCTCAATCTATTCCTCACAAAAAGAGGATTAATGGGGCATAATAAGGACACTACACTGCAGCGGGTGCCTGTAACAGATGTTATGGAAGTGCAGGACCTTTGTGATCACTAAAGAAGAATAAGGACTTGAGTCTTGTGTTGCCAACATGTTACTCAAAGTTTTGCTTAGCTGATTGAACAACACCTTGAGGGCACACACCACCAAAATGGTGTCCGAAGACAGGGGCTGCTCCTGAGGCGGATTAAATGGACATAAAGTGCTGTCTTCTCCATCATCTTCCCCTGGGGACTGGGGAGCGTTACTTGCTCTCTTCCATAAGAAGGCCACGATTTTTCTTGCTCGTAGCAGGGAATTCCTCTGAAGTGCAGGGAGGGCTCAGCCAGTCTGCCTGCTCATGCATCAGACCAAACTGAGCTCCCGACTTCCTAGGGAACATGTTGCTTTTCCATGCAAGATGCAACATCCTTACAGTGATATCCTTTCCCCTCCCCTTGATTTTTAATGCAAAATTTAAAAGGAAAATAGCCACATAACAGTTCATTTTGTACATGGATGGTTTTTCATTGGACAAGGATGAACCTCAGAAATTTTAATTAGTTAGTTTCATTAATGATTTCATTGCAATTAGCACAACTTCTATTTTAAATAAAGTTGGAATTTACTGTGCAGTGAAAAAGTTTTGAATGATGTGACACTACACTTACGTATTTTTTATCAAAACATTTAATTACACATTAAAAATGCATTGCATTCGACAGACACAAAATAAACTCTGGAGAATAAACACACTGATTTGTTTTGTGTATCTTAAATGAATGTAAAGCATGACTCCAAAACATTTGTTTCATCTCGATAAGAGACAGGGAAACTTGCTTTAGTTTTGCAGCTTCCCCTGTAGAATAACGTTGTGATGATTTTGGTGGGTGTGAGGAGGTGCATTCAGACTGCCTCCCCCTGTTGTGGAGATCCTGGAGAGCTGAGGGTTTAAATCACCCTCTGGCACTTGGAATACTTGTCTGTGAGTGTAAAGCTATGTCTATGCTGTCAACTAAAACAGGGCGAGGGAGCATTTTTGAGTCCTGAGGACAAGGAGCACTGCCTGGCTGCTGTCCAACCTATACAGTGCTTGGCCATAGGTCTCCCCTAAGACCCATGTGGTGTACATCTGGACCCAGAACATAATTATTTGTTTTTATGTATATTTTTCAGTTCAAACAATATAAGAGGTTGCAGTAATATAAGGGCTATGTTGTGGCTCATTAGAACAATATTTAAATATCATGAAATTGAGGTCGTGTTGCATATTCTGGTCTGTGATGTGAAGGCACCAAGGGAGCTTTGAGGATGTACGATCTTCTGGAATAGCTTGGGAAAACTATCTGAGAAGGAGGGAACTAAACATAGTTCAGTCCTATCCTGACACAGAGAATGGCCCTGGCGTGTTGCACTCCTCACAGGTATTTCTTGAAGAGCTTATTCGGTTCGTATCAAAACCATGCCAAGAAGCGTGCTAAGAGTTCAGCAGCACAGCGCTTACTCCAAGGTCCTATTTTATTTAGCAGGCACAAAGAGAGCCAGTTTACTATGGATTTCAGTCGTCTTCACCGAAAAGTTCTTACTTCTGCTATATAGACATGCCCATTTGGGTGCAGTAATACTACTATAAAACTGCTCGGTATCAGCAGATATAGTCTTGTATACCAAGGGGAAAAGATATACTGATCTAATGTGTCCGTATTAGGGGCACTGTACTGCTTTAACTGCTTTATCAGTATATTTTAAGAGACATAACAATGTTCCCACTATGGCTTGTAGCAAGGTAACTTTAATGGCAAAAAAGTCAAATGTTTACTAGATAATAGTTAATACAACTTTCCTGGTGCTGATCACACTTGCTGCTTGTGAAGTTTTGTGCGCTAAGCTATTCCATGATGCAGCAGCAGACGTTGGCCTATTAAGTCTGGCTTTTTCATCCATCTGGCTTCTCTCTGGAGCTTTGTTATCCACCTGGTTCCCACAGTGGCCTCCTGACAAAGAAAAGAGGTGCTTCATCTTACCTGAGGGGATAGTGGCACAAAATATTTATCTTCAAATTTGCTAAAGCCAAATGTATTTCTCAACTTCTCATAGTGAGAAGTGAATCTTTTCTCCTCGATCTCAGGGCTTCTGCATGTTTTCACTTTAGGAGAAAGCATATACTCACAAACTCAAGCAACACAGTACATTACACCACTTCCATTTATGTCCATAGCAAAGGTTGAAGCACACACCAGAACAAGCCTACTTTTCAGATCCCTCTTTCTTGCCTTAAAGAAAGTTGTAATGGTCAACATTAATATGTTACACTGTTGAACTGTAAATAGAATTTGGTAAGATTTTTTCCATGTGAGAATCTGTGAAAGAATGTGTTGATTTAAAAAATATTCTCTGACCTTAGAGGAAACACCCTCAGAATATTACAGAGTCTTTTCTCAGTCAGATGCTGGGAGTTAGTTCAGGCTTTAACCAATTTTAAAATATGTGTTTCATGCAAACATGCTCTCAAAAGTAAGACTTAATGCTTCTCTTTTCTACAACAAAAAATTGCAGATGTCTGAAAGAAATCAGAACTCTAAACAAGATTTTATCGTGTCAAAAACAGTCACCCTAGATATAAAATGACAAATTTTTATTGCTCTTTATGAAAAGAACCTTTTCTCTGAGACTAGTGGGTGCTCCATGAAGCAGCAGGATCTTCAAGGGAGAATGACAGGTACTTTGATTTGAACAAGAAAAATGAAAGATCTTAATGACTCCAGACACTGTAGGGTCCTTACCTCATAAATATGTCTGATTCATATTCATTGCTTTCAGCGGGGCTGAATCATTTCAAGCAAAATGATAGCAGGAAAAAAAAAATCTGCTTTTTCTCTTGACTTGAGTGGCATCGCTCATTCTTGAAATCATTTTTGTGTGAGTAGAAAAATTTTCCAGGAGACCTGTGGAGTTGTTCACATGGTTCTCCAAATCACTCACTGATGACGTTAGGGCTCTGCACATGGACTGTATTGCAGAACTGAGATCTAAGAGTTTTAGTAAATCCTTAATTTCCACTCATGTCATTGAAGGCATGTAATTTCCTCGGAAAGGATTTGTTGGGTCCCGTATAAACCCTGTCAACCAGAAATTGTTCTGCGATGTTCAGAAGATTTTTTTCCTCTGTCCATCTCCTCCAGCACCATGGAATCATCCACAATACTTATTTTAAAATTTGTTCTAATGGTTGTTCTTTGGATGCACATTAGATGCATATTCTTGCTTAGTTTGTAAGAAATCAGTTTTTTGAGAGGAAAATGCTTATTTCATTCAGAATTTTGTGGCTGACAATTGCATTAAGGCTTACATCTTTGACCAGAAAATAGTCATAACACTTTGTCTTTCTGACAACATTTTTTTTTCTTTTATAATTCAATCAGAAAGTCTTGGAAATGCTGTTTTCCAAAAATATCCAGAATTTGGGGATGCTGAGTTGTTTTTAAATCATTCTATTTAATTGCTTTGTGTGAAGTCCTTTTTAAGCAATGCTTATCTGAACCGGTCTCATCATTTGGAAATTAAACACTAAGTGGACCCTTCAGGATTGATGAGCCTGCCTTCACTAACAATCCCGAAGCATGAGAAGTTAATAGCTATTATAACAAAATCGGCTATCTAGTTCTCTTTGGTGCCAGATCTTTGCCATACCTCTTTTTCTTCCTTCATGTTTGGAGATTTTTTTTGAGAGGTACATATTACTTGAGCAAAAATAAATATTTAATACATTTTACTGCAATTTAAGGTTGCTTTTCTCAAACATTATTGATCACGCAGCAGAATCAGCTTAAGACAATAATTCATATATCCACACTCAAAGCTCTGTGCCTGCTTAAAACCCATGTGGCCTTACTGGACTGCATTTTATTCTTAATTATATCCATGCTAAATTAGAGCAAGTCAGTTTAAGTCAGCTGAGAACAGAATCTGGATTTCTGTCATCTATATTCAGGAAGTTTCCTCATTAATTTTTGTCCTTTTCCTTAACGTCAGAATTCCTTCCCCCTCCCCCCAAATACATGTAAGAAATGATCGCTTATCTTTTTCTCAGGATTGTTCATTGGAACAATGTTTGTCAAAGTGTCACTTTGCAACTTGGATTACTATTCATCTGTTGCCAATTCATTTTTTTTATTATTATTATTGTTTGGTGTAACATTTCCTAATAATGAAGGACAATGTTGCTGCCAGCCAGAAATGTAAGGACCCTTCTTTGGTCAAAATAGATCTTTTCCCATTCCATTCAGAAAAGTGATGCAAAGATCATTTTTCCAGGTCACTAGTAAGGTCACCCCTTCATTTTCCTGCCTTCATGGCTTCCTGGTTTATACTGCAGCACAAATAAAATAATTTGTCTCTGCTTTAAAGAGTACACATGACCTAGCTCCACCCACCTTAGGTGCTTCTGTCTTCTTCACTACTGTGAGATCATCTACCCCTGCTAATCCGCCAAGTTAGCTAGACTTTATCATTTGGTTGTTCTCTTTTTCTAAAACACCCTAAGAAAACCCTCTATGTTAAGACTGCTGTCATTGTAGGAAGGTGACTGGTAAAACTGCCCAGATTTGTCTCTTTGGGTCCTTAAATTCCCTTTGTAAGTTGTTGTTTTCTCTCTTCTATGCTTTGGTGATAAGTTGTTTGAAACAAGGATGTTGCTGAAGCAAAGTCTCTGGTCCCTGGCTAGATCAATCAGTAAGTAATAACAACTCCAGCAGAAGTAAGAAGTTAAATAAATAAAAGGTATAGATAAAATAGATAAAATAAAAGGTATAGATAAAATAGTTAAATGTAGTAAAAGCTACTCATTTTATTTAAAAATAGGTCCTTTTCCAGTGTATTCTTTTGATGTCTTTATTAAGAATGGTAGAGGAAAATAACTGAAGTCTCCATTTTCCTAAGCAATTTTCCCATACTGGCTGGTTACCACTGTGTTTTATGCTGACCATTTATATAATGTATCCTCAAGAACAGTTGCTCACATCACTACATCACTTGCAATTGTTTAGCCTTCCATTTGGTTTTAGCAAAGCTTCCAAGAGACTGCAGAGAAATGGTGCCAAGGAATTTCAGAAGAGCCAGGCTGAAATGCATCAGGATCTGATCTGGCTAATCTGAGCACCAAACTGAATGGGCAAATAATTTAACAAGGGGTGAAGGATGTCTAACTAAAGGTGGAATCAGTCCAGTAAGAAATGAAGTCCAGCAGATCCAAACAAAAGATGAAAGACTTCCTAGAGGCAACAAAGCTCAAATGGATCAAGCCAAAAGCAATATGCAGATCTTCAAATAAGAGATGACGGAGCTTCCTCACAAAGTCTGGCAGGAAGGGAACTGTGTGATTCTTTTGAAGAAGTGAAAAGTGCCCACGATAAGTAGAGCAGAAGGGAAGAGAGTCAGCAGAGGTCCTGTGTTCATAATGAACTACTGTAGCAGGCAGCTGTACTTGAAACTGTGTGGGGACTCATCAACAATGATACTGGGATGAGAAATGTTAATTACAACTGAACAGCCTCCTGGTTTGGCAGAAATCCCAGGACAAAGCAGTGGCGCTTGGGCTGCAGATGCAATATTTTATACAATCCCTGCTGTTAAAAATGCCATAGTTTCCTCATTTTCATATATTGGATACAGAGGATGTGAAAACAGATTTCATTTCTTTCAGATAGAATCTCATGTTTTTATAGTGATTACAGTAGCAGGCTGATGGTCAAAAGTGGTTTTTTTTCTTCTCTGGAGCTTAGAAAATTTAGCTGCTGTTTAAACAACAAGTGTGCTACCAAGGTGAAAGTCAATTCAGTGATTATCATACTGGGACCATGGTAGATACAAATGACTTCACTAATTTATTGGAGAAAATTCATTACTCTACAGAATTTGTAAGTAGCTTCTAAAGGCAATTATGCCTTGAGCAAGCAAGTTACACACCAGTAGTCCCGAGACACAGAGCCGTGCCTAAGCCTGAGGACTATGCTCGGAGTTCCCATGGAGACTCGATGACTTGCAAGGGGGACAGGCTGCCACCATGGTTTCAATGGCAACTGCATTTCTCCATGACTTACATCACATTTTGTACAGGACACACTGGAACACGTTCCTTATTGAATTTGAACATATTTAGCAAAGTGCCTGTAGAAAAATCAGCTGAGTGGGAAGTACCTATCCTCTGTGAATTTCAAGATTTCAAAAACTTTCAGGCTCCCCATCAGGATATAACAAAACTTTGAGAACCAGGGAGACATGTTTTCTAGAACCATCAGAGTCCTTGGGAACTGCATATTCACAATGGCGACTTTGGTGAATTTAAACCACAGAAGTTTTGCTTGACTGTTTGTTTTGTGTTTGTTTTTCTTTGTTAATTTAGACCTATGTTCTCTCTGTTATCAAGGGGGCATACCCTATCTCATTCTCAACCTCTACCTCATTTTCTCAGTATGTTCTGTTTGTAAATATAAAAATTCCTTAAAGAGGTTGGTGATGAAATCAAGAACTTGCTGGAGTATGTGATATGGAGCTATGCAGTTAATAATTAGTGTTAGCAGTTTGGATCAGGCATAAGTTTCTCTTTCCTCATTCCTTAGACAGGCTTTATTTCAGTATTACATTAACCTACCTGTTTTATCATTAAAAACTCATTGTACTTAAAAGCTTGTCTTCAAATTTCTCCTAAATAATCATCAAGGAATGCAACACTCTTAGAGCTATTCCACTCTATATAGAATAAAATTAAACATTTATTAAAGCGGAAGAGAGACTGATGACCTTAACTGAATGGCTGGGCAATCACCTTGCTGGGGGAGACCAGACTCAAATGACTTCCTAATTTATTGATGTGGGCATAACTCAGTGTATTGGAACAATATAAATTGAAGCACTGAGGTAACTAAAACTCTAAGAACATAATTTTTATGTCACTAGATCTCTATGCCAGCAGATCTGAGGAGAGACAAATACTTCCAGGATTGGAAAAGGACACCTCAATAGAATGAGATTGCCCCATAACTTTATCTTTTCCTAAACCTGTACTAGAATGAAGGTAGCAGAATAGAAATGTAGCAGAATAGAAATAAAACAGAGGTTTTAAGAGAAGTAGTGGGACATAGCAAAAGGAAAGAATGTATGTACAGTAAAACCAGAAGTACTCAATAGCACCAAGAATTTAGTTAGCAATTTGCCCATGCAGTTAGTTTAAATTGAGTAATGTCATTGGTATTACATCAACTATGGAAATGAGTGTGGTATTTTAACTGTCCACATTTATTCTGAATTTTGTATTTTGCAGAATTCTTCATTCACTTTTAGGAAATATTTTCCTACTCTCCAAGTGCAGTTACCTAACTTATTCCCTTATGTTTCTTTCCTGTTCTCCATATTAACTTTTCTATGCCAACAACCATGATCAACAAACAATGCCATAGCGAAGGAAAAAAACCAACCCTCTCTAAGGCAAATACTGCAGAGTCTCTTTTTGATCTGTGAAACAGCATTACAGCCAGTTCTCAGATCATTCCCAGCTTACCAGCTGGCTGACTGGCACAGAGCAACTGGGATGGGCTCAGCTGTTGCAGAGCTTGCCAGTAAATTTGTTGCTGTATTAGTGGAGTTGTTGGCTAGGTTTTAAAAGGTGGAGGACAATAAAAGGGCAAGAATGAGGTGGAGAACAATGAATATCAGCCAGGTGGTTGTAATGGTGCTAGCCAGGAATAACAGTTCATGAACACTGGTTGATACTAGTTATTATATTGCTGTTACGCCTATAAATTACGTTACAGTGGATACCTCTCAGTCATGGGCTGCATGTTGTGAAGTATGAATAGCTGTCCTTGACAATAAGAACTATTAGAGAAACTAACCAGAAAAGTTTGTCATATTAGGAGCCATGGATGAAAGATTGCTGTGAAGATTTGCATGTACATGATTTTTGTCCTATGTAAACTTTATGCAGTTTCTATGGTATTTTTCTGCTCAAACATTATGGAAGGTCATATTGTATAAAAGCCAAGAAAGTTTTGTATAAACATATGAACTACATTTGAATGATGTGATCAGAATCATGCTAATGATTCAGCCATTTGCAGCCGGAGCAATTAAGGAGTATTTTTAGAGGATTTAAGAGGGAGTGTTATTTGAGCATAAGTTTCAAACATTAACTTGGCTAAAAAGACCCTGACAGTGCCCTTCTGTAGCAAATTAACTGCCCCTTTAAACGTGCTTATCAGGACAGTTTGCTCCTTGACCCATTCCAGGCCATGGGGAGGGCATATATAGCCATAGGATCAAATCTAAATTTTCTGATTTCACATTAAGCCTAATTTTAGGCATTAGTCTCAAGGCCTTCAAAAGCACCAGTCTCTCTTCATTGTTTCTACATAGGTGCTGTAGGCACTCACTTAAAGGCAGTTTATTCACTAAGTCACTCTAAAGTTAGATTAAAATTAGCTACCAAAGTTAGATGCAGCACAACCTATGCCACTCCATACCATATTAGATATCACATCTACTACAGATACCTTTTGAATTATATAAAAACACAACAAGGTGGGCATTTAGAACATGAAGATTTTATTCTGCTTGTTGCTTTAGGTTAAAATGTCAAGCAGATTGGATCTACTTCATTTTAAACAAGACTGAGATTATAAAAGAAGTGCAATAGAAGTTAGATGAAACTTTGTGGATGCTGGGACAAGCCTATCATTCACAATAGGTTTAAGATGAGATATAAAAGGTATATTTCCTTTTACCTGAAACAACAGGATCCCCTACCAAAACACAGACCAAGTGGAAGACTAAAGGGGAAATGGGTGCTAGAAATTTACTGGGTATCATTTGATGGAGGTGTGTTTTAAGAACAGCCAAAAAACCTCCAGAAACAGAGAAAAAGAAACAGCCAAAAGACAAGAAGCAGCGGTAAGAATCATACATTTAAGAGGTGGGAGAATTCTATGCAGAATGAAACTTGAGAGTTTGGGCAAAGAAATAGCCTTTTACTGTTTAACTGTAATGGTGTCTAAGAAAAAAAGTATTTTGTGTGCATTCTTTGTAAAGAAATAGGACCGTATCAAAGAAATACCTGACTACATCGCCAAATTACTCCTTGGTGTTGAAATGTTTTGAAAGACCCATGCACTGGCTAACTGGAAATGTCAAAAGAAGCTAAAATGTCATGATTGTTCCATCCCACTAGTTAAACAGCTCATTTAAAAAAAAAAAAAAAAAAAAACCACAAAAACATTAAGATATCTTGAGAAGGCTTTACATTTACTTCAGAGCTTGAGTTCAGTTTCTGGGATTGCCTTGTATTCCCAAGGAAATAACTAGAATTTGTTTCTATTTGACATGCAGTTAAGATGCAATTGGAAAAAAAACCCCAAACTAAAACCAAAAAAGCCCCATATCTCTTTAACCCTGGCTTTGAACTAAGCCACAATTATGCTTTAAATCTCTTAGCCTTTTTTTTATTTCAGGCACTTTGGGTAAGAGAATGTGCTTTGTGACAAGATGTGCTGAAATATGGACTGTCTCTGGGATAGACATGATACCTTAGAAATAGTTGAACAGTAATTGGGATGAATGCTATGGAGGCTCTTTTGAAAACTTAATAGCTAAATTCAGAGAAAAGATGGTTAAATTGTAGTATTTGTATTCTAAATTTTGAAAAAGATGATGCTATGAATGGCTACACAGCTGTCCATATTAAGAAACCCAAAGAGTGACTTTGTAATTAAAAACAAAGCAGTTAGTACTGTCTCTGGGGATGCTCTGGAGCTGTGATAAAACTGATTCATATGAGTGACAAACCCACACGTATGACAGGCAATTTCTTCTGACACCTCTATCAGCATCAGATCAGCCACTGACTAAAGAAATGAAGCTGTCAGAGATGGACAGATTGCAGGAACGTGTGATGTTCCAATTTCACCCACCAAACCACATATGCAATGTTTCGAGGAAGAAATGGGAATCACATGTATTATACAAAGTGTACTGTTAATCTGGTTAACAAAACTGAGGACTGGTGTCACCCAGCCCGAAAGCTGGTGAAGACACACCATCTAGCTTATGAATAGGGTCTTAGTAAAGTTTTGTACTTCTAGGATAGAAAGTGCAGCTAGGATCCAGCTAAAGATCTCTGTTGCTCCATGGAATAGAGAGGGAACGTAAAATGACTTGGTTACTAAAATGTTAAACATGGATAGTTAAATTAGCTAATTGAGGCCCGGGTGCCAGAAGAAAGGAGACAAGTATACCCATCTGAAAGGAGAGACAGTCTATCTATAAGCCTGGGGAGAAAAAAAGAGGCTGAGGAGGGGGAATCACAATTGTATTAATTTTCTGCTCTTGAAGAATACAAGAGAAAAGGGTGTATACTTTCATAATTCAGTGATAACTAGTGAAAAAGTCTTCTTGACCCAAAGCAGAAGGCAAATGAAAAGGATAGTCAGCATCATTCTAGAAAAGAGAGGGAAAGCAGCAATGCAGAAGAGAGTTTGGGAGTACTGTAAAAATCTTGTCTCGCAAAATATAGTAAATCACTCTGGAAGTATCCAAAGTACCACAAAGCTACATTCAGACTATTCTTGGGTGAAAATTGCTTTACCAAGTTTTCAGCATCAGAATACAGGCAGACTTGGCTGTAATTGCACTGTAGTCACGCTTTTACTATTTTTAAAAATCACTTTAATACAAAGCTATATTATTTCAATCAAGTGCTAGGATCCGTTGAGCGGTACTTCAAATCAAGCTATCTTTCTTTCCCAAGATACAAATATTTTCTTCACAGAGACAAGACAGCACAGGACTTCTACATTTCCCTGGACTCAGGGCTGTAAGAAACGTACACTTCATAGGTGCCAGACTGTCAGCTGTTCACCAAAGGTGCAGAGAAGGTTAGTGGGCTAGTAACACAACAGGTAATTTTTCAAAACCTGTTCTAGTAATCTGACTCAGATCATTGTAAGGGTTTTCAATTATTAATGGCCAGAATGCCTGGAAGAAAGTTCCATTTATTGCTTTTCTCCCCTGTGCTGTGGTTGTTTTTTCATTTTTCTGGGAAATTGACAATAGAATCTCTCCACTCCCACCAGCAGCATTGAGAAAGGGATTTTCTTACAAAATTGTTGTACATAAAAAAAGATCTATATTAATTGCACAATTCTATAGGCTGAAACGATGTTACATGCATAAACCTAATGATCAGAGATATTCTGGAATTTTCCCAGTCTAACATAATTTTAATATTTCTTGGGGATTTTTTTTTTTTAATACATATATTATTAATCTGACAGGCATAGTAGTTCTCTTCCTCTGAAACAGTATGTGTAAAAGAGGACTTCCACAGGGAAAGGTCTGTTTGCAAATTAGAGCCAGTGCAGCACAATCTTTGTGAATAGCATTGGCAGGCAGAAAACTTGTATTGTATTCCCAGGGCTGGTGTCTTATCATTGGTTGATCTTTGAATACAAATTTTTACAAAGAAAATCATCACTGTGCAGTATTTACATATTAATATGTATGCACACAATTTTACTATCAATGTTTATGTTTTGAATCATGTTAATCCAAACTGTATGATTCTGATCAAATACCATAACACTTCATTCTGTAGTTAAGCAACATTTGAGATTAAACCATAGGGTTTTTTTACATTATTTAGAACATTTTATCATTAGGGACTGCAATACCCTCATCCGTTAAATGGGGAAGATGCTGGTACACAAATTTGTGAAGTGCTCTGAGTTCTATGTAGAGATCACTACTAATGATTACTATAAAACCAGCTCTGATAAGTACAGTGTTAAAAGTATTTTCCTCTATTCACTGTGACTTCACACTACAATAACTATAGATGCACGCACTAAGCATACTAGATAGCTAGTTTTTATTTCTTGTACTCTATGTAAACATAGAAAGCCTTAGAATACTGTATTATCATTACATCTATTGCAAACTTAATATTTAGTATACCACAAGGAATAAAGGAGAAATTCAGTGACTCACATTGGCTTAAAATTAATCTTTATAACATACTGTATTAGTGTATAGGCTTTAAAATATACAGCCTTAATATTTTATGCTGTGTTAGTGTTTAGCATTATGAATTGAGAAACAGAGCCATTGGAAAAACTCTTGTCTTTGATTCAGTGCAATGCCAAGTCTCTCCATTTGCAGCTCTGTTCATATTCTACCGTGGTGTGGTAATAATGATGTCTGAACCTCGTCATTGTGTTTCCCTTGTAAGTTAAATGAAACTCTCTGTTTCATCTATTCTCTTGAGACCAAAATCCCTCACCTGGGACATGTGATGATGAGATGCCTGACAAAAGTACACGCTACAGGGATACTTTTACATTGAAACCTGAGTGCTTAGCTGATTCAGAGTCCTATTACTCTCACCACTGTGAGCATTGTATAAGTAGGCACATGGGAGACTCACTGATAATTTGGCAGAGCAAATGGAAAAGTGGCAGTATTTCAATGGCAAGCTGAAAATAAGCCGGAAGACCAGACTCTTCTACAAAATACCCCTTTAGAAATGTTGTTTGAAACGTGATCCCCTTTAATCACTTAATATCACTAACAAGTTATGTAAATCCAATTACTTACTAAAAACATTTCTCTAAAGAAGTGAATGTCTTTTACGTGAAGAACATAAAAGTTGCAGGTCTTTGTCCAGAGCCAACATATTTTCAATCATATGGATTTCAGGCCCCTTTAACTCAGAATCTATGTTTATACTGTGTAATAGTTACTTGAGTGAATAAGGCTTTGAGAACCTGGTAGGTGGCTGCATTGGATGAATGCTGTTATTTAGGAAAACTTTTTAGATACTATTATAAAAGGCAACCATTTTAGTCCACCAGGTTACACATCTATAAAAGAACATGCTGCAGATGCACAAAGGCACGTAAATCCAAACATACAATCTCAAAAGCAACTAGTTTAGCAGTCATTGAGTCCTGGATGTTTCCCTGCTTGGCCCAAAAGTTTCTCTTGCCAACAGGTCTGGAAGGCTGCACTCTCTCTTCCACCTAACTGACAGAAGAACGAAAGAGGTAGTACTGTTTCTGACGTGGCATGCTCAGATATGAGTTCAAAAATACCTAGTCATCTGAGAGGCTTTGTGCCTTGACGTAGTACAGTTGGAGGTGCTTTTCCCTGTAGAAAAGCATTAGAAGAGCAGCCACTTGTCTTTGATACAGCATTTTTACACAGAGCTACCACCCTGAATGTGTGACATTCCTCAATTCAAAGGCATCCAAACTATCTCTAGAAAGCAACCTTATTACAAGGCTGAAGGGTATTTGTCAGAAGTGTCTCTCCTATTGCTTAAGTTGGGTCACTGGACAAGCTGGACTGGTCCATTGTGTACTGGAAGTTTACTGGGATCAGAAGGAGAGTTAGAAGGAAAGAAAGAGGTGCTATGACTTGGTGGTGAGAACTCTCACTGGACCTGGCAATGGCGAGACATGAAACCAGAGTATGTATCTAGTGTTTGTCAAATTTGGTTGAGATTGCATAGTTGGTTCAATGTTAGCGGATTCTATTGACAAACATAAAGATCATATAGCCCTTGTTTCTCTGGAAATCAAGCTAACCTCAACAACATAAGTGGCACATATAATAAATTTTGAGCATGGGGTTTTTTTTTAAGATGGCTTTGTAGGTTCAGTTAGACATTGGCATTTGATGCTGTCTGAGAAGCCAGACTGAGGAAAAAAATCTTTTTTCCACTGGATTGTCAAATTTGAATAGTTTATCATATGTTAATATATGCTGTGCATTGTTTACAATCCTTTTATCAATATTTTATCTACTATTATATTCTTCCCTTAGAAGTTATCTATTTTATGGTTATTTCTCTATTCTAGTCTACCTAAATGATGCAAAATTCCCTCTGTTGTTAACATTAATGGGTTTCATTCTTACAGGTGTCAGCTTGCTTATTTCTTCAGTTTTGATACCTTATTCCAATAGATATCTTAAATTATTCATGTTTGTTCCTTGTCATACAAAATGGTTTTCCATTCAAAACTTAAGGCTTACTCATATCTCCAACATATGACTGAATAGATATTAATACATTGAAAACTCATTAAAAAAATACAGACCAATATAGGGTCTATAAGAAAAGGGTCAACAGATCACACAAATCTGGTGGTAAGGTGAATGTAACACCCATTGACATCACCAGTCCCACTGGAAAGAAAAATCTTTTGATATAAATAATGCACAACAGAAAGGGACTACAGTTATAAAGCCAAATGCTACATAAAGAACATGGAAATCTTGGAAGCATACTTCCAAAGATGTAAATTTTTTTACGAAAAGTTTGGAAGATACTGGCTATGAAATAAAAATATCTACAACTGGAGGTCTCAATCATCTTGATTTATAGAATAATGGAGAAACACTCTCAAAATAATGATTTATTGTTGCACCAACTGCATTATAAAAGAAACTGATTTATCTAGACTTTATCTGAAAGAAGAACAACCTTCACAAACATGCTTGATCAACTTCATAACCTTCTATGATGAAATTACTTGCTTTGTAGATGAGGAAAGATCAGTGGATATTGTCTAACTAGACATCATTAAGGCTTTTGATACTGTCTCCCATAAGATCCTCATAGAGAAGTTGATAAAGTATGGGCTGGATGAGCAGAAAACTGGGTGAACCTCTGTGCCCAGAGGGTGGTGACCAGCAGTGCAAAGTCTAGCTGGAGGCCACAAACTAGTGGTGTGCCCCAGGGGTCAATACCAATATAAAATCCTGTTCAATATCATCATAAATGATATGGATGATGGAGCAGAGTGTACCCTCAGCAAGTTGCCTGATGACACCAAACTGGGAGGAGTGGCTGATACACCAGAGAGTTGTGCTGCCATTCAGAGAGACTTTGACAGGTTGGAGAAATGAGATGCCAGGAACATCATGAAGTTCAACAAGGGAAAGTGCAAAGTCCTGCGCCCGGGGGGAAATGCACCAGTGTATGCCAGGGGCTGCCCAGCTGGAAAGCATCTTTGCAGAAAAGGACCTGGGCTGTACATGAGCAAGCACTTGTGTCCTTGCTGCAAAGAAGGCTAAAGGTATCCTGGGCTGCATTAGGCAAAGTATTGCTGGCAGGTCGAGGGAGATGATCCTTCTGCTCTACTCAGCACTGGTGAGACCATACTGGGAGTGCTGTGCCCAGTTCTGGGCTCCTCAGCACAAGAGAGACATGGACATACTGGAGAGACTCCAACAAAGGGCCACATGGATGATTAAGGGACTGGAGTATCTCTCCTATGAGGAAAGGCTGAGAGAGCTGGGACTGTTTAGCCTGGAGAAGACAAGGATCAGGGAGGATTTCATCAATGTGTATAAATACCTGAAGGGAGGGTGCAAAGAGGATGAAGCCAGGCTCTTTTCAGTGGTGCCCAGTGACCAGACAAGAGGCATAAACTGAAACACAGAAGGTTCCATCTGAACATTAGGAAACTCTTTTCTACTGTGAGTGACTGACCACTGGCACAGAAAGGTTTAAAACTCAGCATATAGGTTCTTTGTAGTCTCATCTATAAGCCGAGTGCTACAGTATCATGGGGAATAAAAAGCATTTTGGTTTAACTGTATAGATCAATTAATAGAGACTGATCATAGTCTTCAGCTAGTAAATTGGTGTGTACTGAAATAGAAACCACAATATGATTTTCATGAAAATTGCCTTGAAAAATACAGCAGCCCTTCTGATGATCTCAATAGCAAAAGCATTTCTCCCACCTGAACCTGGTATATTCATAGGTGATTATAAAAATGTCTAATCTCCAGCTGACTAATAGATGCTTATTTGTAAGCCTGATTTGTTTTGGATGGTCAGAACACTGGCCAATACTAGGAACAGATAAAATGGGCAGCTGCACAGAGTGAGTGGAAAGGCAGGTATCAAGTGCACTCCTCTTTCCATTGCTTCCCTTTCTGCTGTTACCATACAAAGAGAGGCTGGGATGTGCACCCATCCCTAGATGTGTACCATGTGTACCCACCTAGCACTGCAGAGGTGGGTTGTTAGTCCAATCTGGTGAGGACAGAAAATCAGGCACTACAGGGGGCTCTTTCACCACTACATCTGTTTCCTTACTCCTGGCCATGGACTTAGTATCTGTAGCAGGTTCCTTCTTTTCTCTGGTAGGCAAGGAGGTTACACTGATGCATTAAAGGAAAGGTAAATACTTATCTAAAGGAGATAAATATCCATGGAGAAAGGAAAAGATCTGGAAGTCCTGATACTTAGGTGAATATGGGGAAGGAAAGGAGAGAATGGCATATAATAGGCTACAAGAGAGGAACAAAGTCATGAAGCCTTCACCGAACTTTGCCATTCTCCTACCCCACCACTCCCATTGCTGGAACTTTCTCACACCTTTTCTTTAATCAAGTCACTTCTGAATACCATGCTGCCATCACCACCAAACTGTATTCTGTAATGTGAAAGAGTCTTCTAAGGTCTACGTCAATTTTTCAGTGAGAAATCTAAATCTGTGTTTAGTTCTAGCAAAGAGAAATTTAATGTGTTAAAGATCGCTTTGGCTAGACCTAACCATAATTTTCCTAAAGGAGTCAAATTGCACTATGCAGAATAAATGCTGAAAATCCTGTATGTTTTATACATACAGCTGATGAGATCCACAATATTAGCAAACTAAAAGGCGTCCAGTTTTCTAGGCTTACTTTATCAACTAGAGAAAGATATACGTCCAGAATTTGATTCAGCCCATTGGTGTGACAAGGAGCTGACAGATCAGCACACTGTGCTGCTCACCCCTTTTCTCAAGGCCAAACTGTGCTCATTTTAGGTCATTGTAGGTTTGCCCTACGGATAGGAAGGGTCTTCTGGCCCAGTTCCCAGTTGCCTGTTGTCTTGGGTGAATGCCTGTAATCTGATTCAGATTTTTTGCCTTGATCACTGAAGCTGTAAGTCATTGCACAAAAGTAAAAATACAGGCAAGGGAGTCCTAGGAATGGGTGAAGGATCAATTGCTTATTAGTTTACATCTGTGGAGAACAATTGACAAATACAGTTTCATTTGTTTGCATTTTCCACCTCTTTGTGCTGAAAGGATCAAGGTCTGAAAATACCTATGCATGTGTTCATACAAACAGTGTGGTGGGGTACCTCAGACTATGTTTAGTGCTTTCTTAGTACACTTTGGTGTATTTGAGAGGGAAAAAACCCCAAAACACCAAACATGGATACAGCTTGATATACTGAGTCGCAACTCAGGCAGCAATTATTAAGAAATTATTAGAATATATGAAGACAAAAGGCATTGTACCCATAGCTTATTCTGCACCCACTCCAATGATTTCAGACGTAAAGCAGAGCAAAATTTGACTCAATGTTGCCCAGCAGCATTTTCATCCTTGTTAAAGAACATCCTTTTTCTTCTCCCAGTAATAGATTAAAATAGCTCATCTCTGCACATTCAGAAAGAACATGGGCTTCAGTGCGTGTTATGTGTTATGTTGTATTTAAAAGCACTGGAAAGGGATTTTTCAGACCTCACAACTGACTGGCCTATTTTGCTTTCACTGTCATTTTGCAGGAAAGAGGACCAAGTCTGCTGGGACTAACCAAGCTGGGTCAGTGCAAGCCCCCCCAAACCCAAGGTTCAGAAGAATGTAAAACAATGCCTTAAGGGGGCTGCATTATCCAGTGCAGCTTGCAGTGTCCATTTTCAACATTCTTCATTGACACAAATATTTACTGTATTTGGTTGTGAAGGAAGGCCAGTAAACTTGCGTTTTTCCTGATTTTTAAAGTGGATCCTCATTCTTACTAGCCTAGTCAACAGTCACACTGTGGTAACTGTAACCAGCTCTTTTTATTACTCCTTGACATTAAACTCATGTCTATCCAGCTTTTTAACTTACTATGCAGAGATATAAAATATGTCTTGACGAGTCAATGGTGGTATCATAAATACTCTATTATGGGATATTAATGAAAGGGACTGCCAAGGTACCCATCATACTAGCATAGCAGAGGGCCCATAAAAAGCTAATAAATCAAATAATCTTAACAGCCCATCTACAATAAGCAACGTATAAAAATGTGGTCTTTGTCAGATATATTGCTCTGGGTTCCCTTAGTCCTGGAGTTTGCTGACACATATAACAAAAATAGCCGGTATAATGACCTTATCAAGTGTTACCAACCTCTGTTTATATACTCCAAGCTCCTGCATGCACAGTACAAATTGTAGCCACCATAAAGGCACATCTGTCAGCTGAGTAATGCTACCTACCATATGCTCCATGAAAAATATATAGAGGGAGAAGTTAGCACTGGGGGTTGCTAAAACAGACTGGAGAGACTGCAAGTCCCTGGAAACCTGAAGAAACATGCTGCAGAAACACCAACCTCCAGCAGCTCAAGGACTGCTTACTTAAATTTCCAAGCATGAGCCACGGTTTCTAAACATAGTAGCCACTTTTAATGTCTTTTATAAAAAAGAGGATTTTCTGGGGCCATTATTTATTTTTGTACATGCAGGTCTAGACATTGGATGTTTACCATACACATACCAAGAACAGAGAATCTGTCCCTCTTACTGCAAAAATTCTTATTCTATGAGAAGCAGGTTTCTCCAGACCACCAAACCCCTTTGAGAGTGTGTCACTTCAGAAGAGTTGAAGAATATGGCTTTTAACATGGCACAATTTTACAGTGCAGCTGTGATAACTGGGTGAAATGTAAAAGATGAGATAATTGCATTGCATAGAACTGAAACCACATTGATAACATGATGTAATCTTTTAGAGAACAGGAGGGATCTTGATTCATTTAATTTCAAAATCTAGAATACTTTATTTAAAATAGAAATCCATATCTATTCAAAATCTAATTATGTGAACTTTCCTACTAATTGTACACAGAAATTTCTTAGCTGTAGTATGTTCCTCCTGTCTTAGACTTGGACTAAGATGTTCTGCTATGTAGGAAAAAGACCCCTCTCATTTTTTCTTAATCCTGAGATAGGCACTATATCCTTTACAACAGAGGAATGTATTTTGACTTTCATCACAAATGTTCACTGGACTCCAAATGAAAAGAAAAAGAGGAGCAATATTGACTGATATGTTAAAATACTGCCAGGCTGAACAACATAGAATTTCTAATTCATCAAAATGCAGACTGGAATAAACATCCACATTTAGGAGGTGGGAATAGATTTCCTTCTCCTTCAGGAAAAAGGCAATCTTTGGAAAGTAAGCCTACTACTTTCTAGAAAGCATATAAGCTAAAATACTGCTTTTGTGTTTCTTTATATTCAGTAAAAACACAATTTAAGAAATGTACTGTGTTGCTCACATTTTTAGGCTGGTTCTGTTATCATTAAAAATGACTGAATTTTCCCCAAATACAAGCCATGCTGCTTCTGAAGTTTAAAAAAGATGCTGTGGAACACTTATTGCAATTCTACTTTCAAGATTTCATATTTTTAATTTCTGATTTACATTTTTTCTTGAATTTAAGATGTTTCCTAATTTAAAAGAGTGGAAACACCTATAAACTCAGACTTTTTGTGTTTTCTGCCTTTTTTAGTCGTAATGAAGAAAAAACAATCATTTTAAGCTATAATGATTCTCCCTAGCTAGTTTTTTGATTATGACACCAAATCTGTCAGCTAATAAATGAGTAAGCTGTGAATATTTTCTAACTGAAGTTCACTTTATATATTGAGAATGTCTATATTTTTGTTGGGAAAGATTGTGCTCATATATGCGTGATGTGGCAAAGACTGGGGCTAACATAGCATCATTGCCAAAGAAGCAAGAGAATTAAATTTGCCACAGATTATTATCATTAACCCAAAGACCAGATTGGTTTTCACACAGTATTTATGATGTGCTCATATCTAATGAACATATCTTTAAGAAGAAAGGAAAATAACAAATGAATAATCAACTTGCTAAACCTCCATTAAAACCAAAAACTTCAGATTGATTCACCGTCCAGTTTTGAGGATTAAGAATAATTTACTTTTTCTTATATTTATTGTACTTATCTTTACCATAGACGTGAAGATCCTGCTTCTGCTCTCATTTATATGTTGGGCTGACTAAAAGGATATTAGTATCTGAAGCTGATCAAAGCAATATAGGTGATACCAAATTTAGGATTTCAAGGTTAGTTGTGCTCTTATGACTAGTTGGTATAATGTCAAAACCAATTCTTATCAACATTAGCATCCACATTAATGTCATGTGGACATTTCAAGAGTTTCACAAATAACTAAAAATCATGTGAAGAACAGTCTTGTTTAGTTTGCGTTGAATTTGCTATCTCCTGTGTTCAATTAGTACTCCGACGGTAGAAAATAGTAGTGAGCAATTAAGATTTAGTCACCTTTTCTGTTACATACGATAATGAAGACCTGTACTATTTCCTCCCTTAGTTATGTTTTTTCTATTATGAAGACTCCTAGCTACATGGACTCTTTCGGCTCTTTTTTTCTTATTCATTCAAATGCTTTTTGAAAACATGAAGGACTGCTTGAGCCAGAACTGGTGGGTTTTATGCCTTTTTGACCACTGCTGAGCACTGAATGGAGGTTTTCATTGAATAATCTACTATAGTCCCAGAGTCTCAATCCTAAAAACTCAAGAGTCTATTACTATATATGTAAAGTTCAGATAAGTTGGATTTTTTCCCTATGTATGTTGTTTTACATTTATCTACACTGATTTTCATCCTTTTAACATTCATTTGCTAAGTGTCATGTAATATGCTTCTGCAGGTTTTCAGTGCAATTGTTCTTTATTTCTCTAAATAATTTAGCGCGGTCAGCAAACTTGTCTCCTCACTATTCACCTTACCTCCAAGACACTTCAGCATTTATGAACGTGTCAAATTAGATGGTCCCAGCGCAGATCTCTGAGAAACTCTTCTGTTCATTTTCCTCCACTGTCAAAACTGTTATTTACTCCTGTCCACTGTTTTCTATCCTCCAATAGTTTTGAGGCATGACTTAGCTTCACAAAATCCATGTTGATTCTTCTTCTCTCTCTTGTATGTATCCACTACCCTGGCAACACAGGACCTTTCACATAAAAAAAGCATTTCAGGTTCTGTCTCTGAGGGGGTCTCTTACTTTGCAATGTGCAGGAAAAAACAGGAAAAAGTGACCCTCTGTGGTTGCCAAACTGTACCCTCCCTTTGGCCATCCTTGAGCTGCCCATGGAAGAATGTCTCTTTAAGGTTTAGTGCTGTGAGGGGAGCACGCAAGCCGGGTCAGAAGCCGGACGGATAGCTTTATGCTGCCACAGGGAGACTTTCCTCAGAGGCTATCATCAGTTTTTGCCTTGACAGCGCTTTTAAGGAGAGGAGGAGGAATATGCATAATATAAACCAAACATGAAATCCCATGAAATCTCAGAAATCTGTGACATTAAGTACAGATATTTTATTCTTTTTCAGCTACATTCAACTGTGTTGTAATGTTTATAGAGGCCATACACTAGAATTACCTAGTAATTATTCATGCTTCTGTAAAATTATATTTAGCTTGTTCAACTTAAGGTGCTCACTTGTTCTCTTAACTTCATTTCAGCCATGTAAAATAGTACAAGATGAACAAAATGAGTTGAGACACCCCTGAATGTCATGAAAACCCCAAATGTTTCTACTTTGCTCTGCAAGCAGAATTTTTCAAAGGCTCAGAAATATTTCAAGTGCAGGCCTTTGGTGCACAGGTTGAACATCAATGTGTAAAAGGTCCCCAAAGGATTTTAACTGTTTTAATTACTGTTCTCACTACCTGGGGTCTCCTAAACTCACTAATTTTCACAGATGTCTTCTGTGACTAAATAAATTGTCCTTAAAGAAGGCAGCTAGATCTTCTCTGTGCATGCCTGGAAAACAAACAGGGATGAATGAGGGTAATCTAAACATGTTCACAGTCCATTTAAGATTATAAAATTACACTCTTCAGGCTATATATTTTATCACAGTTCTGCTATATGTCTCCATAGCTTAGCTATTAATGACAAAAAATAATAAGTATTGTAACTTTTTTACCGTGGAGATTTATTTCCTACTTGGTATTTGGCGTTCTTGGTTTCCTAAATCTTAGAAGTTTGAGAACAGCACTATTACTTATGAAAGTGCTGGCATTTAGTGTGACTTTTGTTCTTTACATTCAAGCTCTGCTGAGTTTTTTTTTTTGCCCACCTGAAAAAAAAAAAAACAAAAAACCAAAACCCACAACAGAACATTACCACAAAATCTCGACAAATCCAGAAAAGTAGTAAGGCAAGTTGTTTGAGACCTTTTGTGTCCCTCCATTCTTCCACACATATTTCTCATTAGGGGAAAAAATGCAAGCCATTCACTGATTATTTATTTTACATAGTAAGGGTTTTGGCAAATGAGAGAGCAAAGCACCCTTTCTCTTGCATCTCTTTCTAGAATAGCTTAATAGCTACAAAGATTCAGTGTCCTCTGTTGGCTGTTCAACCTTTTAGAGTGGTCAAACAGGTTGCTTATAACATATAACATAGCTCATAACTTGCTCATATCAACCTCATAGCATCATCTGCAATCAATATTTGAAGCACCTATGCAGAGGCGTGCAGGCAGATACCCAGCAGATGTTTTTATTCCAAAAGGGGACATGCATATGTTACCTGCTATTAGACATGCAGGAAAAATAACTAATGGAACAAGTTTGCCATAGCAGATGGTCATCTGGTTCCAACTTCATGCATTACTAAGATCATACGCAAGAATCATGGTGGAAT
The DNA here is from genome assembly GCF_028858705.1 of Grus americana. Lineage (NCBI taxonomy): Eukaryota > Metazoa > Chordata > Aves > Gruiformes > Gruidae > Grus > Grus americana. Next base: position 173,962,033 of record NC_072852.1, read on the forward strand.
TATGAGAAAAGTAAGCAGCCAGCCAGACTCTTTAAATTTCAAATACAAAGATGTATTAAGGAGGATAGAACTAGCAATCAAATAAAAATACTCTTTGCCCAGCAAGAAAAGGACTGGAAAAAGGAGGAATGGCACAATTTGCATATAGAATGATTTGAACAAGAAAGCTTACATTGCATCCGTTGGAAGACTAAAGGTGAAACAGCTGAAACCTGAGCTCCTGTACACTGAGACCAAGCTCTTGTTTTAGCAGGGCCTGACAAATCACAGGTAAGGAGTGTATTGCCAGGGTGATCTGTATAGAAATCTTGTTTGCCAACAATAGGACTGTTGTGACCTGAAACAAAAATTACCCCTGTATCATGTGCTTCACGTTACAAGGGAAGTTACATTTAGCAAAGTAAAAATATTGAAAAATATTCCTTTTGCTCCCTCCTGCCCCGCAAGGTGCAGACAGGGCAAACACAGAGCAGGAAGGAGCCATAGCAGTCCCCTTGCTGACGAAGGCTGTGCTGGCACTCATTACCAGTCTCCCCCAACTGATTACTATTTCTATTTCATTTCTATTACACTCATGATTTAAGCCTCTAGGCTACGTCAAGGCCGTGACGCCCTGGCCCAAAGCCTGACAGAAGACCTAGGTACAAGAGCTTGCAATCTTTTTGAGAGCAAGTCTGTGCCAGGCCCACGCTCTTACAAGATCAGGTATGAGTTTCTCACAGCCCCAGAATTGCTCTTTTATGAAGAGAGGGTTTATCAGAAGCAAAATTCCCACTTTTGCTTCTAGTGAGATGCGTTTGTGAAACTCGAGCACCCGTTCCCTTCTCCTCCTCCTCCTGCGGGCAGACTACCACACCAGTCAGCCTCCCTGCAAGTTTCCCCTCCATCTCCCTTTCTCTCCTCACCACCCATGCCCAGAGCTGGCTTGTGGCTTTCTGGGCACCTGGGGGGGCCAGTTGGGCAGTCCCCAGCCAGCAGCACCTGCTCCCCGACCAAGGCCAGCAATGCCAGGGCCACTCGTCCAAGAGGCCAAGGCCACCGGCCTCCTGCAGCAGGGCAAGGGGGTGGCGGTGACCCAAAAGGGAGGCCCTGCTGCAGCCCTGGTCCTGGCAAGCAGGGCCTGCCATGGCAACAGGGAGCTGGGGAGGTCGGGAGGGAGGCTGGCTGCCTTGTGGTGACCAGCGGCGCGTAGCAACTGGCAGGGTGCCATTTGCAGAGTTCACGGTAGGTTGAGAGGCCTGGATGGGGAGCCCAGGGCACAGGGACAAAGCCCCCTTGTTCGGCCGGTGGGTGGGTCTCTGGAAGCCACCACATCCCATTGTGTATGGATGTGGGGGCTGCCAGGTAGGTGTCTCCTCCCACTGGCTGGTGCACAGGGAGGCACAGGCAAAGGGGCGTTTCTGGGGGTGCTGCTGCACCCCGGCTTGCCCCACTGTGGCCATCAGCCATCCTGCTCAGGGAAACAGCACCTGCCTGGCCGGGAGCAGCCCTGAGCACAGATATGGCTGTTTGCACAGCTCTGGGCCACTTATTAGCACTATCCCCCAAATCTTCCGACAGCAGTTCAGGAGGTGGGCCAGGCCAGCAGCCATTCCTCATCAAGAGTTTTTAGTCCACCACCCTCTTCTGGAGGGTGAGAGAATTCAGTAATACAGATGTGCATCTCTCTGTGGTCTGCGCCAGAGATGGGCCATGTGTGTTTCATTAGTAAAGAGGCAGCTTTTCTCTTGGCAGGACTGCTGAAGGTGTTGTGCTGCCCTCCGGCCTTTGCTGACATCTTCGATTGTTGTCTGAGCGATCATAGAATCATAGAATCACAGAATGGTTTAGGTTGGAAGGGACCTCAAAGATCATCTTGTTCCACCCCCCCCCGCCATGGGCAGGGACACCCTCCACTAGACCACGTTGCCCAAAGCCCCATCCAGCCTGGTCTTAAACACTTCCAGGGATGGGGCATCCACAGCTTCTCTGGGCAACCTGTTCCAGTGCCTCACCACCCTCACAGTAAAGAATTTCTTCCTAAGTGAAGGTTACCTCCCTGGAGTTTCTCATCTCCAGCTACTGCTCCAGGAAGGTGCTGGGCTCCTAAAGATGCTGTACTGCATTTTCCAGCTCTGTGTGGATATCTCAGAAACTGTGGAGCATCTCATGGTGTGCTAGACACCTTCATTTAAGCAGCAGAATCCAACTCTTAAGGGTCAGCCTAAGAATTGTTTCAAGATGGTCTCCCCATCTGAACAGTCACATGAAAAATGTTAATGAGCAGTGTGTGCTCAGTCAGTAAACAGCAGCAAAATCTATATAAGTAACTTTTGTTTTAGTTTGGCTCAACTAAAACAAGCAAATAACCTTTTTTTCACATAAACCCAGCAGTTCACTGTCATGTTCATAATCATTTTGGTACAAAAGAGACAAAACAAATAACAGATATCAGAGATTCCTTTTCAGGTAATCAGTTTAAATTCTTGCACATGCCTTTTATGAGTAAGCTCTTTAATTTATATCTGTATTCATAAACTGTATTCATTAATTATATAGGTTACATCATGCAAGGTATACTGGGTGCATAGTTCACTTATATCACAGCTGTGTTCTAGTACCACCAGATATGCAATATTTTCCTATATTAACTCCACAAATGTGTAAAATACAGTTGGACTTATTAACATCTAAAGTTGGTTGGTGTAAAACTGTCCTTAATTGCTTGGACTGCAAACATTTAAGCAGAACATATAAATTTACTACAAGGCTAATTGCTCATATTACTCCTTTTATGGAACCATGCAACCTTTTCATATTGAGGTAGGCTATTTTATACTTATGTCCAATGTCCAAACACAATTATGTCTATTAATGACACTAACAAAGATCTAGTGTTTTTCCAGAACCTTAATTGATTTTTATTTGCACATACATTGCTCCAAATACAACACATAGCTTTGTACAGTCAACATTTATTTTTATTCCAATGGGCTACTGGTACTCCAGTGTATTCTGTAGTGCTTCCGGATGGCAATAATCACAGCTAGCTTGGACACAAGGATGCACAGGTACACCTTGGAGAATTCCTGGAGATGGGTATGGACATCCATATGTCAGAAGATGATCACCCCCTCCTCTTGTTTCTCATGCTGTGAAATATTGATTATGTTTCTCTACAGTAAAGTCACAAAAGTTATATCACAGACAGAGTGAATCCAAACAATCAAGGACATTCCTAGAATGCAGAAGTCTATGGGCAATTTAATAAAGACTACTCATTTCAAAGGGGCCTGAGAGAAGAAAGTTTTATAGTCCTATTCTGACAAAATTTGCACTAAGCTGATACACTACTTCTAGTATACTATGTCTCATCTGGTCAATGCCAGGTCAGGTGTTTGTATGATGTAGTGTTACGCTGTGTAGATGTACTGCTACCACCTACTGCTTTTCAATGCAAACATCAGAAGTTACATTTATATAACCTGGACATGGTTAGTAGTAGTATTACCTCTTTCATTTAAATGGGGAAGCAGAGGGGAAGAGTGATCCAAAGCACACAGCAAGTAAGAAGTTGTGTCTGGATACGGCTGCCCCTATCATTTTCTTTCCAGTCTCCTGTAATCAGAAAATGTAATAACAACAGTGTAATCAGGATAGTCAGATTGAACATAAGAGTCGAATTTATGTGGACAAGGTACATTCAGTTTTTAAAAATCCTCTCCCTTTTGACATTATACAAAATATTCCAACATGGATAACATTTTCTTTCCCACAAGCATTCTTATCTTTTAAATCTTTTCTAATTATTTTAACAGCAGGCATTGTGAAACAGATGAAGAACTAGAATAAAACATTCAGTCTACCTCTAATGATTTTGTGTCAGCTAACCTCTAATTAAAAGTGAATTGCACCTTTAATAAAAACCATGCTAAAAGGATAGAATAAAAGGCTGTGTGAGAAGGAATAGGAGAGTGAGAGTTAAATCACTGAAGTCTGTAGGAATTTCCCTACTGTCTGCTTGCCTGCTTTTTTTTTTTTTTTTACCTGCAGCTTTGCCTAGCCATTACTTAGGAATTTGCACCTCAGCTTTAACCACAAGTACGTTTCATCTAATGTGTGTCAGCAGTACCAATACTTCAGATAAGAGTGCAAGAAACCCATCTGTGGGCACATGTGGGATAATCTGTTTCTCTAATAGTTAGAGATGGGTGTAGGCTCTGGAGCTACAGATGTAATATCCTTTCCATATTTTTTGTCATCATTAAATAAGATTACTCTGAACATTATTGATAAAAAAGAAACAACAAATCCTTTTTGCATCCTTTTCATTTCAGAAGCTTATGGTGGCAACAGTTTCTATATTTCAAAGACAAATTTTGTAGGGAAAAAATTTTCATCAGCTTTGTCTCTCTCCTTCTTAATTTTGTTGAATGATCTTTTGTTCTTGTTTTTCTATAAAGACCAAACGTGTTATTCTTCTGTACGCTTTTATTTTTCTTCTTACTCCTCTCTTTTCTAACCACAAGAGGAACTTAAAATGTCTCCATTTTGTTGATAAAACAATTTCTACTTTCAGTTTCTTGTAAGTAAAAAAAGTATAAAAACATTTAAATGCAGATTTTTGTTCTATCAATGATTGGTTTTAGATTTTAGCTGTTCCAGAATACTCCTTTTACACGTAAAAAGTCTTACATCAGATTCTAATAATATTGGTATATGTATTAAGATGATCCTCACTAAAGATGACTGTGGTGTTAAGGAAGCATATGGTGTGCAATATGTTAGAAACATCTTGATGACTGAAGTACATAAATTGTAAGAGATACACAAAACTATAAAATACTTATGTACTATTTTCAGTAAATATTTGTTATCTTCAAGATTTGGAATCTGAGGCAGCCTTTTAAAAAAGTAATCAGATTAATGAGACTGTTTAGACTTGTAACCACTACCAACAGAGTCAGGTCCATGCTTCTCTTCAGGCAGGTCCTTGAGCTGCAGATTACCTGGTGCACTAGAACAGAGAAATCCATGCTAAATCCATGTGAGTCCAGGAGAGCCTATTAACTGAGACCTTGCAACATAGGAACACTGTATTTAACTGCTTGCAGTACAAAATAAGCTGGAAGCTGTTTATCTGCCCTTTTTTTTTTTTTTTTTTCCAGCTGCACAAGCCCTGTGTCTCTTTACAACATTCCCAGAACAGGACCACTTGGCTGCACAGTGCAGAAATGTGAAAACTACTCACAGCCCATTCGGGCCTAATACACCCTGCCAGACAAGAGGAGTTTCCACGAATGAAGAGTCAGGTGTTTCTGTATATTACCCAATGCAAAGTTAAGACAAAAATTTTTAATCACACGTTTTAAATGCTATTGAAGAAGACACAACAAACCCTGCAAACCTTTACTGGACTGAACAGACATCTAGAGTATTTTATGTACCATTGACCCAAAGAAAAACATCTGCTACTGCTAAAATATTGACACATAGTACACAAATATTTTCCTTCACATTCATAAGCTGTTTGTTCAATGGGAGCATTCAGCTACACATGTACGAATAAGGAAGTTAGTCAAGAGTTGTCTTATTCAGTACTGATTTCAAAAAGAAAACAACCATAAAATCAAATTAAATATAACTTGCTTGACTAATTTGCACCATTAGATGGAAAATGTTAGAATAAACCCAATAAGAACAATTTCATCAATATTATTTCCTTCTGTTGCAATCCATGGGTTTACATTTTTGATGTTTGGAACTAGTTTATAATTTGCATTTCATGCATGACATCCTCATCAAGAATAACTGTGACAGTTCATTTGAAGGGATGCACTACATTAGTGTAATTAGAAATAACATGAGTTTATTTGCTGTGGCTTTGTGTACCAGCATACCCACTGATCTTTTTGTACGGCATTTCTTGTGCTTGCGCTGCAACTGGGTTGACTCAGTAAAGGACAGAAATTTCAGGTGGCTTATCTAAGAACACCATGAGCAAGGGGGTTTTTTCTGTGCTTGGAAATTTTGCAATTTCAGCCTTATTGGTGGCAATAATAATGAAGGCACTAGCTTAAATAAGGCAGCATCTGATGCTGTTGTAAAGGTCTTGTTTCACAGACCAACACCAACAGATCATCTAAAGCTCCTGTCTTCAATAGTGCACTTGGCCTTGACATGTGAATACTACTTGTGAATATGAAGATACAGCGATAGCAGTAGCAGCAATATATTTAAGGGTTATATCACACTTGTTCCACGGTGACTTTGCACTCTCACATTTGTTGTCTTGTAGTTATGTTGTCATAACAATATTCCAAATTGCTTTTTGGAAGTATAACAATATTATTACATAGAATCTTTAAGTAATGTTGCTAAATACAAAAATGCAGCTATCAGGCCAAATTTCTGAATACCCAATAGTCAATGTTTATCAACATCTTAAGCTCCGAACAAATCCATTTCTTTAGGAGAAGAAAAGTTACTAAGAACAAATGTGAAATTACATGATATTTCCTTTTTTCTTATCTTTGCTACCTAATAATCCCTGCAAAAGACAAATTGTCTTTGCTGATTATTTTATTTGGACTCTAAACCTTTGTGTTGGGTTTGCGTGGCAAGGTTTTGGTGGGGGGGGGTCTACAGGGGTGGCTTCTGTGAGAAGCTGCTAGAAGCTTCCCCTGTGTCTGACAGAGCCAATGCCAGCCGGCTCCAAGATGGACCCGCCGCTGGCCAAGGCCAAGCCAATCAGCGCCTCTGTGATAACATATTTAAGAAGAAAAAAAAACACTTAGAGAGAGCTTTTGCAGCCAGAAAGAGGAGTGAGAAGATGTAAGAAACTCTGCAGACACCAAGGTCAGTGCAGAAGGAGGGGGAGGAGGTGCTCCAGGCGCCAGAGCAGAGATTCCCCTGCAGCCCGTGGAGAAGACCATGGTGAGGCAGATTGTCCCCCTGCAGCCCATGGAGGAAGGAAGAGGGGGTGTAGAGATTCCACCTGCAGCCCGTGGAAGACCCCATGCCCGAGCAGGTGGAGGCACCTGAAGGAGGCTGTGACCCCATGGCACCCCTCTTGGTTCTCATCTGGGTCTTTCTGACCCATTTCCTGGCACATTTTCTGACCTAGAAAATTTTTTTATTGCTTCTTCATTCACATCCTTGCTGTCCTGCTATGTCTGTTTAGGGGTTAACCCAGCAATATGAAGAAGAACCTTTTTGGTACTTACTCTCCACGTAAGACATGTAGTTTCTTCCTACTGTGTGTAAAGTCTAACACAAAGCCTGTCACATCTTGAAAAGAGAAAAATTCTAGTGGCTTCTGGATTCCACCTTGAGGGTCCAGAATCCCCAGGGCATGACTGGAAGGATGACTAACATATTGAGGACTGTGGCCAAGCACAGAGTGTAGTCCAATCTTGAGTAAAGACTGGGTAGAAGGGAAAGGGACAACTGCCTGAAAAACAGAGGTGAGGACTTCCAGGCTTGCAATCCATGTTTAGCATTGTAAGTCTCCAACTCAGTGCCCAGCTCAGGAAGGAGACAAGAGCCAGTGATGGAAGCAGAGCCATGATCTTAAGCATGTCCATTAAGTGACTTCCACATTGGCTTACAGGGTTTATAGTTCACTTTTTCATACACAAGACTAGAAATTATTACACATGTTGCTACAGGCTATAAACTCAAGCCCTTTTTATTTATTGTAATCAGTTTGCTTACTGTTTTTAAATGGCCTTTAAGCTAGAGTCCTAAAAATAATCCAGAGTTTTTCTTCCTTCTCATGGCTTCTTCTAGTATATAACCATACTTCTTTTCTTTAGTGGTCCAAAAGATTCTTTGGTGAATCTTTGATTCAGCAAAGTTTATTGGCAATAGCTTACTGCAGGTCCTATCAGACTCAAGCTAAATCCATAGAGACCAGTTTGGGTGTCAGAACTGTGTTGCATCAGTTTCAAGGAAAACATGTTACTGTGAGTGTCCATGTGTCCATGACTCCATAAGGTCCCGCTGCTGGCCAAGGCAGAGCCAATCAGCACCTCTGTGATAACATATTTAAGAAGAAGAAAAACACTTATAGAGAGAGCGAGCTTTTGCAGCTGGAGAGAGGAGTGAGAAGATGTAAGAAACTCTGCAGACACCAAGGTCAGTGCAGATGGAGGGGGAGGAGGTGCTCCAGACACCAGAGCAGAGACCCCCCTGCAGCCCGTGGTGAAGACCATGGTGAAGCAGGCTGTCCCCCTGCAGCCCATGGAGGAAGGATGAGGGGGTGTAGAGATTCCACCTGCAGCCCGTGGAGGACCCCATGCCGGAGCAGGTGGAGGCACCTGAAGGAGGCTGTGACCCCATGGCAAGCCCACACTGGAGCAAGCTCCTGGCCGGACCTGTGGACCCGTGGAGAGAGGAGCCCATGCCAGAGCAGGTTTGCTGGCAGGACTTGGGACCCGTGGGGGACCCACGCTGGAGCAGTCTGCTCCTGAAGGTCTGCACCCCATGGAAGGGATCCACGCTGGAGCAGTTCGTGAAGGACTGTAGCCCATGGGAGAGACTCACGTTGGAGAAGTTCATGAAGGACTGTCTCCCGTGAGAGGGACTCCATGCTGGAGCAGGGGAATGATGAGAGGAGTCCTCCCCCTGAGGATGAAGAAGCAGCAGAAACACCGTGAGATGAACTGACCGTAACCCCCATTCCCCGTCCCCCTGTGCTGCTGAGGGGGGAGGAGGTTGAAACCAGGAGTGAAGTTGAGCCCGGGCAGATGGGAGGGGTGGGGGGGAGGTGTTTTAAGATTTGATTTTATTTCTCATTCCTCTACTCTGTTTTGCCTAGTAATAAATCAGATGAATTCCCTCTCTAAGTCCAGTCTGTTTTGCTCGTGACGATAATTAGTGAGTGATCTCTCCCTGTCCTTATCTCGACCCACAAGCTTTTCGTTATGCCTTTTCTCCCCTGTCTAGTGAATGAGGGGAGTGAGAGAGCGGCTCTGGTGGGCACCTGGCCCCCAGCCAGGGTCAACCCACCACACACCTTCTTTTGGTTTTACGCTTAGTCAGTGCTTTAATAAAACTAATTAATTGGCTCTTCTAATTGCCAATGAAAATAATGTATCTTTTGTTGTAAAGGACAGAGGGGAAATAATCCTTTCCAAAATTTTGAGAAAAAGGTCTTATGTTGTATTTCCAAAAAAATCCAGCTGCGAGAGGCTGAGACTATATAGCCCAAAGCCAGTGCCTGTCACTGTACGATATGTGAGCACAACAAAGACTCCAGCTGGCTGCTATCAGGGCTAATAGAGGCATTTTGGCTCATCTACCTGGTAGTGCATTTGTCAGGATGTCACTTGTCTGTCCTTACCTTGAAACCTGTTTGGTTCTTTTATTTTTCAATGTCTCCATTTTATTACACTGAATTAGACCAAATGTCTATCCAAATCAAATGCCCTAAAATCAACAGGATGCTTGTTAAGATCTATGAAGAATTAAGTTGGGGATAGCGGAAGCAGCGTTTTTCTCCCTCCTACATGCATTCTCCCAACAACTGGGGGCTATTAAGATTCAGAAGTACAAGACATTATAAGATTTTTATTAGCTGGTGGCAGTGAAATGGAAACTTTATGTTAGTGGGTGTACAGCATGTCTCTGCTGACTCACTAATGTATTAAACTATTATGTCAGCTTTCAGCTTTAGTTTGTGAACATTTCTGCTAAGAAGAGCACTCCATCTTAAAATGCTTTTAAAAATCTATTTTTGATCATATGCATACAGCTACAAAAGGCATTGTTATATAGTCTTGTTAGGTAAATAAATACTTGCATTTCTTTTCCTGACACATATTCATAAATGTAATCAGGTTTACAGTGATGACACCAACAGATTAACATTAGCTATCAGGATCTTTATAATGCCATAAAGACCATTTAAAAGCACTTATTTTTCTGCTATGTGTTTATGTGTGATTGAGCTGTACCAGTTCAAAACCAATGATATTAATGTGGTCTGTGCTGAAGACTGAGATACTCTGTCACCTTTAAACTTTCTTGATTTTGATGATGAGATGGCCTCACAACTGACTAAAAGCATGCCAAGAGTTGTTCTAATTACTGATGATTAAAGCATTGCACACGTGATTAGGTTTGTCCTCTTGCCCTACTCTACCTACCTTGTGAATGCCAGAAGAGGATTAAAGAAAAAAAACAAATAATTTCATTAGAGCGTTTATCCATATCTTTTCAGCACTACTATGAGTGGGGCCAAAGCTAGGGAATAGAATCTAGGCTGTCTATATTTTAAGTACAATCAGCTTTAAATTCTGCTGCTAATAGACCTTGCACTGCAGCTGCTTACCTAGGACATAAAACAAACAGACATTTGCAAAGAAAATTGGATGATCCCACTCTAGATATGGGGAGGGAAAACCAAAATAAAATACAAAGGGAATCTGATATGAATAGATGAATGAATGAATGAATGAATGAGTAGGAGTGACAGGTAAGAATACAATGGGATAACACAGGAGCTGTCGTCTTAATGAGAATAACTCCCAAGACAGCCTATTCTTCTCTCAATTTTCTCAATCACTTTGAGAATAACCATCTTCTGGTAAATAGATAATTGCAGGGATCAATATTGCATGTTTAATATTCTTCCTTTTTTTTAAGTAACCACAGCTGTTCGTGTGACATTGGCCTGAACATCTTCATTTTAAAAAGTCAGCAGTAAGTAGGGAATCACTGAATGAATCAGAATTTTTCCTAGGGTAGGAAAGCTGAGATACCCTCATAGATTGCTAAATGCTTGAAAATTAGAGAATAGAACTCAGCTAATTATCTGTCGCTGAGGAAATCCAATGAAGCAAGAAAGTGGGGTCTTGAAGGTACTGAAAGAAAAGGATTTCAATGAGAATAGTTATCGAAGAAACCAAAACTGTCCAGTATGGAAGTCATACAGTTTTAACTATTATCTAATTATATACTTGCCTCTGGAAACCTCCATCATCACAGGCAGAAAGAGGTCATATGTTCAGATAGCTCAGTGATAATTTTGTGTGGAAACATTAGGCACTGTTTGCCAAACCCAACACCTTTGCCCCACTGTGCTGGGCCTCCACTGACTTGTAGTCACCATAAACTATAAAGGAAACCAAGAGACCCATCTCAGATACAGACCCCCAGGTTGCAGTCTTCCAAAGTCAGGTGAGATGAATCCCACAGTCTGAATTTGGAAAGGGGTAAAGGATGATAAGGGAAAATAGCAAAGAGGAAGGTGTTAAAGGAAGCATGATTCCCAGGCGATGTACCTAAGTCACCAGCTCATAGATTTTTCACCTTTCAGTTCGAGAACAATCAAAATACTTGAGGTGGAAAGAAGAGCAGCTTAACAGCTGTTCTGATCAAAAAGCAGACTTTAAAATGGAAAGAGAGTAAGAAAAGGCAAAGAGGTTGTGTAAATAGGAAATGATTTATTCATTTCTTGAATGGAAAGATAGTGTCACCTGTAACAATGCTGTACAACTGCACAGCTGAAATAATCATTAGAGGAATTGTGTTGGAGAACTTCAGTATTATCAGTGTTTATAGAACTCCATTGATAAATTCTGTAAAAAAATTAACTCTTGTGTCTTACATCACATCTGAACAATGAACAAGTGTTTGTTATCCTGAATTCCTCTAAATTTAATTAAATGTTGATTGTATAAATCTTAACATGCTTGTACTAGGTAACTATAAGGATATGGAACAACTTCATTTAGACATGATATAGATAAGATTACTTAAGAGAAATATATCACTTTAGGAAAGCTAAGGATATGTCACAATGATACATGAAAACTGATAGCAGGCTAATCACAGCAGGAGAGGACTGTTGTCGTGCTTCACTGGAGGGGCGGATACGTTGTGGTTGTCTTTTGCAGACAACAAAGGAAGTGCTTGGATTGACCTGTCCTTTTAGGTCAAATAAAATGACAAGAAAGCAAAATGGTCTAATCTATAGCTTTTGTCTCCAAGTACCTTTAAGAGAGCAAAGGGAAGATAGAAAATAATTTTAACACCTCTTCTCCTATTTCACAATACATAACATTTGTCCTGCAGGACTGTGAATGCTTTCTTGGGCACTTCTGTTGTGATAGCACATGACCTCTTTGTAAACTCAGTTCCTGTTCTCTGCTACAGCACTTTGATAACAGAAATTTATAGATAAGAGAACAGCAATTCTCATATTCCTGTTGAAAATCAGAGCTGAGAGAACTACACAGAAATGAAGTCCAACATGAGGGTGTTCTCACACATGGTTCCCCAAACTGCTCCTTCAGAGTGTGAAGCTTAGATTTGGATCAATATTCAACTCTAATGGCACCATTCTGTAAAATATTACAACAAAAGCTGTGTATAGAAAACAGGTGAGATGCGAGGCACTGAATAAAGTGATACTGTCAGTTCAGTCAATTTAAACTGCAGTCACTCTGAATATGTCTTACATGAGTTTTCAAGATGATGTGCTTTGTCAGTTAAGTCTTTTCCACAGTCAAAATGGGAAAGCTATTTTTGGCTAAAAATGTTCAGCTAATTGTATGAGGATTTGTAGAAGCTAAGGGAAATTTCACATTGCTGTTTGTTTATTTCTAGGCCAATGAAACATAACAATGACTTGTGTTGTTTATTTAAGAAGGGTTTCCTGGCCACATGATTGTCTCTGGTACGAACCAGGGGAATGCTTTCCTCTCTCCTCTAACCCAACACCCTCACATGCCTCCTTGGTTTTGTACTTAAATCCTAAATCTCTTCTTTGATTAGACTCAGAACCATGACAATTCTGCAGAATACTGCAGGGCTCATGTAAGTAACATGTGACTATTTTTGACAGCATAGAAATCTGAAGTGTTCAACCTGGCGGCTGCATTGACAGCTTTTTTTTAGAGTTGGCTCGGGCTTTATATTCTGTTGTTACTTTGCACAAGAGTGCTATGATCTGATTTCTATTGATTTGCTAGGACTCTAAATTAATACTGCAAGAAAACTTTGATCAAATTAACATCAATAATTTTTTTGAATTGTGGTTCAGTTAACAGTAAAGCAATTTGTTATAAAAAGGGAAGAAAAGTGTACATGTTTTCAGCTGTTTTTAAAGGCCTCATTAAAAATCATGCCTATGATTCTCTGCAACTTCCTCACCTGAAAGGCAAATAACTGCTTTGTGAAACACTGAGAGAGGTGAAAAGATAAATGATTGACTGTTGTGTAGCTTTGGTGAGTTCAGTGAAAAAGCCAGCATATATAGACTAAATAGAAAACGTACGTGGAGATGCATATGGTTCTAGTATAAAGGGAGATACTTCTTTTCACACCCTGCCAGTTTGGCAAGTGCTGAACCTGGAGGGTAGCTTTGCTGACTGACTTTGGCTCGTGTTGGCTTTATTTGGTTGGAGGGCAGATTTTTCAGACAGAGACAACCAAGGTCTGAAATAGTTATGAGCCTGGCAAACACCATGGAATAAGCAATGCTACAGCAGAAACTTAAGCTGCTGGTTGCTGGTGGTAGTGTTTCGAACATATCAGCTACACAGATACATGTCTATGATGGAGCTCCATCTGTCTGCACTTTTGTTTTGCCCTTATTTAGAATTATTAAAAGAATATTACATTTGGCATCTCAGGTAGTGCTACCTACAAGGAAGATACCTTATCAGCCTAAACACCCCTAATGCATGCTGGACTACCCCGTTTCTATTTGTTTTAACAGTTGAAATCCTGTCTTGGCATAGCAACCACATGAAACCACTGCACCTCTTAAATCACCCAAAGACCTCCAAGGCAGAAATAGCTTCAGCGTGAATATGGGAAGAGGTGTCTGCAGCTGTGTGACTGCACCTGCTTTATGTGATGTGACCTGCAGGGGATGCACTGAATTTGCTAGTGCTAAGGACCACTCCTCCAGCTTCCTTCCATGCTGGCATGCATCTGTTCTGTAACCCTTTCCTCTGTCCAGTTCACACCTGGCAGAGTAAAACACAAGCTCACTAAAATGCATGTAAGCCTGTGTGCTTTGATTATGTTTCCAAATATAAGCTGTGTTAAGCAGTCATCACAACCTAAATAGCTCTTTATTAAGAGCAGTATAAGACTTATCAGTAGTATTTACAAAGTTTCCCATTGCCAAGCCACATTAATGTCTAAAGACAGAGCATTAGTTTCCCAGCTGCTGTAAATGAGAGTCGTTTCTCAGCGTTTTAGTAGAGATGTATTGATTTACACTGATTGTGGATCTGGCTCAACAGATCTACCTGTTACAGTGCTAACAATATTTCATGAATAGAAACCTTGGCTGGCAGCAGATGATGAAATCCACAGGATTTATATTGGACTCTTCTCTTTCAAAATTAATTGCAGAAGCTGAATGTCTTGTGATTCACATCCTAATCCTCCGAGTTCTCCGTATCATTACAAGGCTCCCAATGCATAACATTCTGTGAAGCTTGTGCTTTTCACAGGGAGGAGTCTACCTTTTCTCTTTAATTTTCTCTTAAAATATTAAACTCACTTTTCATCTCTGCAGCACAAAGACAAAAAAATCAAGGCTGTTAAGCAGCCTTTGTTGCACCAGTCTCTGCCGTGTCTAAGCTCCATCTAAATTTGCCTGGATTTGAAAGAATGTCTGGGAACAAAGACCTTCATGTTGGCTTTGGTAACGCTCTTGTACAAGCACCGTGCTTTGGACACATGTCAAAAAGCGAAACCCTATAGCAGCAACTTTAACACTGAATGCGGCTGCTCTTTTAGGAGCTGTTGGGAAGAATTCTGGGCTCTGAGGGTTTAATCCTGCAATGTTCTGAGTATCTCTCCATGTGGCTGAGTGCCATCCCTTCACATAACATCCAGTGAGAACTGGTACTTCCAAGAGATGTAAATACCTTGGAGGATTGGGCTCTAATCCTTAGTCAAGACAAATCACCAATGGAATTTAATGTGAGTTTGGCCTGAGCAAAGCCATGGGGTGGGGTAGGGGACATATTAATCTAGCTGTGATTTAATAAATAGAAGGCCTCAAGCCAGATTTTTCTGGTTTAGTCTTCGTTGTGCTTCACAGGCATCACAGAGCAGATTTTAAAATCAAGGACCAATTTTCATCTCTCCTAAGTTTCCCACTCCATGATATTGTGCAAAGAGTCATGTCTGGAAAAAAACCTGTGCCACTCACTTTGCTGAGAGCACTAGACAGCTAATACTGGGGTTGTCGGTGAGTACATTTTGGTGCAGAATGATGTCTGAGCAATAAGAGTACATCACAATTATTTTGTGAGAATGAAAGAAAGAGATAAGGACATTTTTGAAAATTTTGAAGTGGGTAAAATGTTCATCTACCTGACTTGCAGAAAAGACTGGGATGTGACCAAGTCATGAGCAGCATACTGTGGTAGTTACACTGGTTTCATGGTTGAAGGATAGATGACATACGAATTTTATTTACTTTGAAATATACATAGAATAAAAGCTGAGGATGTTATTTTCTACTTGTTTTCACTCTTCTTTGTGGGCTGGCACTGCATTGCAGACTGAAACATCTGGTGTTTGCTTTGTGGCATGTATGGGAGAAAAAAAGAAAGCAGAAACAGAGTATTAGTATAATCCAGGGGTTGTGTTCAGAGAGTTGGAAGATGTTTCCCAACCCTTTCTCTTCAATCACTGCAGAAGTATCTATTATCACCAGCCCACAACAGATCTTAACAGCCATGAGCAGCAGTATCCAGCTCCAAAAGAAGCCCTTCCTGGAGCTATGTAAATCACAGACTGCAATTTCACACAATCCTCCCTAATTCACGTTGAATAGCAGATCCCTTAAAAAGCATCAGGAATGAGGTTTTAGTGTCTTAGTGGATGCATAAGAAACAGTATGCCTCTACAAATCACAGATTGGTAGGGGTTGGAAGGGACCTCTGGAGATCATCTGGTCTAACCCCACTGCTAGCGCAGAATCACCTAGAGCAGGTTGCACAGGATCGTGTCCAGGCGGGTTTTGAATAACTCCAGACTCCACAACCTCTCTGGGCAGCCCGTTCCAGTGCTCAGTCACCCTCAAAATGAAGACCTTTTTTCTCATGTTCAGATGGAACCTCCTGTGTTCCAGGTTGTGCCCATTGCCCCTTATCCTGTCGCTGGGCATCACTGAACAGAGTCTGGCCCCTTCCTCTAGACATCCACTCTTTAGATATTTATAAGCATTGATAAGATCCTCTCTCAGTCTTCTCTTCTCCAGCCTAAACAGACCCAGCTCTCTCAGCCTTTCCTCATACGAGAGATGCCCCAGTCCCCTAATCATCCTCACAGCCCTCCACTGGACTCTCTCCAGTAGATCCTTGTCTTTCTTGACCTGGGGTGCCCAGAACTGGACACAATATTCCAGATGTGGCCTCACCAGGGCAGAGTAGAGGGGGATGATAACCTCCCTCGACCTGCTGGCCACGCTCTTCTTCATGCACCCCAGGATACCATTGGCCTTCTTGGCCAGAAGGGCACGTTGCTGACTCATGGAGGGCTTGTTGTGCACCTGGACTCCCAGGTCCTTCTCTGCAGAGCTGCTTCCCAGCCGGTCAACCCCTAACCTGTACTGATGCCTGGGGTTGTTCTTCCCAAGGTGCAGGACTCTACACTTGCCCTTGTTGAATTTCTTTATGTTCCTCTCTGCCCAAGTCTCTAGCCTGTTGGCTAGATGACAGGAAATCTATACGACTGGATAACACAGACTTCAGTTCACCATGTGACCCAGAAGCCATAGGTTGGTCATTTTTCAGGGCAATAAGACACTTTTTAGAAGGCCCAACAGCCAAGGCTGCCAAGCATGCAGGGAGACAGTGCTGGTGCAGGCTGAGGTCAAGCACACCTGAGCAGGACAGCCTGATGTGACATGTTTCAGACTGTATGGTTGCACAGTTGACCCATACCTTCTCTGAACAATTCTGTGTTCCCTGCACAGTGTGTGATTGGACTCGCACAGTGCACGTGAAATATAGGCTTGTTGTGGACCATTACTGTGACCGGGAAGGTACAGCCCTCCAAAGAGCCCTGTGTTCCAGCCCTCCAAATGCTGAAGACAGCTTGGCATCTTGCCTCATATGGAAATACAAGAGGGACAGTTTCCTAATTCCATTTTCCATTCCAAATCTTACTGGGTTTCTTTATTTATGCCTCTGATTCTTCTCAAAACTCAAAAATAAAAAGGCACATGTATATTGAGAGATTCAAACATGTCTGAATAAACATTAAGAAAATGACCTTGGGTTGGGAATTTGATCAATAATAATCGTTACAGAAATACAAACAAAAAAATGACTTAATACAGTGTCAAGATAGTACCCTGAAGCAGTTAGGGGCTATCCTGCCCCCAAATAGTCATTTTCTTCTCACAGCTCTTCTGATCCAGCCGTCTCACTGGTGTCCTTATGTACACAGTGGGCTAGCAGAATAACTAAAGGTTGCTTAGGAGAGATGAATTATTGCTACAAAACAATTTCTTGGCTCAAAGATTACAACCTCCTGGGGATCACTTATCCAGAAGAAATTGGCAGCTGGTAAATGACAATCTGTGGGTTTTGGTGTTTATAATTTTATATTTATAAGAGTGTACAATAATGTTATCCATATTATCAACCATTATTTTCACTTTAGAGAACAGAATACTTTTCAAATTACAAATGTGTGAGCAATAAGATCTTGCTAAAGAACACATCTCTTCCATCAATTTTAAATTACAGAATAAGTTTCTTAAATTTTAGATTTTAAACAAACAAACGACAAAAAAAAAGTGTTTACCCAGACATTTCTTTCATTTTATTTCAGCCTAGAACAAAATTGTGACTGAATCTACATCCATGAAAGTACAAATTTACAATGAAAAGAATGAAACCGCTTTGCATACAGTTGCTATAAAAGACTAGATTGAGTGTAGATGTTGAACAAGGGTCATCAAGATTAAGATTCAATAAAAGTAACTTTAGACATGTAAAAGTTCACCATCTAGGACTCAATTCAGTTGCTCACACATAGATATCTATTGCCATATGAGTTTTCCTAGAGCATTCAGACACGGGGATAGGCTGGCAGATATGGCACTACCTAAGGTAGACCCACACTATTGTACGTGGCAGCTGGAGAACAGGTAGAATTCTTTGGTTGAGGACATCTCGAATGGCAGTAGATGCCCATGTATGGGCAAGTGAATTGAGCCCTTGCAAAGTTACACTTTAGTAGCAATTTCTAAAATGTGGATGAAAGAACTGTAATAGGGGAGAGGTTGTTAGTCACTATTGTTACTGATTTTCTTGTTTGCTGGCTACCAGTGCACTGCAGCTACCCAAGACACACAAATTGTAGATGGGATTCATCTCCTGAGCTGCCTAAATAAAGGGTAAATAAAATGATGCATGAATAGAGTCAATGGAGAGGTATTCAGTTGCCTAAGTGTAGACATCAGGTTTCATTTTGGATTCTGTAGGGAATTCTGCCGAGGCTGCAGTTGTCCTAGGATTGCCAAGATCATAGAATCATAGAATCATAGAATGATATCTCCATGAGGCTAGTAGGTTTGATACATTGCTGACAACTGACCTGTGCCTTTCTGAAGTGGCATCAGAAAATTTGCCAGGGTGCTCTGAGGTGCTTAAAGTTACTTTTGTTGCTCTATTTAGTCACCTGTATCTCAGCTATCAAACCTAGCTTCCAGTCTTCCCTGTCGTATCTGTCAGCCTTGTGAGTATGTCTTGAACACTAATGTTGCACCAGATGGCTATGTTTGAGCAACTGAAACAAACTACAGATATTTGCTGACTCTAATGGGAACTTAAACAACTAAATCATGTGTAAACACCTACACCGAGATGCCTAAATGGAGCTGTCTGCAATCTGCAGCTGACTCCCACTCTGTAGGTTCAGTGAGTGGCCCACACATGGATATCTAGACCTATGTGAGAAGTCTTAAGGTATCTGAGACTCTGCACAGAATTAGTAGGTAGGACACAGGACCCATGGAAGAGCCAACTCCTTCTGCAGAGGGAGCTGCGGACCAGAAGGACACTAAGGCATCAGCTATGGTATTTGGTTGAATTCAACCCTGAATGCAGTCTCTCTGAGTAAGCAACAGATAAGTTACCAGTACAGTAAACAACTTTATCTGGCATTTTGTTCTTTGTACCTGATCTAGTAACAACATTGCAACTGTTAATGTGCCTGCATCATTTCAAAAAGCTAAAAAAGGCAGAGTAAACAGAAGTCTTGGGCTCCTCCCAAAGAAGTCTGCTGGAGTACTACAAAAGAGAGAGCCCTGAGGCACAGATTTGTTTATGTCTGAAGTGCACCAGATGTTGTGGTTATGTCTTTTCATTATAGCTGTCCATTTGTCCCATTTAGTCAAATCAAGACCTTTCTTATATTGTGTGAAAAGTGTGTTTGTTAGGAAAGGAATTAAAGCACTGTCATGTAGCTTTTTTTCATATGTAGAGAATCAGAGTCAATACTAAAGAGCAGGTAATTCAGAATTGCATCAGTAAATGACTGAAGCCGTTTTGTGTTCTGGGAAAAAATAGTGAAAGAAAGTGTCAGAGAATCTCAATATTGTGTAAAGGAAGGTGACTCTGTGTTACCATACTTTGGTTCACGAGAGATAGTCATGACAAGTCTACACATTTGTGTAAATGAGAAATATGGGTTTACCTTTTTTTCTCCCCCCATCCCCCCCCAGCCCCGTCCTGGATTTGACATTAATGACAGAAAACATAAAATAGCCAGGTTCTCAGCAATCAGCATGTTGACTTGGCAGGAATCTTCATCACACAGAAATGGGCTGTATTAAAGAGGTCATAGGCACAGTGCTGATTGGGAGGCATGATAGTCCTGGACAGATAAATCTCACCTACACAGTTCTGTGCATGTACAAAAAATGACCGTACATCAGTGTTTGTTGAATCTTGCTTCATATGTGGGGCATCAAATCAGTCTATGCAGGCACCGGAGACTGGGCATGTCAGGATTAGTGGCCACAACAGATCAATGGCATAGCACATGCACCATAAAAAAGACATCTGTGACATCTACTGCAGTGCTCCTATTGCATATGTGCAATTTATCAGCACCTGTTTAAGCACTACTTTTTTCCCAGCAGTCCAGGGATCATGGGGAAGCAGCTGGCAGCTGCAAAATTATGGTAAAAGAAGAGTCCCACATATTTTTCTTCTCCCTTATGGCATAGGAGTGGTTCATGAACGGGACATGAATGATTCTTGGGACATGAACTCCACAGTCTTACCTACTTATGAACAAAGAATATTTTATCTGTTCACCTACTACATGCATCTTAGGATATCTGTAGCACATAAAAAAGTAAATGAAAGCTAGATACACTCCCTGTAGTGCATCATGAGCTCTTCCTCAAGATTAGGCTTGCTACATATAGATACATGCATAGCAAGTCATAGACAGACACAGATACTGTCTTTAAAAAATATGCAGTCTTTTGTATCCAAATAGTAACGTTATTGAATATAAGTTATATAATTTAGCTCAATATCTAAGCTGATATGAATTAGTGGGAATAGAAAGTCTATTTTGATTAACTAAAACTATTTAACAGTAAAAGAGTTCAGCTTCCTTGTGATAGAATTCAACATGAACCCTAGCATAGTCAGCTGTAACATACCTCTCATTTTTTATTTAGCATTGACAAAAAATTTGTTATTGTATTAATTTGTAATGGTTTCTGCTCTTCCATGTGCATGTAAAAATCTGTATTTTCCTATTCTTTTTAAAGCCTACCCAATAATGTGAGTGCCCTGCATGTTGTTTGCCTTTGGTATTGTAGCAAAATCTGTCTCTCTCAGCAGTGTTTTGCATCTATAGCAGTTACACCTGACTGTCTGCAGTGTTCCAGATCCATCAGATTGATAGGAGCCTGAGGCAGCGCAAAAAGGCCCTGGATACATTGACTGTGCAGCAGCAGCAAAACACAAACCGGCTGGCTTTCCCTCTTCCTAACTGTTTCTAGTTCTTCTTTGTAATGTAACAACTGTGTACAGTATGGTAAATTTGAATAGAGCACGACGTATATAGGAGAAAACAGTTCTAATAAAAGTGCAGAACTCTTGCAGTTTGAAATCAAATCTAAGGTTCCAGCCTGTGTAACTTAGGTAATTAACTTGAATCTATACATCAGCCCTCATGTGAAATGGACCTGCTGAAAGAAACGTGGTATTCCATCTAAACATTACCTAGCCCATGCTAACCATCTAGATTCCTTCTATTCTCCAAGCATGAAGGGATGTGGTAAGGAAAGCCAAAACCTATCTGACTTGAATCTGCTGAGGGACCTCAAGTGCAAAAAGTCAGAAAAAGGAAGCATAGGGAAAATGTGGGACTGCTGCTGAATGGGGCAGGGAGTCTGGTGACAAAGGACATGGAAAAGGCTGAGGCAGCCAATGCTGCCTTCACTTCAGTCTTTACTGTTAACACTGACCTTCAGGAATCCCAGGCCCCTGAGACCAGAGCCAAAGTCTGGAGCAAGGAAGACTTACCCTCAGTGGAGAAGGATCAGGTTAGGGAACACAGAAATTAATTAGACATACAAAAGTGACTTCATGGGAGGCACCCACAAGTGCGAAGGGAGCTGACTGATGTCATTGTAGGCCAGTCACTATTATTTTGGAAAGGTCATGGTGATCAGGAGGGCTTCTTGAGGACTGGAAGAAAGCAAGCCACTCCTATTCCTTGCCCTAGAAGGGCAAGAAGGAGAATCTGGGGAACTAGAAGCTGACTAGCCTCATCTTGATCTCTGGGAAAGTGATGAATTAACAAATCCTGGAAACCATTTCCAGGCACATGAAGGACAGGAAGATCACTGGGAGTAGTCAGCATGGATTTATGAAGGGGAAATCATGCTTGACCAACCTGGTTGCCTTCTATGATGAGATGACTGGCTTGGTGGACGAGGGGTGAGCAGTAGGTATTCTTTATCTTGACTTTAGCAAGGCTCTCAAGATCATCTCCTATAACATCCTCGTAGACAAACTGATGAAGTACAGGCTAGGTAAGTGGACAGTGACAATGACCAAAAACTAGCTGTACTGCTTGGTGCAAAGGGTTGTGATGAGCAGCTCAAATTCCAGCTGGAGGCCAGTCACTAGTGAATACTCTGGGTCAACAGTGGATCCAGTACTATTTAAGATCTGCTTTAATGACCTAGGTGGTAGGACAGAGTCAACCCCCAGGAATTTTACAGACAATACTGGGAGGAGTAGCTGATATGCCAGGTGGTTGTGCTGTCCTTCAGAGAGACTTTGGCAGGGTGGAGAAAGGGACTGCCAGAAATCTCATGCATTTCAAGAAAGGAAAGAGTGAAGTCCTATGTCTGGGGAGGAATAACCCCACGGACCAGTACATGCTGGGGAACTGACCAGCTGCAAAGCAGCTGTGCAGTAAAAGACCTGGGGTTCTGGTGCTAAATAAGTTGGACACAAGCAGCAATGGGCCCTCATGGCGGAGGGCCAACAGTATCTTGGATGACATTAGAAAGAGCATCACCAGCAGTTCAAGGGAGATGATCCTTTCCCTTTACTCAGTCCTGGTAAGACTACATCTGGAGTGATGGATCCAGTTCTGGGCTCCCCAGTACCAGAGAGACATGTTGATACTGGAGCAAGATCAGCAAAGGGCCACAAAGATGATTAAGGGATTGGAGCATTTGACATATGAGAAGAGGCTGAAAGAGCTGGCATTATTTAGCCTAGAAAAGAGGAGGCTCAGGGGTAAATATTATCAATGTATATAATTACCTGAAGGAGGGTTTTAAAGAATATGGAGCCAGTCTCTTCTCAGTGGTATCCAGTGAAAGGATAGGAGGCAATGGGCACAAACTGAAATACAAGAAATTATGTTTAAACTTGAGAAAAAGCTTTTGTGCTATAAGGATGAACGAACATTGGAACACATTGCCCAGAGAACTGTGGAGTCTCCATCCTTGGGGATATTCAAAACCTGACCAGATATGGTCCTGGGAAACTTGCTGTAGCTGACCCTGCTTTGAGCATGGGGGTTGGACTAGGTCATCTCCAGAGGCACCTTCCAAGCTCAGCTACTCTGTGAATCTGTGATTCTATATTAAATGTGAAGAGACACCTCCAAAAAAGTATACACCCCAACCTACAAGGTAGGATGAATTGCCCTTTGGAGGTGCTTGTTGTGGGATTTACTTTCAGACTCAGACATTGGATTTCAATGGTCTACAATGTAGGTATTAATGTGTGAGCTAAGTATCTGGACTTTAAGAGTTTTAAGGCTTCCTCCTGTACCTAATCTGTCCCTTTCTTAGAGAGCATGAAATGGTAGCGAAAGATGAAACCTGAGGAGAGATTGAGCTCTGTGTTCAGACAACTAACTTTGTATGACTACCATACAGTTTTAGCTCCCAGTATAGCGAGTGAAGACGTAGGGCTCAATTTGTTTGACTAAACAGAAAACATTTGATTCCCTAAGGTATCTCTCCTAATCTACAGTGGCCACTCAAGAAAGGCAAGGGTCTCTTGTAGGCCAGGCCCATGAGGATAAGGATGTCTTAGGTAATCTGGGGCACCTCAGACAGCAGTAGATGCTTGTCAGGTTGCCTGAATCAAGCCTTAGATCTCCACTGATTAGTATAGAGTTTAGACACCTACATCACATGAAAGGAGGGATTCGGTTATCTAAACACAACTATCTAGTGCCATTTGAAGTACCATAGGATCTGTCAGGGCCTGGTCTCTAGCTGCTGTTCCAAAAGGGTGCAGGTTTCTCATACGTCCTGTGTCTCATCTGCCATGCCCATGCAGTTGTCCTGATTAGCCTAAGTCATCTCACATAGCGGTAGCTACTGAACTCTGGGGCTGAATCCAACTTTTAAAGACCTGTAGGTGGTTACAGGCTTGAGATAGTTAAACTTAGGACAGATAAATCCAGATTTAAGTGCATATATTCACTGCTTATTTAATAGAAAATAACTAGAGGCTTCTGAGGACCTGAAGTGCTTTCTGCCTAAATGTAGGTTTCTAAGGCAGCTAGATGTCTCTAATGACTATACTGGAGGGGCTTAAATTAAATGACTACCTTAACATTCACTGGATTCTCCTAGTTACGCACACATAGGCATGTAGGAGCAATTGAGATGCTCCAGGGTATGCCATCTGGCATCCAGGTCTCATTCCAGAATGGCACTTCTGTATTTCTGTATCCGATGTTGTGGCTGCCAGCCCCATCTGAACGCCCCAGGTATTCTAGAGCATTTCAAATGGCACTAAATGGCATTTAGGCAACTGAATTGACTCCCTACTGTTCTTTTGGTGTTTAATCACAGAGAGATTAAAAAACTACCAGTTTAATCAGAGGCTCATGAACAAAATAAAAGGCAGTTTAATGTATATAAGTGAATGTAACAAAATATTACCTTGTAGATATACAGCATTTGAAGCCATAAGGTGGTAGCTGGAACCGTATAATGTGATGCTGATGTCCTCTTCTCGCTAGACTTTTAGCATGTACATATGAGAATGCCATAGATGCACACACACCTCTAAGTATACATAATGTTGCCATAAATACCCCCCCCTATTTTTTATCAATCCAAAAATAACAGTGAAGTCTCATTTCAACATGAAGACTGAGAAAGCAGACAGGCAAATGATTCCCACCATAGTAATGAGCTATAATTGTGTGCACACTTAAAGTATTTCCCAGTACGGCATACTGAAAATGTTCCTCCAGGGGGTCTATCTCTGAACTGAAATATGCTGAAAAATTAAAAGCCAAAGGTAAAACAGCTCTCAGTCCTGCCTGGCTATTACAAGAATCTCTAAATATTACAACATTTTATGTAACTTGCTGCAAATGAGGCAATATCTTAATGTAGCAAAGGTAGAAACATGGAAAAGGTGGAAAAAGGGTAGAGTTGTAGCCCTAAATCATAATTTTTGTGCTTTTGTTGGACCTACTAGAACATTGCTGTTGGGATAGGGGAATAAAGAGTAGTAGGTTAACATGTTAGATCCCATAAAGCAGTGCCATTTTGAAATTAAATTGTATTAACACTTAGATATTTCAAAGCCTGCAACTTTTAATGAGGCTATCAATGACTGTTTGTGACCTGTAAGTACTGCCATAGAAAGTGGTATTTTTAAGGACAGAGCTGGGAAAAGAAGCAGTGGACATTTATGGAGGTATTCTGGTAAAGCATTGCAGAGCAGAGTTCCCTTACATGACAATACATATGTCTCTCTTTAAACAGTCTTTTAATTTCACAACTTTCACAAATTGCCCAATAGTTACAGAATTTGCACAAAATGTTGAAACAGTAATTTAATGGACTGGTTGCAAAGCACCTGAAGTGTAAATAAAACCTAAAAAACAACCAAATGATGAGCAACTAAATAAGTAAACAAACAAAAAACCCGAGTTCTGATCTCTCCAGCAGGTAGCTGAAGAGTAGTTCTAAACAAATTCATACAGACTGTTTAATCCAGCTATTGCACCCCAATGTCCTTTGCTGAGCCTATGTCTCTTAGGGCAACATGGTCTGTATGAGGGACTACTGCTGTGCCACTGGAATAATCCCATACAATTCAATATGGAAGAGACAGAAATATATATAACCCTCTGGGAAAGCTCTTCGTTAGTTTCTAGATTAGGGACAAAAGGCCTTTGCAATCCTCAGCAATCAGAAAAGTTTGAAACCTCAATCAACCTCTTTTCTGCTCACCGTCTCTCTCTGTGACAACATTTCTCTCCTCTCTTTGGATGATCCCTATTTCAGTGCTGTAAGTCACAGCAGTTTCCAGCTGCTGGCTCTTGCCCAACTGACTACAGCAATCAGGAAACAACCTGTTCACTTTCTTACAGTTTGGGGAGATCTCTGAGGAGTGAAACACAGACATTTTTCCTGCTAGTTTGACTAGCTACCTCCAGGGAAGAAAGGCAGCCTTATTATCAAAGGTAATTCCAAGAAGAAAACCTACATCTTTCCAGTGTTTAGCGGGTCCCAGAATCCTTGTGGAACTTCTGCAGGCTAGAAATTACAGTGCCTGGCTCCACTGAATACATCTGAAACTGTTTAATGGAGATTTAAGGCAGGATATTTCAGAACTCCTTCCATCAGTTTGAAGAGAAACTGATCCAATTAATTCTCAGCTGTTCTTCCACTAGTGAAAATACCGGGAATAATCTTAGTTCCACTTCATTTATAATTTAAATGATTATTTGACTGTTTAAATAAAGCTGTATTTTATTTTTGAAAGGGCTTTATTGTCAAGTTAATTGACACTTTAGAATCTGCTGCAAATCCTGGGGAAAATGCTATAAAATAAATGGTTTATTAAAATTTAAATAAACCCTAGTTCATAGGAAATTCAACCAGACCATATATGTCAGGGGAAAAATTCAAATCTGAGTGGTTTGAGGTATAAAATAGGGATGGGGCTTTTTAGCCCAGCTGCAAGGGTTGGCAGGTCTAGAAAGACTGTTTACAGCAATCTAGGAACCTACGGAACTCTATTGCTGAAAAAGCTATCTGCAGCCATTCAGGTACCTGGAAAATTTATGAGGTTTATGGCCAGACCACAGTATCAAACTTTTCTCTTAACGGGAACACAGACATACTGAGTGTACATCACAGCTTAGGTCAGTAGACAGCAAGTGATAGCAAATTTTGTAGTTTGCCTCTGTGCTAGTTCGACCAGCTCATCCCAACGTCCTGTCTGCACAGTCCTTGCCTCTTCTTGTTTCTATTACAGGCATATAACAGCATAGAAAGGCCTAGGAATGAGAGAGGGGATATTCCAGCTGATGCAGGAGCAACGGGTTTTGCTGTCTGCAGTTTCTTCTGGCTTTTCGCACCCTTTAGTCTGGAACAAGATTAGGACTGTATGGACTAGTAAGAGGGGGTAGAAATGGAAGTAGGGAAGTCTGTAGCACCTAGACTGAAGATTTTAAGGAAGTTTCAAGAAAGAAGCTGAAATGATCCTACAGAAGGAAAGTAGACTAGAAGAAAAGAAAGAGAAAAGGGTGGTGCTGCAGCAAATGTTAAGTCACAAACTATATCCTGAGATGCCTATGACTTTACCATTAGCCTGGTTCCCCACTCAATATCCACTTGAGGCTCTCACAACAACTATTGCACACTCACATCATTTAACAGAAAGCCGTGGTCCCTATTTTCTTCACACAGAAGGTGAAACACACCAAGATGTTCACACTGACTCTGCTGGTCACGCTTACAATATTGTGATATCTCACACATTCAGGTAGAGGAAGCTGCAAAATACGAGAACAACAGTCTCACAGCTGTAAGGCACATGGATTTCCTGTTTACATGCCCCAAAATTGAGAAGGACAATTCCTACTAGGCCAGGGAAGCTCTGCCTCACCAAGTCTTGTGAAAGTTTTTCAGTAATTCCCAGGGAGTCCCTCCTTTTACAAATTCAACCTCATGTCCCAGCTTATTCTGTTCCAGTATTGAAAAATACCATTGCTTTACTTCTCAACTTTTTTTTTTCCTTCCCCCTCTTGGTTATTGAGTTAATTAGTCACCAATATCTGTCCTACACAATTACTAGAGGGGACCTCATCTGGTTCAAAGCTTCTCTCCCCTAAGCCATCTGTATAAAGAAATACACACTCCTTTACAGCTTCGCTATTAAAAGGAAGGTTGCTAATGATTGTGTAGTTCTTGTGCATAACTCCCTAAGAAGTAACTGGGAAAGTACACAGACTGCAGCATGTGGGCTTTAGTTCCTTTAGTTTCTCTTCGGAGGTGATATTTTCATTTTAGCTGCCCTTCTTTAAACCTATCTTTTGGGTACTTAAATGCAGTGTGAAGTGCAGGCACAAGGGAACCGTTAGTGCTGATTAAGTGACTGATAGGTCTGAGGAGAAGGGAAGACACAAAGAAGAATTATCTACAGCCTTCATTTCCTCATGATTCTTGCTTAGACAATGGTCACCAATATCTGTTTTCCTAGATGCTGAGAGCTATATTCTCTGTTCCTCTAAATTAAAGCATGGCCCTGCGATCCGACAGAGGAAGTAAAGACTTTTGGCTAAGAGACTAGAAAACAATTCAGTTAGTATTTTCTTAAAAAGCTCAAGATACACAAATATTAGGATCCTGTGGCTAAATAATTCCTGGGTATTACCACACTGCAATTAATAACTTTTGATTTATATGTGTTAGCATGATCTGAGAATGAAAACATCTGTTTTCAGAAATGGAGACTGTTTTGTTTTATTAAGCTGTAGTAACAACCCAGTATAACTCTGATATTTCAAAGCTCAAGATGTAGCCTCTCAGAGATAATAAAGGCAACGTGCTGTTAATTTCTTGTAATGAATTACATCATTGTATTTCTGAAAACCTTGACATAAACAGGATATACTCCTTGCCTTCCCCTTTTGAACTGCAATAGCCTTTTTCTGACCTATCTGAAAAGATTTGCTGTCATGAAAAAATCAAACTGCCTCAATTTTACATATTTTAGCATATACACCTCATGTTCAGCACATGAAGAATAAGAAGTAGACTTCAGGAACAACCTAGTGACACATACATCTGAAAATGTATAGAACTTGTTTTGTGAAGCCTAGAAAACGGAATGCTACCTCTAAGTATACATTACTATATTCACATTTTCAAAAGTGCATGGTGGTTTGGAGGAGGATCAGTTAAGTGGCAGACCAGGCATACTTTCAAAAGACTTGATTTTCAATAAAACATTGAGCAACCATCCTTTTATAAACAAGTCTTATTAGGGAATTTGAAGTTAGATGGCCAAAACCTAGGTTTTTTTCTTTTCTTTAGACAGTGGAGGAGATTAATTACACCTTTTCAAAGCAGTAATTTAATCCAGTGATGTTATGATTTGGATGAGACCTATATGTGGCTCACCAAAAACCATTTGGCTACTGAATGCAGACTGCAACTCTTAGACAATTGATTGGACCAAAACCGATTCCTCATCTACTCCTCCATTGTTCTGAGAAAGAAGGCGTATGTAGTAGATCACATGCACTCACATAGTTGGACACAAAGTCACTCTTTCACAGCATCACAGCATGGTTGAGGTTGGAAGGTCATCTGGTCCAACCTCCCCTGCTCAAGCTGGGGTTTTGCCACTTTCTTTCTCATGAGGACTTCACTGCTATTTACTTTCCACACAAATACTGCGGAGTTCACAAATGGTAAACCAAAAGGCTACCAAGTAGGCACTGTCAGGCGGATTGTGGATGTGACACTGTGCATAGTCACTTACCTGTACGTGCACACTTGCTCCGGTCATGCGGCAGACAAGGGAAACATTGCATAGCCTCTGGTACCCCTAGAAAAAAGTATGGTTGCTACTTCATTCAGCTGGTAAGGGTGTGCACTTGGGCTTAGTCCATTAAATTTAAGGGCTGAAGTAAGATTGCAGTGCCTTATGTTTATTTGTTGCTTACTTTTAAGACAGCATTGAGCTGTTTACCAGTGTGAGGAATATGCACTTACAATAGTCAGAAAAGTCAACAATTCAGGCATCAGTTTATCAAAGCAGAATACACGATTTTCTTGCTTTCCATTACAATAAGATACAAGTCCCCCTCCTCCAGCTCAATCCAGCCAAGACTCTGTTCCACTTACTCCCCAGTCCTTCACATCCATTGTTTGAGAAACCAAGCCACTTCCTTGGCATCCATATGTTTAACACATCTGTCTCACTTTGTCTGGCTAAATTCCTTGAGGCACTCTTGTGGTGCTCCACAGAGAGAAAAAATAAGTTTTTATGTTAGACAATTCCCCACAAATAAGTGAAATGGAGGAGAAAAAAAAGTAAAAGGATCCTTATGAGACATTAAATCATTGGAATTTTAATCTTCAAATAAAAGGACTCTTTTTTGGTATTCTCTTTTACTCTCAGGGCAAGCACTAATAATAATGAAAAATTTTGTAACCCTTCCGTCTCTTTAAATCAGATGGTCATTTTCAGGTCTATGGAATTGAGATAACCATTTTTTTACAACATACAGAATTATTCTCTGCTATGTATTTCTTTTTTTTTTTTTTTTTCATTTTTAAGTCATTCAAATAATGGCATTTCTTCTACTTCTCACGAGGAATCTTTCTTGGAGTATTTCAGATCTGCATGTTATTCATACATCGTTTTGCTTTGTTTATTTTTCAATATTCATGTCTGATTGTACCAACCTGAATTATTTCTCCGAATTATTCATTTAGCTTTACTTGTTTTCATTTACACCAATAACATACCAAGAGTAGATATGCCATAAGCGAAACCCACAGTTGAGGTGGGACCTCAGCTGTCTGTATATTTAAAATACACGCGATTCCAATTGGATAAACTCTGCTATGAACAAGCACGATGGGGTTAACAGCAAGCAGCAAGTTTCCCAGCTGTGGCTCAGTGACTGACTCACAACAGCTGGGATAGAAGGTTGCAGACCAGGCAAAGTGGGGTGACTGCCAGAGAGGTTGGGACTTGCCTGAAGGAGACTCTTTAGGTACAGTTTAGTAGAGAAGTGCTTTGGGAATAGTCTGAGAACTCAAAGCCTTAGGTATGCTGGCTGGGAAAAGGCTGAAGAGTATCAGTCTTTTTAAGGCTTCTGTTGAGTCACTGAAGGATATCTGATGTGGGCAGCAGGCCAGGAAGCTAGGGTCCTTGTAGGCTGAATATCCTTCCTTACTTCTGGAGTAGGCTTGGGGAGACTCAACCATTTGGGTACTGCCTATGTTCTTCTGGGGCTTCTCGTAAGAGAAAATGGTGCTTAAAAAGGAAAGTACCAGACAGTGGAAAGATTTTAAGTAACTCTGGCGAACTACATAAGGTACTGTATCATCACAGAGTAGCAAGTGAAGGGTCTGTATTCAAGGAAAGTGAAATGATCTGGGCATCTGTGGGCTTATAAGCCTGACCTAAATAGGAAGGGATAAAGAGACATCTAAGCAAAGAGATTAATGCTAAGCATACGTTCACCAAAGGTGGATGTGGCAAATTGAGCTGACTTGGAAAAAGAGATTGGATTTTTACAGAGAGAAGAAATGCAGAGCATCTACGTCACTGATATGCAGATTGATGAAACAACTGAAAGGTGGATAAAGTGTTCTTCAAGGAGAAACCAAAATAGTGTGTACTGACAGGAAATTATTAGTGTTCTGTGAAGTTCCTCTTATTTACTATAGTCATTTACTGGTCTTGGCACACAAAAGAAGATGTATGCTGATGTTACAAGGGTAGGAGACAACACTAACATGAAAGGTGAGCAGAGTATTGTACAAGAAGAGTTAGACTGGAGTATCAGAAATGGGATGTTTTTCTATATGTTCCAAGTGCAAGGCTGCAGCTGAGGGAATCTGTGCTGCTGAGGGAATTGGAAGAGAAACTAGTGGGAGCTCATCACTGGGAAACTGGGGAAGGAAGAGGATTGATTCTGTAATGTCTGAGTGTTGTCAGACGGTGGCTAAGATAACACTTGTGAAAAAGGTATACAATTCTGGTGAAATATTCCCAGTAAAAGGCATGGAAATATTCCTGCTGTATAAAAGATGTTAATTAGTCCTCATCTTGAATACCACCTACGGTTCTGATTGCTCAACTTCAAGAGAAATTAAACCAGTAAAGGGATTACTAGGATGACTGTGGAAATGCAAAGCGATTGTATGAGAGAAGACTGAAAAAAAAGATGTGTTTAGTCTAGCAAAGCAAGACTGAATTGAGAAGGTATGTGATTGCTCTCTATAAATACATCAGGGAGGTTAAAGAACTATTTAAGATGAAGTATAATGCTGGCACAAGAGCAAACATATAAAGTAGCCATGAATAAATCCAGACTGGAATTAAGCAGAAGTTTAAACCATCAGAGGAAAGAGCTTCTGAAACTGAATTTTGATAGGACTATTGGGAGTTAAATTTAATTGATTTTAAAATGAAACTAGTTCGTTTCAAGAAGAGATCATACCACATAATGCTTATGATTGCTTGGGAATGTCACTCAAAATGTCATGTTCATGGTCAGTACCCCTTTGGTTCTCAAAATACCAAATACCCCTTAGAATAGCTAAGCGCAGTTATCTACCTGCATGGTAAACCCTAACTGCTTGGGAGACTGCTAAGTTAAAAGTGAATTGTTAACCTATGGTATGATACAATGCTGTTTACTACCACAGAAAATTACGTTCATACTTCAGCCATATCATACGCAGAACCCAGCTTTTCACATAGACATGTTCATTGCCAGCCCATGCTTCTAGACGCAACTGAATGAGATTAGTACATGCAGGTCACTGCTGGTTTTGATGAGGATGGTACAGTGGTGACCAACCCCTTTGAGCTAATAGTGGATTTGGGGTGAGCTGACCCCAAACCTTGCCTCTGAGAGATTACATGAATATCAATTAAAGTCTTATGCAAACTTCCTTCAATTTTTTGAAAGTTATGAATAGATGTTAAAGATGTATTTCAATATGAAAGTCTTGTCATATAGATATGCATAGATATTTAAGATATGATTTTTTAAAATAAAACTTCTTAATAACTCTCAGACTCTACAAACATAGAGCAAATGTTTTTGATTTCACTGAAGAGAAGGTAAACCACCTTTGGACTGTGTTCTGGTTTAGTGCTACTTTTTCTAATTCTAAAAATGTAAGTTAACTCTATTCAAAACTGTAAAGAACTGTAGCTCTAACAATCAGTTCCAACTGCTACTGCAAATACCAATTTAGGAAAAGCAGTATTTTCAGGGCACAGAAAACTAGAAAATTAAGGAGGGAGTTTGATTTTGTGCTATTTGTAGTCTAACTTACCCTCTGAAGAGTCCAGCTGGAGACACATTGTGTCATCCATCCATTGGCAATTTTCAAACTCTTTCACTCCAGAGAAGCCTGGTTCCATTTTATATTTGTTTTACTTTCAAATTTAACTTCTTTGACTGTTGATAAATCACCAAAATGGACTGACAGATTTACAGTTCTTATAAGCCTTTCGCAATAAGTGCAGCTACAGAGTTTGTAAATCAAGCAAGCATTTGGCCACCTTCCCCATGATGGTAGATGTGAATTTCTTGTACCCTACTTGACAAATGTCTGGAATTCATAATATGCCTTACTGCTGACAGAAGAGTGTGATTTCTCATACTTCCCATGCTGTTTGCAGCACTTACCAATGGCCAGGACTGTGTGTATTACAGTGTAACTGCAGACAAAGGAGAAAATTGTGCTACAACCACCTGCTCCCGCATATTTTGTGGAAAATAAGGGTTCAAATTGTAGTGTAGCACAGCCCTATCCTACCAGCAAAAGGTGCTTTTGGTATTTGGAGTAGGGTAGCTGAGGCAAACCCTTCCTGAAGGAAAGGCTGTCCTCTAGCTCCAATTGTCTTGGGGACTCAGAGTCAGGTCATGTAAAACTACACTATATATATGTTATCCTGAAATCTTCAGCATGGTATATACTAAGATAAATGGCACTAGATTACTGGGCAAGCTGTCTCCCTATAGTGTCTGAGGTTAGCATGATTACTGTACAGTTCATATTCACCTTTGTGGTTCGTCTTCCTGGTAAATCACAGACTTAGGGTTTTTTTCTTTGCTATTTCTTCCTCCTCATAACACACTTCCTTCTGAGCTCTTTGGGATCATTAACAATGCAGATTGATGCAGACAGCCTACACTGCAAATGGAAAAGGCTGATTAAGTTATCATGCGATGCTTCTGTTAAGCAAGGATTATCCTCTTGAGCTATTCTAGAGCACTTTGTAATAACATAGTTTTAAATAGATATGGGCCCAAGTTATAAAATTCAGATGAGGATCCAAAGCTTTTCTTCCTGAATTTTGTAGCATTCGGATCCAGGTTTTCTTCAGGGTCACATTAAGGCAACCAAGGACACTCATCACACCATGATATGAGGGCCTCACTCTTTTTATACAACTGTGCCCTTATCCCTGCTTGAGAGGGCTGAAAAGGATTCCTTCTCTGCTCCTGGGGAGAAAAAGGAGCAGAATGGTGATGGGAGGAAGAAAAGACCTCAGGAAGAAATACTGAGTCCACTTCCCAGTGGTGGTACCCAAAACAACATCCACCATTTAATCTGGAAAGATAAATGTTATTTTTAAAACATATATAAATTTTTATTGTTACATATTCCACATGACTTTTTGTGTATTTACTCTGTTTTATTTGGGAGACTATTCAGGCTGTTCTCATTCATTAATTCTAACCTCTCCCAGCCTGAACTTCTCAAATTAGTCTAAAAACCTGTAAAGGTACTTAAAAATGTATTGTCATAGCAACAATTCTTATTTGTATACGAAAAATGTATTCCTTCCATAAGTAATATTGCTGTGGAAGAAACAAACTATAGAGTATTAACAGAATAGAGACATACTAAACAGCATTGTTAATTAGTTTGCTTAGTCATGCTTGTGTATCTTTGGTAATAGTTAATCACATTACATCACTGTAAAACCATAGCAATATTTGTAATGTCATTATAGATTTTTATTTCAGAAGGGAGCATCAAGTCTTCCAACTGCCTAATGCAAAATAATTTCTAATTAATAATTCCTTTGGAGTAATTACAATTAGCAATATGAATGTGGGGAAACTAATGAATTAGGAAGAAAACTTACATTTTGTGTTTGGATCTGTATGCTAGAATGATTTACAGTTTTTTCTGCTTACTCTGGTAATGGCTATAATTTAATTATGACAACTTCAAGAAATGCTCCCTTTCCGCCTCACTGATTCTATTTTTCCTGCAGCTGTCATTGCATTTGCTCTTAGAGACTGAGTTGTTAAAAAAATAGCTGCAAGAGGTTATGACAGAAAGGGAATTAGTTACTCACCTTCTGCAATGGAGCCTATATGGAAGAGCTGACTTCAGTGGACTGGTCTCCGCAAGATACACTGTGAGCTGCTCGTAATGAACGTTGCCTCCCCTGCCCCTCCTTCCTACTGTGTTTTGATGTGAAGACCTGTACAGAAATTCATCCATTGGACTATGTTTCCCAAAAAGACCTGAAGGACAGACAGAGCAGCTCCTCATCCATTTCAAGGGTCTGGTTCTCAGCACTGGGATACAGAGGACAAGCTCTTTTTCAAAGCCACTATCCTGGGACACCTTTGCCTTCCTCTGCCATTATTTTCCATGCCCTCAGGTGTGTCTTAAAAATTCCGTCACTGGCATAGGATAATATGACCCTGAAGACTTTACACCTTTCCTTTAAGACATGTAAACTTTTGCTTTGAATCTTACTGAAATTGCTGTTGTAGGAAGATGGCCATACCTATGCAATGGCTTGGCAAGAAACTGGATCCAAAAAATGTCTTAATTCTGGTAAAGTCACATATTAAAAAAAAAAAAAAATTAGTCAGTCCTGGAGAACTATTTCAGGGAATACACAGGCACTGCTCAAAACTAGGACTCTCCAAACAGAAACAGAAACAGAAAGAATATTCAGGTTGTAAATCCTGGGCAAATCACCTATCATGCTTTGCTTCTGTGAAAGGCAGACAGGCTGACAGCTGTTATGCTGCTTTTGGAGCCAATGCTTGAAAATAGTAAAATTTCACATTACCTCAATGCATGTTCTGCTAAATGCTGAAATTATTTTTTGCAAATGGTCTCTGATTTTTTAATAATGTATGTGTATGTGATCTCTTCTACTTTGAAAAGTCTCCAGTTTACTGTGGAGATAGAAAAAGTAATGAAACTGGATGTTGGCACTATAATATCTGTCATCTGGACAGACCAAATACTGAGTAAGATGTAAGGTTTGGATGACAATTTTGCTGTGCTTGGTCCTAGAGTTAGTATGCGATTGCTGAAAAGCATCTGTACAGAAATAGTTAATGATGTCATCCAGGTGACACGACCCACATTAAGAGTACAAAAACCTTCCAAACACATTATGGTCTCTAATGCCAATTATGAAATACGTCGCAAAGGCCCAGCAAACCAGTAACTCCATCCTTTTAAATAACTGAATTACTCCTATGTGACAATGACCACTCTCAGCTACCATGTCAGCTGGTCTTAACTGACTTTTTTAATCTCAGCCAAGATGCTGAGTGGCGCTCAGTGCAGGATGGCAGAAGATATAGGACAGGGCAAGGGGAAGCCAAGGGGACTCAGTCTGATCATGTCTGTCATCTTGTTCCTGGGGCGGCAAGCTGATTTGGCCCTTTAGGCTGCCTAAGAGTTGCTCTGTGTGGCACCTAGATGCCCATGTTTGCAAGGAATCTTTCAGCGCACCGCTAGATCATCTTAAAAGGGCCAGAGTAATTGCCAGGATCCCTGAATTTAAAGTGAGTTTAAAGATCACTAGCATTTTTTATAGCATATTTGAGAATGCCTAACGTATTTTACTTTCTGACTGCTGAAATACCCTTTGTGGGCATTGGTGGACTTCAAAAAATTTGTCCTGTGGTTTGTTTCACTGTTTTTAAAACAGTGTTTCCTTTCAGCATGGCTATTCTCATCTTTAAATGTATTATTTCTGCTGAGACATCAATTTTGATTAGAGTTGGCTTCCTAGCCAAGGGCTCTGAAAAAGCAGTCTGGGCTTCCATCAAGGCTGTGGTCAGATGTTGTTCTGTCCTACTAGCTACCTTAACAGTGTGTCTTTTTGTATTTATCAGAAACTTCTAAATCCCAAAGAACATGGTTTTCATATATAGCTCCTCAGTAAATGAAGAAATAACATAAACCTAAAGTGTATTCATTTTGGTCATCCTATTATGTTTCCAAACCACTATTAGAAAAGAAAACAGTAGTAATACTGAATTGACAGAGTATTATTCATTTGCATTCTCTCCCCCACAACCCTTGCCTGTCTACCCTGCCTCTGACACTAGATAGACAATTAAATCATTTTTTAATCCCTGGGGATTCCACATTCAACCCCACACACGCTTTTTTAAACCAGCGTACTGTCTGCTAATTTCTTGCTGGAGGTTTCTTCTCCAGTTCTTACAATAGGACTGGTGGACCTTCACCTGGGAACATCTGGGAGGCAGTACTGGAACTAACTTGTAGGTCTGGGGAGGCAGAAGCTGCAGGGTACCCTATCTGGAGGAGGTCATGAGCTGTCCTGTGATGGTTACAGCCAGGTCCAGCCAGCTCCAACACCAGCCAGCGTGAGCACCTCATGGTGACCCAAAGCTGCAGCCAGGCGGGGAGCCCCTGGCGCTCTGGCTCACATGTGTTTAAGAAACAAGGGCAGGATACACATGAGGAGATATGTAAAGAAATGTAATTTGGAAATGGAAGGGGACATGCAATGGCACAGGTGGAGATTCACTCGTGGAAGGAGGTGACCCACAGCAACGCAGGGGCGTCACTCAGGGTCTGAAGCTGTGGGCTATCTATGACACCCCTCAGGGACTGCAGCCCATGGAGGAAGCCCAGAGCAAAGGAAACCGATTCAGCAAGAAGCAGCAGATGGAAACCCTTACTCACACAACCCCAACTTCCTGCATCTCCCATCACCTCACCAAAGGAATTGGAAGGGATGAGTGTATTACATGGCAAAACCAAGCAAAATTGAGGCTAGAAAGTGGGGAGAAGAAGTATTTGACTGAAACAGAGACTGTTTTGCTTGTGACAGAAGCGAGCCTTTTCACCAGTTTTATTGGGAAGGGAAAAAAGGTTCATAAGGATCCTGCAAGAGCAAAACCTGAATTCCATTCCTACCAAGGAATTCCATCAGAGATATTCGCACATCTGTGATCAAGGGTGACATGATTTGGTCAGGAAATCTAGCTCATGGAACAGAAGAGGGCCAGAAAGCACAAAAATCTTGTGGATTTGGGGAAAAGTCTTATTTCAATAGAAAAATACTGTTTGTTTGGTTTTTTTCTGCTCTGTGAAAACCAGGTAAGTCATTTCATTGGAAAATTACATTTTCACAATTTATTCATTTCCAAGTGGGAAACAGTCAATCAGTCTTGCTTGGAAGTCTCACTCCAGACCGTTTCAGTAGAATATTAATTAGAGACTTTTCCCAAAGAAGCTCTGTAGGAAACCAGACACAGTCCTCTTAGAAATAGCGTTGTGGTGGTTAGGAAGGAGAATTAAGTAGTCTATGATAGATTCCCTTTCCCCCCCAGATGGAAGGATGGAAGGTATAGAGGGCTGAGAAAGCCACTTTAATAGACGAGCTGGTTCTCCGTTTACACTCAGAGCAAGATGAGAGTTTGGATAAAAGGCTAAGATA
Organism: Grus americana; assembly: GCF_028858705.1. Lineage (NCBI taxonomy): Eukaryota > Metazoa > Chordata > Aves > Gruiformes > Gruidae > Grus > Grus americana. The sequence continues at coordinate 174,000,264 of NC_072852.1, forward strand.
TTATTATATTTCAGTACATACGGTATTTGATACTAGTTTGGACTGAATACAGTAAGTCTTTCATAAGCAAGTGGAATCACTCCAGATACTGCTCAGTCTTTATACTGTTCTGCATGGTTTAGGTGAGACACCCTGAAGATAATGTTCTGAAGAAAAGGAGGTCAAAAAGAAAAATTAATGTACCATTTATTAGACATGCAAGAACACTTTCTCACTACAGTGACTTAATTTCTATTACTTCTCTCAAAATTCGGAGTTTACAGGCATACTAGTCTCAGAGAACACATTTAATTTCTAGTCCGGATTCTCATGAGGACTTGCAGAAAGACTACTCTCCAGGAAAGTGTCCAGACCTTAAAAATTCCTTGAGATCCAGTAGCATATGTTAAGCCACACAGGAGCATCTCAGAGCTGAGTGTTTTCCACTTCAAAATATACCTGTGTGGGAGCTTTTGAAAATGTAGTCATTATTTAAGGGAATGAACAGAGCAATCTGGTTGTTACATTTCTAAGAACCTGGCTTTTCTGCTATAACTTTTCCAGCTCTCAAACTTCAAATGTTTTGGTAGTGGTATAATCTGAAAATGAAACAAAATGTCTGAGTAGACATTTCTTCAGACTCTTCCAGATATATTATACCTCAGATACATTATAATGCAGTTTACCCTATCCCATAACATTTCACAGTAATTCAATAACTGCAAAATTAACTTCATGACTACAGTACTTAAAGGCCCTCTGGTCTCATGTAATGTATGTATTTTCAGAACCGAAAAACACTGTCACAAATGAAGTTTCAATTGTAATTTGAGGTCTTCTTACTGAAATCTGACTTTATAAATAAATCCCTAATTACAACTGTTTTTTCTTCTCCCAGAAGATTTGGTAATAGGTCCAGGTATTTTTAGAACCAAAGAATATTCAAATATATTTCAGTCTCCTGTTACAAAGCACAAGCACTCCTCACATGATTATGCAGCTTCTGCAATGTCAACTTTATTTTTCTTGGCAGCTTCAACATATTGCCATGAAATAGAAATTTATAAATAGCTGTTTAAAAATCTCCCCCCTCCTGGATGACTTCTGGGTTTTTCTCTCTCATTTCTTCTTGAAAAGACCACTTGAAACTCAGCTTTCAAGAGACCTCTGGGAGCTGATTTGTGCTGACCAGACAGAATTTTAGGTACTTAGATAAGAAAGGGAACTTTATAAAGTCATACAAATAATAATAATAATAAAAAAAGCTGGTATCCAGTTCTGTGCTTTCCTAATGTCCTCAAGAGATGACATAAAAATGTTAGTGAAGTATAATGCATTTTAAAATGATGCTTAACTAACCAAAGGAGCTTACTGCTGTTGAATGTGATTAAAGTAAAAAAAAAAACCAAAACAAAAAACTTAGTATGATTTCTAAAAGGCATTAGCTACTTATATGACTAAACAGGCTACTCAGGTTCACCCTGAGAAGAAAGACCTGCACAGTTGGTATAAGAGCATTGGGTGGGCACGTCTGGGTCGTTCGTTGCCTGGGGTTTTGGGGGTGTCGTTTTTTGTATAGAAGCATAATTAACATTTAAACAGAAGTTAGGACTGAAATTTGTATTTGTGTGATTACAGGTTTTTTGAACAGATACACTGCACTGGGTACAGTTGCCCCCACGCTGGCAGCAGCAGGGGCTGCAGGGGCCTCTGTGAGGAGAGGCCGGGGCTGCCCTGTGCCAGACACAGCCGGTTCCAGCCGGCTCCAACCCACCCACTTCAGGGCACGGCTCAGCCCCCCAGATGAGGTGGGGGCACCTCGGGGAAAACAGGTTTAAGAAACAAACTCCACAGAGAAGATGAGGATTGAGGGGGGGTAAATGTGTGAGGAACAACCCTGCAGACATCCAGGTGAGGGGACGAGGTGCTCCAGGTGCCGGAGCAGAGATTCCCCTGCAGCCCGTGGAGGAGACCACACTGGAGCAGGTACTTCCTTCCCTGCGGCCCATGGAGAGGGCCATGCCAGAGCAGATATCCCCAGTGCAGCCCATGGAGGACCTCACACAGGAATAAGTGGATATGCCCCGAAGGATTGCAGCCCATGGAGAGCCCACGCTGGAGCAGGTTTAGACTGAAGGACTGCAGCCCATGGAGAGAACCCATGCTGGAGCAGGGGATAAGTGTGCGGAGGAAGGAGCAGCAGAGAGGAGCTGCTGTGGACTGACCACAGCCTCCATTCCCTGTCCCCCTGTGCTGCTCGGAGGGAGGCAGAGGAGTCTGGAGTGAAGAAGTGAAGTTGAGCCTGGGAAAACAGGGAGAAAAGGTGTTGGATTAATTTGTCTTTGTTTCTCACTATCCAGATCTATTTTATTAGGCAATAAATTAAATTAACTTTCCCCAAGTTGAGTCTATTTTGCCCATGACAGTAATTGGTAAGTGATCTCCCTGTCTTTACCTTGACCCATGAGCTTTCTCATCCTATCTTCTCCCCCTGTCCCCCCTATCCTGCTAAGGAGCAGCTAGCTGGGTGGGCATCTGGCAGCCAGCCAAGGTCAACCTACTCACACATGTAATAAATTGCTTAGTGGATCAATTGCTGTGGTGGAATTTTGAAAAGTTTACATTCCACGGTCCAGGCTTGCAAGATGTCAGTATCTGGTTGTGATGTTCTACCTGAACTCCTTAAGAAGAAATGCCTAAATTTTCACTGAGAAGGGATACACAGTAGCTTGGATTGGCTTTCTCATTGCTGTAGAAGCTTATTGTTTTAGAATATGAGAGCCAAGTTCAGAGTCATTGTAGGGAGATGATGACGCCAACTTGGCCTATTAAAATACTCTTTAAAAGGTTTTGGCATATCTTTAAAATGGTAATAAGCCTGATGATCTAATACAACAGACTCCGATAAAAGTGCTGGAAGACCGTCTTAGGGAAATAGGAAGATGTTACTTCAGCATTTGCAATATTTTCTGTTCTTCTGTAATGCATATTTCTATGAAGTGGTGAGTAATATTACTTCATCTAAGTCAATTAGCCAAATGGTCTGTATTTCATATTTTTAAATTTATTTCCCATCAGGGATACAATTTGCTTATCCTCAGTATTTCTATCCTGCACAATTGATTTCTACAGAGTTTTAATTTTCTATTACCTCTATTACCTTAGGCAGTGAGCTGAAGTCTGCATTGAGGGAAACTTGCAAGGAGCAATTTTGCTTTTAGCAAGACCTGAAAATTTAACCTTCCACTCCACAAATACAGGGAAAATAAGAGTTCTGCATTCACGGTGTTCATGAAAGGAAGTTACTGAGCTGTTCCTCCAGTCACAACCTATAAACGGAGCTATAGAGAGGAAGAGAATACAGTAAAGAACATGATGAGATCCCAACGTTTAATCTGTTTGAGGGACTGTAGCCAAATCTCTCATGCATTTGACTTCTGTGAGACTTATGCTTAAATTAAGAATAATCTAATTGCTTATGTTAACATTTTCTTTAGTCGAGGCCTAAGGAACAGGGCAGAAAAATAAGACAGTGTCAGGGAGAGCTACTGCCTTTCTAGCTTATGTGTTTGCCGTAGGAAGGGTGGATTATCAATCCAAAAGGTAATTGAGAGAGTGAAGGGCCAAAATGAGTGTAGAGAGGCAGACAAAGCTATAAGAAGAGACTCTTTATAGGAAAGCAAGATAGATGACAACAGATGACAAGAGAGACTGATGGCAACAAAGGGAAGTGGCTTCTGTTCACAGACCAGCTAGTCTTGCTGGAGGACTTCTTGATAGCTCACAAAGACCTATCATTTGCTTGGTGCTTTTTAAACTAATCCAGTGGTAAACTAGTACCACACAATGAGCTAGCTGCAGTCAGGCATTTTGCTATGGGCACAACCTATTGCTTTCAACATGTTAATTTACCAGACACTATCTATGAAACTCACTCTGGTATTAAAGGGAAAGCAGGAGTAACAGGTTGTGTTGGGTTTGCATGGCAAGGTTTTGGTAGCGGGGGGGCTACAGGGGTGGCTTCTGTGAGAAGCTGCTAGAAGCTCCCTCTGTGTCCGATAGAGCCAATGCCAGCCGGCTCCAAGATGGACCCGCCGCTGGCCAAGGCCAAGCCAATCAGCACCTCTGTGATAACATATTTAAGAAGAAGAAAAACACTTAGAGAGGGAGCTTTTGCAGCTGGAGAGAGGAGTGAGAAGATGTAAGAAACTCTGCAGACACCAAGGTCAGTGCAGATGGAGGGGGAGGAGGAGCTCCAGGCGCCGGAGCAGAGATCCCCCTGCAGCCCGTGGTGAAGGCCATGGTGAAGCAGGCTGTCCCCCTGCAGCCCATGGAGGAAGGATGAGGGGGTGTAGAGATTCCACCTGCAGCCCATGGAGGACCCCACGCCGGAGCAGGTGGAGGCACCTGAAGGAGGCTGCGGCCCGTGGGAAGCCCACGTTGGAGCAAGTTCCAGGCCGGACCGGTGGACCCGTGAAGAGGGGAGCCCACGCCAGGGCAGGTTTGCTGGCAGGACTTGTGACCCCGTGGGGGACCCCACGCTGGAGCAGTTTGCTCCTGAAGGTCTGCACCCCGTGAGAGGGACTCCATGCTGGAGCAGGGGAACGATGAGGGGAGTCCTCCCCCTGAGGATGAAGAAGCAGCAGAAACACCGTGAGATGAACTGACCGTAACCCCCATTCCCCGTCCCCCTGTGCCACTGAGGGGGGGAAGGTTGAAGCCGGGAGTGAAGTTGAGCCCGGGAAGATGGGAGGGGTGGGGGGAAAGTGTTTTAAGAGTTGATTTTATTTTCTCATTCCTCTACTCTGTTTTGCCTAGTAATAAATTAGATGAATTCCCTCTCTAAGTTTGGTCTGTTTTGCTCGTGACGATAATTAGTGAGTGATCTCTGCCTGTCCTTATCTCGACCTACAAGCATTTCGTTATGCCTTTTCTCCCCTGTCTAGTGAATGAGGGGAGTGAGAGAGCGGCTCTGGTGGGCACCTGGCCTTCAGCCAGGGTCAACCCACCACACAGGTGGAGCTGTGTCTTTACTGTAATTTTAAAATGACTCTTCAGTAGATGTCTTATATTATTTAAAAATGTCATATATTAATTTCTTAAATAACTCAACTGTGTTTATTAGCAATTAACAAACATGAGACACATAGTTTTTTAAAATGTCAAAAACTTGTTTAAATAAGTACTTTACATTGTGTTTATAGAAGCTGGCCAAGTGGAGATGGTTAGAACAAGAAACAAACAAAGTACTTTAGCCCCAATATTTGCTCTCAACTGCACAAGCTATGAAAAATGTATGGAGTATGCTCCCACTGGGTCTCAGCTATGGGGATACAGGATACAAACTTCCTTGGTAGAAGAGGGAACTAAAACTAGAGTGGGATTCAGCTCACTCTAACTTCTGTGTCTATGTTTGGACAAGGTGTCCACACAGCCATTGTAGTAAGTGGATATCAAGGGCTTGATGCAGTGGCCTACACCTGCGCATCATTTGGGTATGATCTGATATTCTACAGGTATGTCCTCTGGCCTCCAACTGTCCCCTCAGAAGGGCAAGGCTGTCTATAGGTCCTGTGTCATATCTCCTAGGCTCTAGGTGCTAGTTTCATTACAGCATCTTAAATGGCATTAAGTTGTCTGTGTGTAGGAAATCAAACTGAGACCCCAGTCCATACAGTCAGTTAAGTCTAGAGATGTCCTAAAGACATCTACTTTATGACATCATTAATAACTTTTTACTCCGCTAACTATAATGGGATCTTAGCCATTTTTTAAAAAAAATATAAATATCTGCAATATAGCTATCTAAAGTCAGAGGAGCTGAATCTCAACCTGGGTGTCTCATGTTTGAATGGGTGGTCTCAGCATCTCTGGCTAGCTCTTGAAGACAAGCTTTTACTACTCTATCATATGCAAAGGCTGACTAGTAGTGTTCCCAGACTAGATTTTCAGGATTCAGCTGTCACGTGCAATGGGAAAGAGCCTCATGGAGTGGGCTATGGCTGTCCATGCTCAACTGTGACTGAAGTGCTTTTGGAACATCCAGAGAGAAATTTAAGTTTTTGGAGATATTATTATCAAAAACTTTGGTGCTGACAAATTCTGTCACCAGACTGAAGAAAAATATTTTTTAATGTTTTTAACTATTTTTTAATTATTTTTTTAAGCAATCCCTTACACTATATGCCAAAACCATATTTACATCCTGGTTCAGGTGACCATTTTCTCTTGTGAATCTGGAACTTATATACACAAGCTTTACTGTCACTGGTGCAGAAAGGTAAGAGAGCATCGCTCTTCAGGAGGGCTGAACAGGCTGTCCAGGAGGGATAGGCATGGCAGGCGAGGTGGAGTAGTAGCACTGTATATAAGGGAGAAGTTTGACTTTACAGCACTTAGGGATGATGTTGCTGAGAGCATGTGGGTGAGGATAAGGGGGATGGAAAAAAAAGATGTCGTTGTGGGTGTCTATTATCAATCACCCAGCCAGGATGATAGCACTGATGAGTTATTCTATAGGCAATTACTTGAATGAGGGGACAGAGTGTACCCTCAGCAAATGTGCTGACGATACTAAACTGGGAGGAGTGGCTGACACACCAGAAGGCTGCACTGCCATTCAGCGAGATCTGGACAGACTAGAGAGTTGGGGGGAGAGGAACCATATGAAATTCAACAAGGGCAAGTGTAGAGTCCTGCACCTTGGGAAGAACAACCCCAGGCATCAGTACAGGTTAGGGGTTGACCTGCTGGGAAGCAGCTCTGCAGAGAAGGCCCTGGGAGTCCAGGTGCACAACAAGCTCTCCATGAGTCAGCAACGTGCCCTTCTGGCCAAGAAGGCCAATGGTATCCTGGGGTGCATGAAGAAGAGCGTGGCCAGCAGGTCGAGGGAGGTTATCCTCCCCCTCTACTCTGCCCTGGTGAGGCCACATCTGGAATATTGTGTCCAGTTCTGGGCACCCCAGGTCAAGAAAGACAAGGATCTACTGGAGAGAGTCCAGTGGAGGGCTGTGAGGATGATTAGGGGACTGGGGCATCTCTCGTATGAGGAAAGGCTGAGAGAGCTGGGTCTGTTTAGGCTGGAGAAGAGAAGACTGAGAGAGGATCTTATCAATGCTTATAAATATCTAAAGAGTGGATGTCTAGAGGAAGGGGCCAGACTCTGTTCAGTGATGCCCAGCGACAGGATAAGGGGCAATGGGCACAACCTGGAACACAGGAGGTTCCATCTGAACATGAGAAAAAAGGTCTTCATTTTGAGGGTGACTGAGCACTGGAACGGGCTGCCCAGAGAGGTTGTGGAGTCTGGAGTTATTCAAAACCCGCCTGGACGCAATCCTGTGCAACCTGCTCTAGGTGATTCTGCGCTAGCAGTGGGGTTAGACCAGATGATCTCCAGAGGTCCCTTCCAACCCCTACCATTCTGTGATTCTGTGAATTAGGAGAAATCTCTGCGCTGGCAGCCCTTGTCCTTATGTGAGATTTCAATTTCCCACACATCAGCTGGGAATTCCATACTGTCACTGCTGGGATAAGTAAGGCTGGGAAGTTCCTGAAGTTTGTTGAAGGTGATAGTTTCTTTTCACAAGTGCTCAGTGTGCCAACTAGGAAAGGTGCCCTCCCAGACTTGCTATCTGTGACTAAAGACGGAGTCATGGGAGATGTGATGGTAGGAGGCTGTCATGGCCACAGTGATCACAAAGAGGTTGAGTTTCAAATTTTTGGTGTAATGAGAAGAAAGGTCAGAATAATTGCTACTCTAGATATCAAGAGAGCAAACTTAAAGCTACACAGGGAGCTACTTCCTATGGCCTTCCAGTACCTAAAGGGGGGGCTACAAAAAAGCTGGAAAGGGACTGTTCACAAGGGCAAAGCAGCTAGAAAGCAGCATGGTAGAAAAGGCCCTGAGGGTTCCGGCGGACACCAAGTCGACCGGGAGCCAGCAAGGTGCTCTTGCCCAAAGGAAGCCACAAGTGGTGCCCAGGGCTGCGCTGGGCAAAGCATGGCCAGCAGCTGGAGGGAGGTGACCCTTCCACTCTGCTCAGCGCCGGTGAGGCCAAGCCTGCGGTGCTGTACCCAGCTCTGGGCTCCCCGGTACGAGAGACACGGACATCCTGGGGAGAGCCCCCCAGGGCCCCTCCCCCACCCAACAACCCCCAGTGCGACCGTTGGGGTCATAATGCCAAGCTGTGTTGTCCCAACGCTGGCCCGGCAACGGCCCCAGTGCCTGCAGGGACGGCGCACGGAGCGGCACTGGTGACAGCGAAGCTCTTGCCCGACAGCACCGATTGGCACCGCGACCCCCTTGGTGTCCTCGCTCGGGCCGGCTGGGCACTGCCCTGAGCCCCACCAGCGTGTCCCAGGCGAGACCTCTCCTGGCCTCGGCGGGATGGGCCAGGTGAACTGCTGCCGCGGCCCCAGGTAGGCTCCCCCCGCGGCTCGGGGACACGCCGGCACAGCCGGGCCCCGCAGCAGCCGCCTTTCTCACGCCCGACGCCGTCTGCTCTGCAGGGACGACCCTGACCCCGTGCAGCAGTGCACGCCTGTCCCAGCATCACCCCAGCCGCTGCTCCGCCAGCGCGTGCGGCTGAGCCAGGGCCGTGCGACGAGGAAGAGGGACCTCCTCCTCTTCGGCGACGCCTTGGTCATCGCCAAGCCCAAGTAAGACTCGCAGACCCCGGCTGCCTTGCTTCCCAAGCCCTGGCCCTGGCCCCAGGGCAGGGACACCCAAGCAGCAGCCCCAGGCCCCCAGCGCCCTGCTGCCGCCGCACGCGCCCATGGCCATGCCCGTGGCAGGCGGACGCTGGAGGGGAGCCACCGGGCTGGGCCACCTCCAGGTCACTCCCTGCCGCTCCTCTCTCTCTGCAGACGGGGCAGCGCCCCGCGCCCGCAGCTCTGCCTGGCCCTGGGCCAGCTGCAGGTGCTGACCAGCAGGAAGGGGGCAGCCGGGGATGCCGCCCAGGAGGAGGAGGAGGGCCGGCACACCAACTCCCTCGTCCTCGTCTGGCCCTGCGGCTTCTGCACCATCACTTTCCCGTGAGTCTGGCTGCCACGTCCCGCGCCAGGGCTGGGCAGCGCCTCTGTCCTGCCCCACGGGCCTTCGTCCTGCCTCTGCAGCTGTCCCCACGGGGCAGGGCTGTGCCGGCGCCCGCCTCTGCCCGCAGCCTGGGCAGCAGCGGGCACTCAGGCTGTTTCTCCTCTCTCTTGCCGCAGCTCCCGGGCACTGAAGGAGCTCTGGCTCAGCGCGCTCCTTGGGTAAGCCCTGCCTGGCAGTGCAGCCTCGGGGGGGGGGCCGTGCTCACATCACGGGGGTGGGGGGATGCTCCAGGCATAGCCCCACCACGCGGAAACACCGCTCCCGAGCTGGGGAGAGTTGCCCCCCCCAGCTGCTTCGGGGCAACTTGCAAGTGCTCCCCGGGCTGGCAGGAGAGGGTAAAGGCCGCTGGGGTCTCTCTCACAGGGCTCTTTCTCTCCCCCTTCCCCTGGCACAGGCCACCAGAAGGAGTGGAAGGAGCCCGGGTGACCCAGCTGCCCTCCATCAAGCTCCTGCTGCAGGAGCTGAGCGGCCGCAATGCCGTGAGTGTCCCTCCTGCCTCCGCTCTGCCCAGCCCCGAGGCTGCTCCAGCCCAGCATCAGGTGCATGGCTGCTTCTCACCTTCTGCTCTCTTTTCCCCTTGCCCAGGCCACGACGCTGCACGCCAGCAGCCTGCAGAGGCTGGTCCAGGGCCAGGCACAGGTGCGGATCGCGCGGATCGCACGGCTCGGGGTGCCAGCTCGGCCGTCCCCACCTCTCACGCAGGGCCAGGGGCCGAGGCAGCTCGCCGGGGAGGCCCCGGCGGGGGGGCCCTTTCTGCTGCGGGGCCGCTCGCTGAGCGCAGCGCCTTTCTTGCAGGCTGGTGCAGAGCAGCGGCCACCTCCCGTCCCCTCCGGCGGCAGCAGCGAACGTGGCCTTGGCCCCTCGGCTGGTGAGTGCGGATGCAGAAGACGGGGGCAGGACGGCCCTTCTCCCCTCCTCTGCCCGGCGGCCACTCCTGCTGCACTGGCGCTGCTGCTGCCCTTCCCGCAGGGCACGGCCGTCCCCATCGCTCTGCGGCGGGACAGAGCTGAGCCCCGGGGCCCCTCGCTCCCAAACGGCGCCCCTCTGCCTCTGCCTCTGCCTCTGCCTTGCTTTCAGCGGCGGGGGGACAGCGCCCAGAGGCCCCGGGAGCGCTCGCCCGGCGCTTCTCCTCCTCCACGGCTCTTTGCTCTCTTGTCCTTGGCAGCAGGCGGGACCCGCAGGAGGAGGAGGGGGCTGCCCTGGCCCTTCGCACGGCGGCGAGGCAGCTCGGCCGCTGCAGAGGCAGCCGGGCAGTCGGGCTCTGGCGGCAGGGGGGCTCTCTTCGGCCAGCCCCTGGCAGCTCTCTGCAGCCAGGACGGCACGCTGCCCCAGCCCATCCAGGTAAGCAAGCCTGGCCAGGGGGTGCCCATCCCGCTGGCTCCTGCGGACAGGCGCTGTCCCCGGCAGAGGAAGCCCGGCAGGGGCTCGGGGACAAAGCCGGCTCCTCCCCGCGGGGGTCCCCCACCTCCAGCCACCCCTCTGTCCCGCCCCGGGGAAAGCAGAGCCGGCCACACTGGCTCCTGCCCCGGAGGGAGGGAGGGAGGGAGGAAGGAAGGAAGGAAGGAAGGATGGATCACCTGGCCCAGGGCCTGTCTCCAGCCCGGCCACTGCCCTCCTCTGTCCCCTCCCGCAGGACCTGCTGGCTCTCCTGGCCGAGCACGGGCCATCCACGGAGGGGATCTTCCGGCTGGCGGTCAAGGAGCACGTCTCCCGGGAGCTGAGGGAGGCCCTCGACAGCGGAGCAGAGGTCCACCTTGAAAGCCAGCCTGTGCACGTGCTGGCCGTCCTCCTGAAGGTGAACCCTGCTGACCTGGAGCCTGGCAGCTCCCGGCTCTGGGGATGCTGCTGATGGGCACCTGCGAGAGCAGGAGCCAAAAGCCAGCTGCCTGCTCGGGAGCCCGAGTGCCGGGGATGCTGCCTGTGCTCGCGGCGGCAGCGCTCCAAGCCTCACCCGGAGCCCTTGGCGTTGCAGGACTTCCTGCGGAAGATCCCCTCTAAGCTCCTCGGGGCAGAGCTGTACGAGGAGTGGATGAGCGCCCTGCAGAAGACCAGCAGGCAGGAGAAGCTGGCAGCACTCAGGGAGTAAGTGGAGACCAGGCGTGGCCAGGGAGCCTTCCCTGGGCTGGGCTTGGGTGAGATCAGCCCCGGAGAGCGGTGATGACAAGGTCTGCTTTCTTCACGTTGCCTTCCTGCTGCCTCAGGGTGGCCGGCAAGTTGCCCCAGGCCAACCTCCTGCTCCTCAAGAGCTTGCTGTCCCTGCTGCAAAGGATCAGCAGAAACGCGGCCAGCAGCAGGATGACTGCCGGCAACCTGGCCATCTGCGTGGGGCCGAACCTGCTCAGCCCACCCGAGGAGCAGACGCTGCCCCTGGACGCCCTGGTGCAGGTGACGGGGCAGGTACGCCGTGTTTAGCAGCTGGCGCCAGCCTTGCGGGCCCAGCCCAGCTTTGGTGTTCAGAGGTGCCTGGCTGCCTCCTCTCTTCCGCAAACGCTGGTGGGGGAGCTGCTGGGAAGAGCATCCCCACAGCTGCAGCTTTCTGCGCAGAAGCGAGGGTCGGGATCAGGAAAGGCTCCTGTTTGACCCCTTTTCAGCCACCCAGGTGCAAACCACTGGTTTGCTGTGTGCAGGTGACAGGGCTGGTGGAGTTCCTCATTGAGCACCACGGGGACCTCTTTGGGGAGGAGGTGGCCGGGCTTGCCGGCACATCGGCCGAGGAGTCGCCGGCACCAGGGCCGGAAGCAGAGACAGCAGAGGTACGTCAGGGCCACAGGCAACGTGACAACAAAAGCCTCCCCCCTCAGAAGGTGGGACTGCCGCCGCTGCTGCAGGGACAAGCAAGGTCATCCCCCAGCCTGCAGCCCTGCAAAAGCGCAGGGTGAGGCTGGTGCGGGCTGGCTGTCGCGCTTTGCGCGCTGATCCCGCCAGAACTGTCTGGGCTGAGCTGAGCAAACCCACCCAAGGGAGCTGCCTTTGAGAGCTAAGGGAGCAACTGGGCAGGTAGGTCCTTGCCAGCTGGTAACTTCCACATTCCCACTGCAGGTGCCTCCAGTCACTGTAGAAAGCCAACACCTGAAGAGCTCCTCTGGGGAGAGAAGGTAAAATGAGCTCGCTTTGATTAAGAGCAGGAGTGGTTCAAGTTTGTCACAGCTTTCCCTGTCTAACCATACTATTGAATGGAAAGCTTGCCAGGCTCTTCACAAGAAAACAGAAAGAGAAAACTGACCTGTGAAGAGAAGAGCGAGGGGCAGCCAGGCAGGAAGAGGAGGAGGTTGGGAAGAGAGCTTTCAGGGATGGGTGACTGAGATGAAATCCGAGCAGGGCGAGAAGAATGAGGAGCCCAGGTATGTAGCAGACCCTGCCATCCCTCTTTCAAATGCTCTGAGGATAAGAAATATTTCTGTGGTGCACAGAGATGGCCCCAGAGAGGAAGCATGCACCTGCCTTCAGGAGAGAAATACTACTGCAGTGTTGGCAGTTTTCATTTTGCACTGGTTAGTGGATGTTAGAGCAGAACCCCTCTCAATCATCTACTAAAGGTCTTGTGAATCTGGGGAGTTTCCCACTGCCTGGAAGCTCACCAGCATTGTTCCTATTTACAAGAAGGGTGTGAGAGAAGACCCAGGAAACTACAGGCATGATAGTCTGACCTCAGTACCTGGAAAAGCTATGCATAAGATCATACTGGGTACTACTGCAAGGCATTTAACATGAAATTTAACTAAAGCAAATGCCAGATTCTGCACTTGGGACAAAGTAACACTGAAGACAAGTATACATTGGGAGAGGAGGGTCTGGAGAGCAGCCCTGCAAAAAGGGATCTGGGAGTGCTGGTCAACAGCAATGTGCCCTGGCAGCCCAGAGGGCAAACCACATCCTGGGGTGCATCAAACACAGAATAACCAGCTGGTCAAAAGAGGTGATTGTCCCACTGTATTCAGCATTGGCGCGGCCTCACCTGGAGTACTGTGTGCAGTTCTGGGCCCCACAGTGTTAAGGTCCTTGAGTGTGTCTAGAGGAGGACAACAAAGCTGGTGAGAGGGTTGGAAGGCATGTGCTATGAGGAACGGCTGAGGACTTGGGCTGCTCTAGTTTGGAGAAAAGGAGGCTGAGCGGTGACCCCATTGCTCTCTACAGCTTCTTGGGGAGGGGACATGGAGAGGGAGGTGCTGAGCTCTTCTCCCTGGGATCTGGTGAAAGGATGTGTGGGAATGGTCCAAAGCTGTGTCAGGGGAGGTTCAGACTGGATATTAGGAACCGTTTCTTTTCTGAGAGGGAACACTGGAACAGGCTTCCTAGCCAGGTCATCAGTGCCCCAAGCCTGTCAGTGTTTAAGAGGCGTTTGGACAGTGCCCTTAATAACATGCTTTAACTTTTGGTCAGCCCTGAAGTGGTCAGGCAGTTGGACTAGGTGATCATTGTAGGTCCCTTCCAACTCCACTCCTCTTTCTCTTTCTCTTCTCACTGGATTCATGAACAGAGGCTATCGCTTCCTCACTAGAACACAGCAAGGCAATATCTCCCATAATACATATATATTAATATTCTCACGGACACTGGAGAAAGCAATGATGAAAGCAATTACAGCACGTGCAGTTAGGTTTGAGAGTGACTTTATCTTTACCTGCACTTTGAATCAAACATTTTGTAGAAAGATAGAGGGAACAAACCCTTCTGCAGCAATTGCTGTAACAGTGACAATTAAGGGGAAGAAATATCATTTCTTTGAGGAGTAAAGATCCTAATGAAGGAAACAAATATTCCAAGTTAATAAAAAATGTGAGGTTGCCAGAAGATGCATTTCAGGTCATCTTTTCTTTCAGTTCTTCTTAGCCCAAAGTGTCTACAGCTCCCTCTATTTTTTACTGTTTTTTCAAGAGCCAAAGTTCTTGTCAAAATTATTTAAATTTGTCAGAAAAAAAAATATATATATAGCTATTCTATCAGAATTTACAGTGGGAGAACTTGTCCACAGGAACTATTTAGTGCAGAATTGCTTCTATGGAAAAGTCAATACGTAAAATGATGAAGGCAAATGTTCTTCAGATCAGTATAATGCAGGAGTTTCTTGTGAAGATAGTACAGCTGTGTTAGGGTGAGATTAGAGTTAGCCCAATTAGAATCAACCAAACAGGACACTTCGTTAGATGAGTACCCTTAACACTTTGGACATACTGCCTGAGCAATCGATTGTGCTGATTATGCTGGAGAAGGATTAGGGAATTCTTTAATCTTCTCAAATGGAAAAAACCAAACTGTCCAGATTCGCTAATAGAGTTTTTAGAATTGAAAGAATAAAGGAAGTATGATACTAGTTGCCACAAGATGTCACAAAAATACCAATTGTTTCTGTCCTGCAGACATCCTTGCTACAACTGGTTACCAGTATGAGTTGGGCAATGTGTCAGTCTCATCTGGAAAGAAAGCAAAGCAAAATTTCTGACTTGTTTTTCTCACTTTTAGTGCCACTGCAAATGTATTAGAAGTCCTCTGAATATATTTAATTTCATTCCAAAGGCAGCAGGTCAGGATAAGTGTTCTTCAGTGAAGGATGCCGTTGTCACATCCTTTTGGGAAAAGCCCACACTAGATGCCAAAATCTCTTATTTGTAGAGAGTCTGCAGCCTAGAGATTTGAGTATAAACCCCACTTTTTTATCACCTTTATTTGTGTGAACAATTCCATATTTTCATTCTGGATTGGCATAAATGTGAGAATGTCATCTAGTCCACATTTTTTGTTTTGGTTCTTTTCTGCAGGAGTAAGTCCAAATATCTTCCAAGTATGTCATTAGCATTTATGTAATTTTGCAAAGAAGAAAATGAACTGGGGAGAAGATAAGCCACTTGTTCAAGGTTATAGAGAATGTAAGGGGAAACTGTGGAGTAAGACCGAGACTTTCTGATTCTCTTTCTCCCCCTGCCCATTAGAAACCCTGTAGATGCATGTGTGGTTTCCTGTTTTCCTCATGGCTCTCTGTTAGGGTTTTGTCTCTGTTAATGGCAGACTGCTAACCCTCAAGGTTTGTGAATAATAGCTGAAGACAGGAAACGTCACAGGAAGAGAAAATAAATCTCTTCCCAACCAGCTTGCCCCGCCTAGGTTTATCTTAGGCCTACCTTTCTTTTTACCAGTGTTCCTGTGCTGCCCAGTATTTTGAAACCATTTCGGCATAAATTTTGGTGTAGTGTTGCAGAATCTATGCCACTATTAGGTGTGCTAATAGGGAGGATTGCTGTTGTTTGTCTTCTGTATCCATTGCATTCCCAGTCCCATTTTTTTCTCTGCAAGCAGGATACTATTGCTTTTCTTGCATGAAATTTTGGCTATGAGAGAATTTTTGGTGGGTTTAATTTTTTTGGTAAAACCACATGCAAGCCATACCCTTCTTCCATGAACAGGACGACAGAGAAAGAAAAATTTGATTATGAAACACTGCTAAAGATGTTAGGGATGAAAGAAGGCAATAGAAATAATGTTGTTCTGTAGGTGGAGTCTGCCCATGTGCACGTTGTATAAAGCCTGCCTGACTGAATTCTTTCACGCTGTGCTTCCCAAAAGGGAATTGGTAGACTCTATAGGTTAAATTAAACAAATGACCAGTTGGTCGTCTGCATAATGACCTGCAGAATAATCCTACTGGTATGAATCAGTTAATCATTTCCTTACAGCTTTCTTTTAGTGGAAAAGTGCTCTAGTGACACCATTTTTGTAAGCACAAATATATGTCACATATATGCCTTCATACTCATCCATCCACTGCATTCTTTTTCTTATCATCATGTTTTAATGACTTATGCTTATGCTAGTAATCTTGGGGGGTGGTAGGGAGATGTTCACTGCCAATATTTGGGATCTGAGTTGAGGCATTTGAACCAAGCTGTTTAGTTTTGACTGCAAGTGCTGTGTGTTTCTGTTCTTTGTTCTTTTTCTACATTCAGAAATCTCCTCCTCTGATATATTACCCAAACTTACTGTTCAAACAGATGTTTCTGCCATGAAATAAATTTGCCACAATATTCAGAAGAATGATGATGACGGGAGCAAAAGGAACTACAGTGAATTTTGGTCCCCAGAATGTATGTCTGGCCAAGTGCATTGCTTTTGTTTGATATGCCTATTTCAGAAGGCATAACGTGAAAAACAAAAATGAAGACTTCCTGAACACACTTGGAAACACCTGGAAGGAGCTGTACCTACACGGGAAACAATGATGAACTGTTATTTGGGCCCCTGTTCTTTTGTTATAGCTATTATTGATTTTAATGGGAGCAAGGTTTCACTGTGAGTTTTGGCTTGGCAGAATAAGCCCTTCCCTGGGAGTCCAAACTTACCCATTCAGCCATGTTAGAGCGCTCTCGCGCTTTCACTGCCTCTCTGCAGCTGCCATTGAAGGATAAAGAAGAATTTTGAATGCAGGAATAGTTTTGCAGTCCGTTTTTGATGTTGGAATGTCTCTTGAGATTGAGGAAATCTTTGGCATATTTCAATAATATCAAATACTTTGGCATATATCAATAATATTTCACCATTTTCAGTAAGAAATTGTTTCTGTGTTTTGTACGCACTTGTTGATTTCTGTTACTATTCTTTCCTTTGCTTTACTCATGTTCAGTTTCTCCCTCCATTCTTATTGCAGCTGTATCCAGGCTTGGCCATTTAAGCGTAGATTTATACAGCAGTTGAGTCAAAAGCCCTTGCGGTCACTGAAGCCTCCCTGAACATCCACAATCTAAACGATTAGTATGATAATACCGATCCCTAATACCCAGCTATAAGGAATCCTGCAGAGGAGGACTGTGAATGGGTATTGGATTTCACGTCCATGCATGAGTTGCTTGTTATCCTCTCACCCTTGTCCCTAATTGCTGTCTTCTTTTTTCCCTCTCTTTCTCAAGGGAGCTTGCAGAGACTACTGAAGAAATGTCTTATACGGCATGTGATTCTTGTATACCTTAATGGTTCATCAGACTATTCTTCTGAGCAAAAAAGTGTTCTGTCAATTGAAAACCTACCACACCCTCATGCTGTCACCCTTTTTACTCAGCTGGATGGTCTAGAGGAGCTTCGGAGAGTGCGATCACGACTCATTATTTTTCCAGAACGTTCACCAGCAATATGAAGTCTAATGAATAATATATGTTATAACTGTCAAAATAACTGAACAAAGGACACTTGGGAGGTTTTGATGCATTTTTTTCACATACCAATTTGCAACTTTCAAAAATTTGCATTGTTTTTTTCAGCCAATAGGGCCAATTAGTGAGTTTCTACTGTAAGTAGCTATGTACAGAATAGAGGAGGTCAGTATGATGTAATGTTGTGCTGTCACTCATAAACTAGTTGAAGGATAATCTAACTCTTCACGACATCAAGGGGACTTTGGAGGAGTGATATCCTTGAATTAACTCACTTTTACCCATTTTCTTCAATGGTGTGATAGGACTGCTGTGGGGTTTTCTTCAAAAGGTTCTCAGAATTGGTATCATCAGAGGCATTTTGATGGCAGTAGATGACCATTTGTGCTGTCAGCTAGAGAGTGAACAGAAGCTGAATTTCTCCAAGATGTTTCGCTTTTCCTTTTAAACGGTATGTAAATACACAGTCTGTAGGAAGCTGAGACACTTTTCCCCAAAAGCTTAGAATCAATTTAATGTTAATGAGTCACTGTACTGACAAGTATTGGTAGAGATGACCTAAGATACCTTGTGCACATCCTTTCAAAAGCAGTCACTACATATTCGGACCGTCTTTGAATACTGCTTTCTCATTTGACATGAAAAATACTTTAGAGCCGCATATCCCTTTTGAGCTGCAGATCGAGTGCCTTGTGATCCAGCAGGCTGGAAGCAGCGGTGCTGCTCTATTTACACTTGTGATCATTGGCAAGAATTACATCAACTGCATTATGTGACACTCTGCAAACGCACCTTTTCCCAAGCTGTCAGCCAACTGCAGCTGGTTTATTCCAAACCCCAGTGTGCTGTTGCTACCAGGAGCGTAACACTCATTAAAAAGGCTCCTGTCACTGCACTTTTACTATTACCCAGTACCGCACGCTGTAAAAAGGCACATATTGTTTTCCAGACTTTCCTGTAAGTACGTAGGTAGTGAAATGGACTGCATTCGTTTGAAGTTATTTTCTCCAGGTTGGAGAAAACTGATAGCAAACTCTAAAATTATTTCCCTACTGCATTCGCATACAAGCATATTTATGGGGACACATATCACTACTGAAATGTTGGCCTTTTGTGCTGATCTTACTATGCTAGAAAGAATGTGTCTATGTAGCTGCATCACACAGGCAAGCTGTGAGTTTTCCCCTGTTTGACCGGACAGGTGTGCTGGAATGATGGTACACCTCTTACGTGTTAACTATACTGCGATATCACTCCTTAGCCTGACAGTGCTCAGAAGCAATTTGCTTTGAGCCCGATGAAAAACAAAACCAACAACAACAACAATAAAAATCATAAAAGCTGAAGTCCTGAAGAGCCTCCAAGGTAAATTTATGCAGGTTTTAATGGCAGATAAGAACAAGCAAAATGGAAGCAGTGAACAATGGTCTGTAATGCAGTTTACATAAACAGGGTGGTTACATAGAAAAACATTGTATTACATTGGCAGTTTTGGTGTATAAATATGTATGTAATATAGAGACACAAGCTTTATAATAGAATGAAAATATGTAATATGAAAGGTTGCTTATGTGAAAAAGTGAGATACTTCATATTAAACTGTGTTGGTTTCTGTGTTCAAGGTGTCAGAGAAAATGTGTGTTTCGCCTTCTGATATCTTGCACAGCCATTCAGGCTTCTATTGGGAAAGCTACGGAAGTTATAAGTAGAGCTTCTGATAGAAAAGAAGGCACCCGAGGATTACAAAGCATTGTTTTGCTGTTAGAAGTGCCTTTGGGAGTTTGTTACAAACAGCATGAAAGTTCTGAATGGAGTCTGAGATACCAGTGATACTCCATTGCTGCCCGAGTTCACTCATTCAAGGGAAAGTAAGCTGCTGTCTGTGTCTTTCCTTCTCTCTGTGCCTTTCTTTCTCTCTGTTATATGGAACAGAGGTAAAACTCTCCTTCAGCAAGGCTGAGATTATAGCTTGTAAGTAATGCAACTAGTTGTC
This sequence comes from Grus americana, assembly GCF_028858705.1. Lineage (NCBI taxonomy): Eukaryota > Metazoa > Chordata > Aves > Gruiformes > Gruidae > Grus > Grus americana. The sequence continues at coordinate 174,019,468 of NC_072852.1, forward strand.
TACATGGTTCCCTCATGGGAATGGTTAAAGATAAGTGATTCAAACCCACATTCTTGGGCATTCTACTACCAGATCACACGAATACTACCACACAAAAGTATTGATGGAAGCTATTTTTATAACATTTTCAGTACATGTTCTGAAAGGTGAGTTTGTATTTTTCAACTGGAATAGAGAAGAGCATAACCCAAAATGTCAGAAGAGTAGAAAGTTACCATTTGGAGGAAGATACACTCTGTATTGCATTGTTGGTGTATATTTCTCGATACATCCAACTGCAAGGCATAGCAAAGCAGGGACACATGCATGCTGTGGGAGATTTTGATTACATATATTCTTTTATGCTTTTATTATATATAAGGATGATATTAGATGTGCCACTTTGTGGTTCCTCACTGCATTTTCAGCCCTTTATGTCTAATAAAGCCTAATCCGAGTTACAGAAGGTATGTGGCTGGCCTACTCACCAGGCCTCCTGGCTGAGCGGGGCTCTTGGCCTGCCTTGTCCCTCTCACCTGCTGCTCTCAGGAAGTTTGGAGGACACGACTCTTACATATGGGGGTCCCAGAAACCCCATGTGAGGACTCTGAAAAAACTCGCTGTCTGCTTCTTCCAACAGTTGGTTCCTGCTTTGACTTCTGGAGGAAAAAAAAAGGCTTTTGTTGACTACAGAGATAGCCTGGTGATCCTAAAATAAACTTAGCTATTGTGAGTGCTCTCCTGCATGTGTCTTGTTGTGGTTCAAGGAACACGCTTACCCAGAGGAAGCTGTGGGTAGAATCTTGTTCTGAGTAAGTGCAGATGTGTGCCGTCAGAAGAGGCAAACTGAAATAATTAAGGTTTACAGCCAGCATCTTATGGCCACTGCTGTGAAGTAATTCCATTTCTGGCACAGTCTAATGCTTTAATCTGTGTTGGTCTTCAGCGTAATGTATGCAGAATGGACTAGGGAGCATAAATGCCAAAAATATCATGAATGTGACATAGGCCAACTTTAAATTAATAATCACCTATTTTTATGTTGGAGTATCAATGCACAAGCAATCAGAGTAAAACCCAAAGGAATGCAGGGCAAAGATAAGCATTTTTCTCTCATTCAAACTGGGAATGTACTTATTAATATATGTTATATGCATTTCTATTTTAAACATCTCCTTGTACTGGTCAATGATGCAATCTTTTCAGAGGTAAGCAGTGAAAAATAGAAGTGTGTAAAGGGTGGAATGGCTTTTATGTTATTCATCCCAAGCTATTTGCACATCTGCAGAGTAACTAAAAGGAGGGAGTACACCAAGACTGTCCTTTGGTACTTTAGAACCCAGAATACATTATCCCACAGGAGTCCTTCACTCCATGAAAGAAGAGTAGATGAAAACAGGATCAGAGGAAGGGCTCACTGAGGTCTTACTGAGGACCAGGATCAATAAATCTTTAGTACAAACCTCAAGAACATTGTAGAAACTTCAAAGCCCAAAGGAGCATTGCTTTACTTTATGTTCACGCACAGCCTTTCACTAGTATGATTCAGTCAACATGCCAATTACTGACATAAACTTGGGTGGCCTTCATGGAACACTAGCTGTTGTTGTCCCATGATTGTTCCACCCGATCTGTGTTGCATTGGTACCTCATGCCTTTTTCATATAGCAGACCTTCCTCCAATCTTTCTGGCATATATGCCGTTGGTCTGTTCCAAGGGGCTGCCCACATGCTTCCTGATATCATAAAAACCTCTGAAATGAGGCAGCAGAAATGCAAGATGGGCAGTATTACAGATTGAAGCTGGTCCTTAACTGCCATACTCAGGCATGATTTCACCAAAACCAGCTGGCAGTTATTAATTCTGCTCCCTACCTAGTGCTCTGCCACAGTGGGAAGCTCATTTCCTTGACTTTTTAGTATTTCACTGTATTCTGCCGGTAGAAGGTTTGGATTTCTTTGAAAAGGTATATCTCTTCTAATTAACAACTTGCAACTGATCACATTTCAAGATTCCTGTTTCCCTTTGACTTCTCATTTTTGTGTTTGTCTGAAAACCAGCAAAGCAGTAACCAAGTCCAGAGGAAAAGGACACAGAGCTGAAACCGTGTTATTCTCCTGCAGTCTCAGCTAGGCAGAGAGTAAAATCAATCTTCTTGAAGAGGTCATGTCCTTTCCTTTCGTGACTCAAGTATAATTTCTAAAAGAGAAATAAGAACTCCTGTCTCTTCCTTAACATTTCCAGCATTCTGATTCTGCTTCTCTTTACTAGCCCGTGCAGTGGAAGCACATGTTGACATCTGCATTTTCGGTGGTTGCCATTCATTACCATAACCTTCCCACAGTAGACAGGATAGTCATGGTCTTCAAACTCTGAATCACTTAACAAGCCAGCAACTTCAGGGAGCACTAGGATGTGAAAGCATCAGTAAGACGGTTGCAAAGTTCAGTACTGCAGGGCAATGGAGGTGTGGCAGACAAGAGAATGATGAGTACAAATTGGTGCAGGGGGAGGATGCAGGGCATGGATTCTATCTTCCTCAGTTTGACTGGGACATGGGCTAAACTCCCAGCTCCAGGAGACATGGGACTACATCTGGATCTCACTCTGGTTCTTCAAAAAAAAAACCCCATTTTGTTCCTTATGGCCACTAGGGAATGCTTTGAAAATGGAACTTAAGTTTGATTAGTGTTAACCATATTCCACAAAAATCATAGTTCTGATAGCTAAAATTATCTCTGTTCACTTTAAGTCTGCTTAATGTTCATCTAAGGAAACTCAGGATTGCCACCTCAGGCTGCAGTCTGGTCTGTTACTCCCACATCATTAAAGCTTCACTAAAGTTGTAGTGTTTAACAGATGCTGCTCTCTTAATTTCTGGCCAGGTTTGTGAAGAGAGTTTCCTCTCCTTAGGAACTCTCACACAGAGTCAAGGAAAACATATTGACAGGGAGAAACATTTCTTTTTACAAAAGACGAAAAAAAAAAAGATCCTACAGTCAGCATAGCAGAAAGCCGTTACATGTAATGCATGCTCATTTCCCTGTCACCTCAAGGATGGAGAGTGCCATGATTTGCTTAGTGCCCCAGATATATTAATCTAAATCTGGCTTTTTTCATGCCATATGTTGAGACTTTTTGCTGTGGTAAGGTTTGTGAAGTTTCGAATTGTACCCTGAACCATAAACACTGCACTTTGAGCTTTCACAAATGAAGTGGCAATACCTGTGAGTATTTTTGTATCCATTTAATGAGGACCAAAAGCCTCACTTGTTGTTAGTAGCACTTCATGAGTAGCACATTGACCTCAGTCTTTCTTGGTGGACCATTCAGTTTAATAGCACTTCTCAAGCTGACCTAGTATGAAGATGAGCCCCTGGGGGTGGGACCCATTGAACTTGATTTTGGAAGTCTAGCAGTTCAATGTCAGTCTGAACTAGTCACCCTAAGCTTCCTAGCAGAGAAATAGGTACCTCCAGAGGATGATTCATCTGGCCTATTTTAGGATTAAATGAATCACTACCCAAAGGTACCTGTTTTTCTCTTTTTTATTATAAAGGGAGCCTGCAATGATGAGCTTTAGACCTAAATGTCAGACTTCTAAATGCTTAAAATAGGAATTTAAACCCTGTCTTGGATATCATCATGATCAGTGAAATATAGAAGCTTAGAGAGAATGGAAGTAACAAAGTAAAAGGAAATAGATAAACTCTTTTTTATTATTAACAAATAATCAAAACACTTTATGTTTAAAAACTCTTTAAGGTAAACTTGATCCCTTTTTTAAAAATACTGATTTTCCATGGCTTTGTCTTGTTAATGAGAGTTACCAATCTCTGCTCCAACAGGGCCATTAAGAAACCACATTTTTACCAATTATTTTTTGCACAGAGGTGATTAAGTTTCTTAACAATTTTAAAGAGTTCCTGGTGCTTACCTGAATATATCCAGCTATGAAATTCTGCTCAGGGAATTAAAGTACTGATTTGACAATCTGCAAAACTGAGGTGGCAGAAACTTCCAGATATGAGTAATCAAATCATTTCTGGGAAACTGATGTTAGAGGGAATAGATCAGTCAGTGATACATGAAAAAGTTTTACTAATCAAAGGTGGGTTTAGATCCTTTGATCTTTTCTGGATGTTTCCATCCCCTTACTTGCTCTAAATGCTAACAAACTATTCATGTCATGAAGCTTCACGGCATAAAATTTTCTTGTGGGTAGAGGGAGAGAGAAGGATGATCAATTATTTCCAGCTTTCTTTTTCAGAATGATTTTTTGGCTGTACTAACCTGGCAAAATCAACAACACGAGGCTTTGAATGTCCAACTCCAGCCTATAAAGGTTAGAATGCCTCCTCGCTTCCTGGGTTTATCAAATAGCCGTCAGGGATCAGATACCGAAAAGTAAGACGGTGTATTGGTTCAGCTTTCAGCAATATTTGGATTCTGAGTGAAAACTTACTGAAATAAATGGAAAAAGTTCCAGCAACAATCTATCTATTATAGCATTTAACCCATGTTCTGTATCTCCATTCTGTAAAGCAAGAACTAGAGTTTTATAAGCACTACCAGGATTTGCTTTTATTTATTTTGATCATTTGGTACATTGCTTCCAAACAAGGTGTTATATCCAAAGTAAATTAGCTGAGCATCTCTTAAGCCCCTCATTTCTCCAATTAAAATAATTTGAGGCACCTCATTTGTTTTCCACACTTTTAATACCCTGTTAGTGACTGATGAGAGAAAGGTAAAGCTAACAGTTAGCAGCCTGTTGCCCATAGACAATCAGCTAATGATTCACACATGGTATTTTAAGAAATTGTCATTTATACAAATGTAGTTTCCAAAGTTTATGTTCAGATAGTGAGGATTTATACTTTTGCTGAAGAATGCCAGCTTTTTTTGTGCTATTCCCTCTCACTCCATGACTCCATTCAGCTAGGATCATTAAGAAATATAGCAGAGCACTAGCAAGAATTTTGTTGCAGTATTTTTGTATGCACTCTTATTCTTCTTTCAGTGCATTATCAAAATACCTTTCAGTGCCTTACAGTACAATAGTAAAGAAGGAATAAAGGAGTAAAATATTTTCAATGCCTTCTTCCATATGCATAGTCATTGTCTAGCCCTTTAGGGGAGAACTAAATTATCAATAAAGTGGATTAATTAATGTTTGTGCAGCATTTTGAAGACTCAAAACACCCTTTCAAGATATAGGTATTGTTAATAAAAGATGTGAATAGTTGCAATATTACGGTGATCCTCTGAGTTAAATACAATGCAAAAAATAAAATGGCCTGATAGACAAATATCTAGACCTCAGTATGAAAACATCAGAAGGTCCTCAGGTAGGGCAGGTATTTTGCTATTCACAGTGCTACAAGCTAAGCATACATGCTGCTTTATTTTTTTCACAAGAGTTAAACTAAACTAAGTAGTTGATTCCAGTTATAACCAGTTAAGCTTTTCCCCTAGTCCCAGAGTGATACCTGATTGTCTGTGATGGACAAACACAAATAATTTTTTTTTCCTCTCCCCTCATTCCCTACAGAAATGTTTGCCATCGGGCTCGTTGATTATCTCTTATGGTTTTTTGCACTTAGATGGCTCTGGATCTTGGTAGCAGTGCCTCACACCTGCACTGTTGAACCCCAGCTTATAGGGAGTTATGAACACACCAGCTTGACACTTAATGATTAAGCATCCACGCTTAAGTGACCACACTTTCAGGCTCTCAGAAAAGCGGAATCATAGACTCATAGAATCTTTAAGGTTGGAAAAGACCTCTAGGATCAAGTCCAACTGTCAACCCAAAACCACCATGTCTACTAGACCATGTCCCGAAGTGCCATGTCTACATGCTTTTTGAACACCTTCAGGGACGGTGACTCCACCACCTCTCTGGGGAGCCTGTTCCAAAGTCTGACCACCCTTTCAGTGAAGAAATTTTTCCTAATATCCAATCTAAACCTCCCCTGGTGCAACTTGAGGCCATCTCCTCTTGTCCTATCACTTGTTGCTTGGGAGAAGAGACCAACACCCACCTGGCTACAACTTCCTTTCAGGTAGTTGTAGAGAGCGATAAGGTCTCCCCTCAGCCTCCTCTTCTCCAGACTAAACAACCCCAGTTCCCTCAGCTGCTACTCATAAGACTTGCGCTCCAGACCCTTCACCAGCTTCATTGCCCTTCTCTGGACACACTCCAGCACCTCAAGGTCCTTCTTGCAGTGAGGGGCCCAAAACTGAACACCAGGCTCGAGATGCAGCCTCGGCAGTGCTGAGTACAGGGGCACAATCACTTCCCCTAGTCCTGCTGGCCACACAATTGCTGATACAAGCCAGGATGCTGTTGGCCTTCTTGGCCACCTGGGCACAGTGCTGGCTCATGTTCAGCCGGCTGTCAACCAGCACCTCCAGGTCCTTTTCCTCCAGGAAATATAGTTTATTCATAGAATAAAACCATACCAGTGGATTACATTTCTACAGGACATACAAGCCTGAAGGATGGTCGTTACACTCTTTCTGTGCCTCATCCCTGCACTGGGGGCATCTGTTTATGAATCTTCAGAATTCATCCTGGCCATCATGAAATAATTGATTGTCTTTGTATAAAGGTCATAAGAATTTCTTTTCTTTTTTTTTTTTTTTTAACAAGCCCAACATTAATTTAATAAAATGTCTTCAATTTACTTGTGGATGGAAAGAATTTGTAAATGTATTTATTTTTTAGATATGTGCAGTGGGAATCCAGACACATCTGTATTCCTAGAAGGGTCATTTATTGTGAGATATAGTCTGGGAAAAAATAATTCAGTGCAAAACATTCATCCACTACTCCCTTCCTTGACCAAAGATTCTCACACAATTTAATAGATGATACCTTCATAGTGATTGTATTTTGTTTAATAATTTTTATCATCAAGTTTTGATAATATTTGAAGAGAAAAAAATGTGAAAAAACCACAACTCTCTGTTGTATTTATAGGAAGTGAATGGTCATTCCTACACATCTTTACTGTGTGTTTCTAGTACCACACTAGTTTCAGCTGTCTAATATACAGCTGGTTGAACTGTTCCATAAAGGCTGCCTGATCAGTCCCAAAGATGACATAAAACGAACGAGGAGCAGTCTTCTAACACAAGCCACAGGGATGACAAGCTCAATGGAGTGAGTTCCCAAGGGATGTAGCCATTTTCCAATGTATCCTATGGCTTTTCTAGGAGCTTTCCTAGCTCACTGGTACGTCGTCAGTGTCTGAAATGTATTTGCACCTCTCTCCCACACAAAGCACCATCAGTGCCTACCAGCAGTCAGGTGGCTACCAACATATGTTGCTTTGTGCTAGGTACGGTGTAAGAGAATCCTTAAAAAAGCTTCCTAAAGCAGCCACGCTTCCCTTTGCCTAGCTCTGGCTACCCATGTAGGGTCTGCTTCCTCACCCCTCCTTAGAGAGTAACGATGGTGGTGGGGTGACTGTGGGGGTGTGGAAGAGGATGCTGGTTTTCATAAGCAGCCTTTTAGGTCTGATGACTGCGGGGTGCTCTTTCAGTTACATAGCATAAGCAAAGGCCCGATTGCATCATGTAACTCCATCAGAGACTTTTATGTGATAGCTGTAGTGGCAGAGGATATAAGTAGCTGGTGTTGTCTTAGAATTGATCCAGCTTCAGCAGCTGCGCTGTGACACACCAACTCTGCATCCAGCTGCCCCATCCCTCCTCACCTCATTTAGGCACTGAAGGGTTAGTTACAGTTGCCAGCTATATATTCCTCTTTTCCCCTTTCTCCCGCCACCTCCCTTTAACTCCGTAGCCAGCTCAGCCAAGCTTCATCCTCCATAGTGTCACCTGCCACACGCCGATAGTGACAGGAGCAGATACCACTGCAGGCAGTGACATCCCTCTGTGTCAGGCAGAATCTCCTAATCAGCGCACACAGCCCTGTGCAGTGCAGCCATCTAATTGTTTACCTTCCAATTTTTCCTGCCCTGGGGAGACAGTGCTCAGAAGAACAGCCCATCAATTGAAGCCCTCAAGACCTGGAAACTTGCCATATGCATCCGACCTGACTGCTGGTCCAGGGGCTGAGGCACAGTTGCTGAGAGAAGCAGGTTCTACATGTCTGAGCTCTTAATCTCTCTTCCTTTTGTTCGCTAGTTTGTGGTTATTCTTTGACATTGTCCTCCTAAAGTGCAGCACTTAAGCCAATGCCGCTGATGTTAAGAACAGCAACAACAATACTTAGCAATAATCCTTTGCATTTCTAGAGTGTTTTCCATCTATGGAGTTCAAATGCCTTCAGAAAAATTGGTAGTGTCAGTATCCTCATTGTACAGGTCAGAGAGCTGCAAAACAGAATACAGAATGGCTTCTCATCTCCCTTCTGTTCATTTAAGCTATTTTAAAAGCAAGAAAGCAAGGAAGAGGGAGTGTGTGTGTGAGAGAGAGAGAGAGAAAGGAAGGAGGGAGGAGAGAGAGGAAGGAAGAGATGGAGGGAGTGGGTCGAGAGGAGAGAAAACAAGAAAGGAAGGAAAGAAGGAAAGATGGCTGAAGCTCAGCCTTGTCATTAGGGCTTCAGTCCCAGGAAAAAGTAATGGAATGACATTGAGCCCAGTACATCAAGTTTTAAATGACAGTAATGCAATTAATGTTGATCCACATTACCAGATTGATGGTAAAGGAATTGTTGTTAAACTAACCTGATACATACTTTTTTATGAAGTTAGAACTTCGACTGATAAAGGTAATTATATTTGCATTTGCTTCTGTGAGGCATTTGATTTGATGGTGTACAGGCTTATGATTAAAAATGAAAACAATAGAAAATCAGCACAATGGATGTTAAATGGAGCAAATGCTAGGTAATTGATCATTCAAAAGATGTGAGTGAGAAGTCATCACTAAGCAAGTGTCATGCACAAGGTCCTGAGTCGATCTGTTCTTAGGCTTTACAGTGCTTTTTATCAGTACAGCAATTTTATCCGTGTTCTGAAATGAACATTACCTCCTACTGATTACACCTGTAGATGATCTAAAGATTAGTGGAGCAGCTAATAATGAAAGAGATGGATAGGTGAGATTGGGCTGTCTTAACTTACTAGCAAATTGAGTGTAAGTAAAAACATTCTATTTTTAATAGATGAGATTGTGACAACATACATGTAGGCAGACAGAAGGTAGATCACAATTACCAGATTGTACAGGACAGTGCGTAGCTGCTGTGTGGGGAGATGGCGAAGATTCACTTGAATATTTGGGGATGGACTGCCCAGAGGCCTGAAGGAATAAGCATGGGGAAAGGGACTCAAGTAAGAATACAGCTCATGCTCAGTGGTTGTTCATAGAAAATCTGAAGATGATCTGCAGTTATTTCACCAGCATATTTAAAAACTCATACACGCACATTCCCAAACACAGATGGAAGTGTGAAAATCAGCAAAATGAGGAAATGAAGAAAAATCCAGTAGCAAGCGCACATTCAAAGCTTAGTTTGATTTCTAGTTTTTGTGAATAAGAACTCATAGAAGTCCTGAAGATTTTTTCTTCCCTAGAAATCTTTGACAATCACTCAGTTGAAAGGGGTTGAGACACTCTAGTTAATATCTCTTTGGTTGTTTTGTCACTGTTGTTTGAATACTGAGGCCAGTTCATTTGTAAACTTCTCAGAAAGACTGTTGAGAAATCAAAAAAGACCCAGGAGCATATAGTAAGGATTGGAAAATATGCCTTATAATGGAAGACTCAAGGGCCTTAGTCAATTTAACTTACTGAAGAAGGCTAATTCATGATTTGATCAGTCTGTGAGTTACCAACTGAAATTTTGATCAACCAGGTCTGTCAATATAACTGTCTAAAATCCAGTAATGGGAAATTTAGCTTATATAAAATTGATACTAGACAAGAGATAAAAATAGTTAATGGTGCAGGGCAAATGATGCCTGGAACACATAACCAAGGGTTACGGGCAAATTTCCCAAGTATGGAGAATTTTCAATTGATTTATGATGGTTTTCTAAAACACATACTCTCTAGTTGATCTTTGACTGATAGATCTGAAATGGGAGCTGGTTTGATGGAAACCCTAGGAACTGAATATTAAAGGAATACCCTGTGTGATGTCATTTAAAAACCATGATAGCTGACTAGGCCTCTGTTGAGTGAGTGACTTCTCAACCTGAGGGAACATAAGTGAAGACAGGTGGCCCCAAGAGACTCACCCAAGCCCAGGACAGGCCAGGCAGAGCTGGAACCTCGGTATCCAGAAGTGCAGTGACTTATCCTTGGCCCACTGTATCTCAGCTGTACTGTTACTGTCAGTGTTTCCTTACCTAAGGACCTAAAGCAGCCCCATTTCAAACATCATTGCCAACTACTGCAGTGGGAATTGAGCTGGGTATTGAAGAAACAAAAAGCAACTCCCATTTCTGCCACATTTCTTCTTTTCTAATAAATGTCGTGTCCCTTTATTACACCTAGAATTTCAAACACCTGTCTCTCTGAGCCTTCTTAAGACTCTACCAAACTATGTATAAAAATAATAACCTCATAAAGCAAACACAAGATGAAGAAATAGTAAAGAATTACAAAAATGAATGTTATAAAAAGTTAAACTAATCCCCTGAGCAGGAGAGGACTTCATTTTTCAAAAGTATGTCCGACTATGCTAAAGAATTTGCAGTTTTAAATCCCTTCATGGCAGTCGCTTTACCAACAGACAATAAAGCTGCAGTTTAAAACTGCATTCATCTTCTGAAAAAGGCAGCAGAGAACTTTCAGTGGGTTTTTAACACCATTCTTTTTCTTGTAGTACCAACTACTCTGGCGGGGTGGGGGGGAGTGCCAATAAAACATTCAATTATCAGGATGTGGCCAATAAACTTTTTTTTCTCCTTCCTATCCCATCACATCTTGTCTTCTCCTCTGGTCTCTGAGGATATACCTGCATATTTGTTCATCCTTCTCTTGTTGCTTGAGCTATAGTAGTGCACCTAAATATCTTCCAGACCCAACATAGCTCTCCACAGCCATGTCCCAGCCTGAGCAGAGGGATGCCTGTCTATCTGTGTAATAGATGTATCTCAGTTCAGTGTGTTTATGCCTTATCTTTTTAGATGCTAAAGTCTCTAAAGAAAGGGCTTATCCTGCTTTTGTGTATGAGCAAAAAGCTCCTTGTATCTCACATCATATGTCCTATGAGAAACTTGTAAATGTCTTGCAATTGCCTGAATGTTACAGTAGGGAGGTATTTTAAAAGGAAGAAAAAAGAGTAGAAGACCAGGGAAGTATTGCAAGGGAAATGTTCAAGATAGGAAAGATTTTGACTAGGTGCCATTAAGATTAAGGAGCAAACGTGTTCCTCCCTGTGGTGTTCTATTGTCCTGGTTTCAGCTGAGATATTGAGTTAATTTTCTTCATAGTAGCTACTATGGGGCTATGATTTGGATTTGTGCTGAAAGCAGTGTTGATAACACAGGGATGTTTTCGTTATTGCTGAGCAGTGCTTACACAGAGCCAAGGCCTTTTCTGCTTCTCACACCACCCCACCAGCGAGGAGGCTGGGGGTGCACAAGGAGTTGGGAGGGGACATGGCTGGGACAGCTGGCCCCAACTGATCAAAGGGATATTCCATACCATACAACATCATGCTCGGCATATAAAGCTGGGGGAAGGAGGAGGAAGGTGGGGGCATTCAGAGTGATGGCGTCTGTCTTCCCAAGTACCCATTACACGTGATGGATCCCTGCTTTCCTGGAGATGGCTGAACACCTGCCTGCCGATGGGAAGTGGTGAATGAATTCCTTGTCTTGCTTTGCTTTACTTACTAAACTGTCTTTATCTCAACCAATGAGTTTTCTCACTTTTACTCTTCTGATTCTCTTCCCTATCCCACCAGGGGAGAGTTAGCGAGCAGTTGTGTGGTGCTTAGTTGCCAGCCAGGGCTCAGGGTTAAACCACGACACCTACATGTGATTGAGGTGTAGGACTGTCACACTTGGATGAAATGAGTCTTTTAAGGATTAAGAAGTCTGCCTGTCTGTCTGTCTGTCTATCTATCTGTCTTCTATGGCTGTCGTTATCGCAGCTGCTGAGTGCCTTATGGGCTGTAATGTATGTATGTATCCTCAGAATAACTCTGTGAGTTAGGTAGGTCTCCTGCCACACTGGTTTTTTTGACGGCGAAATTCAGTCTCTCATAGAGTTAAAAAAATAGTTTGAAGGTAAAGAGAAGCTCATTTGACCTTTCAGTAATTAAGGTTTTGGTACTTTCTCCCTGTTACTCACTCAACTCTCCATCATTTTCAACAGCCCCTTGATCTGAAGCACAAAGAAGAGGCCGTCTTGCCTGGGGCAGGAAAAATCCTGCTTCACTGAGCTGAATATTAGGATTGCATAAAGAAAGCAACCAAGGTGATTCATCACAGCTCAAGATGTCTGTTTCTCTTAAGCCTCCTGGAGGTGGTGTACAGGCAAGGCAGCATTACTAGATTCTTAACGACAAGCCTCTCTAAGGTGTGATTTTTAATTTTGCTGGAAAAGAAGCGAGAGCAACAAATCCAGTGTTTTCCTAATGTAATTATTATCGATGATACTCAAGCTTGTTTTCCTCCATGCATCACTGGTTTCCCCTTGTGTACACACTAAGGACATGTAAAGTAACAGCCGGTTGGAAAACTACAGGAAAAAAAGAATACTTAAAGTTTCTGCCTCATATTAGAAGACTGTTGCATAGTGATGCATCTTAGTAAGAATGAGCAAAAGGCATGAAGACCTGTTAAATATTCAGCATCATGATTAAGTTCTTGGAAACCAAACTATCCAAATTCTTACCTGTCCAGGTTTTTCAGAGTATGAGTCGCCAGCCATTTTTGTGTAGCAGTGTCTTTGGAGAGATCTCACTCAGTAGCCACTAAGATATGCTAAGTCATTAGTTTATTGTGAAAATAAATTCACATGACTGTTCATGGGTCAATGAGCCCTGCAGAGACACAGAGCTAAGCAACTGGGATGATCTGAGCCAGGCTTTCAAACAAAACTTCATCCAGATGTGAGCTTAAAGGTGGTGTGACACTATGTGGATGTGACACTATCTGGATGAGTATCTTCACAATGTACATTGTTTGCCATTATAAACACCTACGTCCAGTGCAGTCCCAAAAGCTTAGAATCTGAAAGATGGAAATGGACAGAGTGGGATAGCATGGCCGGTTTTCAGACAGATGGTTTAAACCCCTTGTATGTGTATTCAACTTACTGACAACTTCATTTAAATATAAAACAGGCATTCAGAAGGAAATACATGACTCATATGTTGCCATTCTGGGGTTGTTTTTTTCCGTTCTTTCCAAAGAGAAGATAACACATCGGTCTCTCAATAGCTGTCTAAAGTCAAAAGGAGGCTGAAAATCCTTATTAGGAAAGAAAAGAAGTCAGAAACATAACTTCTTTTTTCACCTCTAATAAATTACTTCTATGCTACATGTACTTTTTAGACAGTCAGACAAAGTAGACTTCCTGGCATAGGATATGATAGGAACTTTGCAAACAGCTACACTAAAATTCTGGGAGCAAAAATTGTACCGATGTGGGATGGATTTGCTTTTCAGCTCACAGAGGTTCTGTTCTTTGTCACCTTCCCACTCAAAAAAAAAAAAAAAAAATCAGAATAAATCTGCAAAGTTTTGCCTGGTTTCCAATCAAAACAGCAAATCCCTGCATTTTGCTTGAAATCTTAGGTTAGATTGACACAGAAGGCTTATGAACTAGAGCTGTATCACAAGATTGCAAAGTAGCCACAGAGGAGAAATGAATGGTGTCTGATAAGAATTTTCATTAAAACTCTTTAACGTACTTCAGGTTACATCATGTGCTAGAAAACTGGTGAAAAAGGCTGAGCACATAACAATAGTGGACAAGTATCCAAATTTCTATACATGCAATACTTGCCAAGAAAATCAAAAGTCTCCTAAATAAAACACATGTATGTTTTACTGCAATCTTATAAAGCTGCCCTATGTTGTTCTTAATAGGTCAAAACATTCTAGAAAATAACTAAGATCTATGCTTGGGCGTTAATAATTTAATAACAGAAGATCATGGTTGTGATTTCTGAGGCTGAAAAAGCCTTTTTTTTGTTTTAACAGGCAAGTTGACCTCTGCAGGGAAATACTGCTTTTTCCCCATGAGGCAAAGCCCTAAATGACCCAATAACGTTTTATCTTTGCTTTAGTATTTACATAGCTTCATCATACTCTTATCTGAACAGCTGATTGATCTTTACAACTCTCTCTGAGCTGAGAAAATAGTATTTGGTCAGATATATACACGGAGATGAGACACAGATGCACTAGAGATCCAAAAAAAGAACTTCACTGTCACTATCTATAATATTGGTAGCTGGGAGTGCCGAATGCCTAGCTTTACACTGGGGAGCCTGGGGAGAATTACGGACATCAGATGGGATAACCAAAACACTCATCATGCATCCACCAGATTAGAGGACATACAGACAATAAAGCCGGCCCCTAGCAAAATGATGAGGAGAAAGGTGTACTATAAACCCTATAACTACCCAGGATTTTTAAGTTATAGTTACACCTGTGGGGACATCACTTGTATTTTTTTTTTATTTGGTATAGTCATCCTCTAATTCAAAACATGCAGATGCTGGAATCTTAGTTTGGTTCATCTCCCTGTGTGAATGTCCCGCTTACCAAGCTTCAGACTGTGCAGCGAAGAACTCAAGATATAATAGGATAGTGGCGGTAAAGATTAGAGAGAGTTTGGAGAAATCAGCTTGTCATGGTGAAATTTCAAGCCTTATTCAAAGAGTACTTATTTTATCCAAGTATTACTTCATTAGAGTAGGGAGCAAAATCCAATTCTGTGCACGTTCATCTGAAAACTTAGGCATTTCTGCACATAGGATGAAAGAGAAATACATGCATGAGTCTTGTAGAACTTTGCAGAACTGCAGTGCTGAATAAAAGCATGGAAATCTTCATCCTAATGATGCTCTTGAAGTCATGGAAATCTAGATCAAAATAGGAACTTAAGCCATGCCTCCAAGAATTGGGGCTAGCACCATAATGATGGTCATATATTACAGTGTTTCAGCTTAATCCTGCATGTGCCTACGCACATGTTTGGCCCTACACATCATCCTAGTTACATGTCATCTTACACATCATTGAGTCTTGTTGAGATGATGATTTTGGAAGATGTTTAGGGACAAGGCTATTAATATGTGTAAGTATTAAAAGGATCGGGCTGAGAACTGCAAGTAAAAGCCCAACTAATATTCTAAGCTGGACAGATGGATATGATATGCTTTTGGCAGGCTTTCGCATTTCCCCCTCAAACAGGTCACAACTGCTTATAAAACAGGGTTTTACTGCAGCATTCACTTATATGATTTATTTTTCCTATGCTTAGAGTTTATAACTCATTTGCTCCATTTCCTATTGGTATTTCTTCCCTCTATTTATCCCCAATTTGTTTATATATGTACATATATTCCTTTACATAAATAAATATAAATGTTCTCTCCCAAATACTTATGTTTTCCTGAGAACAGTTTATGCTCTTTTTCTTGTATCAAACTATTTAGATAAAAATTAGGAAGATATTAAATTTTAGCTGATTTGATTGCATTCTGTCATTGAGATTGCATTCTGTCATATTACAGTATGTTGAATATTGTGAGCAAAGATTCATGACAGCAGGTAAAGTCAGAATGTGTAACATTAACTACATGCTTGCGTTACAAATCTGGGAAGGAATATTAGACAGATAAAAACAGGTCAGAGACAGATTTGTTCTTGTTAAAATGATTTATTTTTTTTACTTTCATATAGAGGAGCATCATGGCATGGGCCCTTTTCTTGATTATAGTTGCCTGGTTCTGATTATGGATTTGGGGTGATCCCACATAGCTCAGGAGACTTCACTGCTACTTCACACTATACCAGTGTGAGAACCAGTCCGGTAGTGAAACTGTGCTGATGCAAAGTTAGGAATTATTTGGATCTCATCTTCTCTCCCTCAGCTCACCTGCATAAATCCTATAGACTTTGCAGGAAATTATCATGATTTTGTTGAACCATCCAGCCATAAGTCATTATTCTTTTTGCTGATTTTCTACAGGTAATAATGGTTTCACCATTCTTGACTTTGGTCTGATTTCTATGAATGGATGGAGATACCAGCCACGATTTTGTCTTGGGTGATCAGCAGTAGCAGAACAACTCAAGGCCTTTAAGGAAGGATTTTAAAAACACATTTTACTAGAGTAGGTTTGAGTAGAGAATTGTGAGCCAGGTATCTTTATTGTCACCCTCAGTCTCAACTAAAGTCCATAAAAGGCCTCCCATTAATCTCACTGGGAAATGGTTCAGGCCCTACATGCCTTCCTGTGCTCTTGGAAAAACTGTTTTCTGCACAGTGACTCCTGCTTTTAAGATGAGACAAAACAGAGGGAAGGGATATCAAGGTAATTTCTCCCACTTCAGAATTTGCAGTAAGCCAAGCCCTTGCAAGTTTTGCTTCAATGTAGATGCTTTTCTGTAGACCTAACGTATTGATGAAAACACCCATGCAAGCGATCTTACTTCATAACATTAATATTGAATGTTAGCTTTTAAAAAATTACCTGGAAAAGTTCCTACCATCTGCATGTGGTTCTGCATTAAAGAAAATGAGACTGACCCATGGAAGCAGTTGCAGTTTTTGACAGTGTTGTTTTCCATAAAAAACCAGTTCCACATCCCTTCCATACTTTAAGGCACCAGATGGCTTAGTTTCTTGCCTCTGTTCTTAAAGACATATCTATATATTCAGAATACCTATGTATACTCAAAAAGATCCATTTTCTCCAATACATGTGAATTCATTTACATTGCTGCAGAAATCTACTTCTGTTTGTCCATGTAGCAGAATAACACCTCTGTTAAAAGGTGTCAAAGAAAGTTTTGGTTGCTCCAAGTGGCTGTTTAATAGATTAAAAAATTAACTTTCATTGCAGCTTGCATCAAATTGGAGAGTATTAGTGGGTTTTCTGAAATGAATTCCATAGACACAGTACAGCAAAGTATAAATAGCACAGAAAATAGCAATAGCAGCATAAGTGGAATTAGCTAACACGCTTGTTTCTCTTCAGAGAACTCTGTGGATATAGACACGTGCTGGTGACCCCATTTCCTTTGTACTGGTGACCCCAGACAAACAACAGGATGCTGTGGGAAAACTTGTATTGCCATATTCTACCCCTTCTAAGGAGAAACAGCATCAGTTTTCAAGACTGTCTTTATTACACAACAAAAGCAGAACAACAGATGAAGTACTAACCCTGCAGTACTGCTATATGAATAACCAATTTTTCAATTTTCTGGCAGTTCTGAATTTGTTTTAGGTTGACCTATAAAGTAATTTGTCATACAGAGTATTCAGCTAGCTAAAAGCAAAAGGAAAAACAATTCCAGCACTGAATGATGCATTTCTTCAAAAGAGTTGATATTTCTTTGCATAGCTTAAATAAATTTTAAAATTAAATTTGAATTTTTTTAAAAAGTTTATTTTGGAAAATTTTAAAGCGGAATGTTTGAGGGTTTGTTAGACTTTTTAATATTTTGAAAGAATTGGTTTATACCATGTTCGTCCATGAAAATGTAGGAAAAATAATGAGATTTTACTGGGGAAAAATATAATTTGATCTTCTTATACCATCCACAGGGTCATGAAGCAGTTTTAGTTAGAGGACCATATCTTCATCAGAACTGATCACATAAGTGTCTCCCTCAAAACAGCTGTGACTGCATGGTTTGCAACACTTCGAGTGCCCTTTTCAATATCCCGTTTGCCCAGCATCCCTGTGGTAACTACAAGAATTGCTAACATCAGAATAGACTGGGTCCCCCGTGCAGGCTGCCTTTATACATCTGGGATCTTCTTATCTGTCTGAATAAATGAATGGAAAGAAGAAGGAATCGGCGTTGAGTGATCTTCCAGCTTTGCATGATTCACTAAGAGAACTAGATAGTCCCACTGCAAATGGGTCAAAGGCTGTAGATGGGGAATTGTGCTATTTTTGGCTTTGTAGTGTTAAACACAGAAAAGTAGCTTTATGGTTCAGCTTATCTGGTAATCCTTTCTTAATTATGGGAATATATATGAATGTAAAATGAAAGCCTATGCTCTTTTAATTTCCCATTTTTCTGTGTACACATTCCTCTTCAGCCAAAGAGACACCGAGGGTGGGATACATCTCACCTGACCTTACAAGAGTAAAAAATAGGGACCTAATTCAAAGCTGGTCTCCATAGGCTTCCTTTATAATTAATAGAAAGACATAGGTACCTTCACAGAAGGATTCATTTCAGAAGAATTGTTCTGATGCCTACATTAGGACGAGATGAAAAGCCTTCTGAAGGTGCCTATCTTTTTCCATTGATTTAAAAGAGACCCTAGTGTGACTTAGATGACTGAGGCAAGTAAGATTAATCCTACCTTGAACCTAAAGGGACAGTATGGTTTGGTTTCTCTAAATGTACATAGACTTCAACAAGACTAAGGAAATTTCCATTACAGATCAATAATTTCCTATACTACATATTTTCTGAAGAAGACATTTATAAACATTTGCTTAAGGTATTTCTTATAGCTATTAAATATGAGAAAATAAGAGAACAGGACCTTCCTCTTTCCCACCCTGTCCTCAACAGGATGCTTTTGAGTATCTGCGTTTACATTTTGCTTGACTGATTGAACCAATTACTAGTATGCAAAAAAGCAGTGCTGAACTTCAAGGGGGGTAGGATCATCCAAAAAGAATGTCCCTAACTTCTATAAAAGGAAAAATGATGACTTTATTAACACACTTCTATAGTCAGACTAGCATGCCAGGGTGAACAAATGAATGCCACTTTTGAAAGGCTGTGCATGTATCCTGACCTGGGAAGTGTCTAACAATGGGGGCAATTATCTTTTCCATGATGGCGTATCATTAGTTTTCACTTTAATTGTCACACTAGTCACTTGACAAAGATTTATTTGATGTCCAATACTACAAGCCAAGCTGTGGAAATACTTGTGAATTAGAAAGAATTGTACCTTTCCAGGGACAAGGACTGTTGGATCTCTACGCCAAGGTTTAATTACACATAGATTTACAGTGTACTGCTACTTCTAAGAGATGGTGAAGTAGCTAAACATGTATTTCTGAGTGGGAATGGCAAACAAAGAATGAATCCCCGAGCTGCCTTTTTTCAGAGACAGTGGGAGAGGGGAACCAATTTATACGTACTGCCAGAAAACCTAAAATAAATGCAAACTGATAACTATACTGTACACAGATTGACTTTTTTTTTTTTATAGTCACGATGTTTGTACTAGCAAAATTTAAATGCAGTCATGTTAATGCAGTTGAGCTCTTCCTCATTGTTCCAGCCTCCCCCAGCAGTTGGGGTCAGCGGTAAGGACATGGAGCACGTGAAGTATGGTTGGCCACAGCAAGACCCAGATGCTAAGCTAGGGATGATATCTTTTCAGTAGCTGCATCTGGCTCGTTGGCAGGCTCCACAGGCTGATCTGCTGGCAGGCCTGGATTTGCCTCTGGGTCTGTCATCTGTCATGTTGTTACGCTGTTGATGGGCTGTCTCTGCCGCCTCGCCCTCCCAGACTGCATTTGCCTTTCAACCATTTTTGCTGCTGAGGATTACGCTGCTGTTCCAACATTTAAGGACGAGGGGATGGCAGTACATTGCTAAGACATGTAGTTCAGAGTGCAAGATCAGGACAGCATTCTCAGAGTCAGAAATACGCTTGGCACACGCTTGTTAATGCATGTTTTAAAAAACAGCCCTGCAGATTTGGAATTCACTTGCAGCCTATTTGTTATGCTTTGCTGCTACTTAGTAATTCAGGGCTCCGATGACTCATGCACCTTTGTTTTTAATTATGACACTTTCATTTCAACATATACCTGATGATGACATATACCATTGTTGATTAGCAAAGCAGAAGCCTTGATGAGCATGGGGTAGCTTAGTGAGCTGGCTGTAAAATAAATATGAAATGTATCGCAGATTTCTCCATTCTCTGCTGCGTGGTGCATAATAACTTGAAGAAAACAGTTAAAATAAAATATTAACGGGCTAGCAGAACCGGGAAAACAGCTCACTGTTAACATGCCCAGTAGTGAGAGAAAATTTCAGGTTTCATTGTGTATGCTGCACCATCTGCCTACACAGAGAGCCTAAGCCGTAGGCTCTCCCGAGGGAAATAGCTGTGGATAAGTTATTCAATTAGAACAGCATTATTGGCCAGTTACCTTGGAGAATTGGGTTGATGATGTTGTGATTATCCTGCTCTACATTCCTTCATGTCCCAGACAGCCTGCATTGCTTTGCAACTTCCTTAAGCGTTCACTCAGCTGTACAGTAGGTGAGCAATTGAAACAGGGAATATCAGGGATGCCTGAAAGAAAATCAATTCTGAATGAACTTTCTCTGCTTAGCCACAGCCTACATATTCTGAGTCATATTGTATTTTTGTGGACTTCAGTGTAGTAAGTGACAGAACTGGCAGTGGGAGGAAAGAGAATTTCATTGTGTGCATTTAACCTGTGGCTGGGCACCAGAATTCGTATGGTAGGTTACAAAACAGTACGATGCTCCTTCAAGTGTGACATCCTTATTAGCGACACAGAAGCTTTCAAAGACTACAGTGGAACGTATTTTAAGAAGCTACTTTCGCTCTTTGTCACCAAAGTCCCAAAGTGTTTTTTCTCTTCTTTGAAACTTTTTTTTTTTCCCAAAACAGAACAAATCAGGATCTGATCCCAATCTTGCAAGCCTGTTTTTTGCTGACCTCCTGCTGAAGTTAATGACATCTAAGAAGCACCATCATATTCTCAAAATAGAACTCAGTCTCACTATGCAACCTGCATAGGAACACAGAAAAACCTGCCTTTTGGTATTTTTTTTAAAATAAGCAATGCTGCACCTTAAAATTTTTATTTAATTTTTTAAAACAAAATCATAAACCCCACCCTTTTTCATTGCCTGGTCTTGCTTTAGTTGCCCCGATCTACTTTGCTTTCATCAGCAATAGGATTTTAAGACAGTGGGGACTTGCTGTATCATTTTTTTTGATGTCTTTTATCACACAGGCTGTAGAATTTTTAATATCATTAAATGAATTGCTGCCCTTTTTAACTACGTGGCAAGGGTTTATGATTTTCCCATCAACACTCACTCAAATAATCTTTCAATTTTTAATTGTTTCTACGCTCAAAATTGCAGTCATATTTCCTTCCTGGTATGACATGCACTGATCTAGTCTGGAAAATCTAACAGGGAATGTTACAAGGGGAATTCTTGGGAGAGGCACATTTTTTTAACTGTGCTTTAATCAGAGCTGAGCTCTCCTGGAAAGGTGACTTATGCCTGCTCTGAGTTCACATCACTATCAGTAATCTTCTCCTCCTTCTTCAAAGCTGAATGTCTTGTTAAACAAAGATGTACATCATCCACAAGGTCCACAGGAGGGAGGCATTTGCGAGGTGACAAATGAGGTCATTGGCTTTGCAGCTGAAGAGTCCTCAGATGAGTTCAGAAAGGTCCAATCTCTGAAAACAGCAGTGATGCCGCATGACTGATAACACCAGGTCAGTTCATCTCCTTGCCATTTATTTTTCATTGTATATTATGGGTGCAGATCAGCAGCAAGGAGACAGCCTGCCTGTTCACCTTGTCCTTGGTGCCGTGCCTTGCTCAGGAAGAGAAGAAACAGAGTCAGCCATCCCAAACGCCCGGAGCAAGGCAGGCCCTGAAGGAAGGAGAGGGAGGACTGTGAGGCTGTGGGAGCTCTTGTGCTTCAGGAAAATTTGGATCATGATAGTTACTTCTTGTGTAAAGTCCCTTGAAGGGGCAGGATAAAAAACAATGTCTAGGAATGAAGTAATACTATTTATTAATATCTGCTTGCATCAATTGTTTTTAATCCTTTTCTGCAAATCCTCTTCATGATGCATCTTACGTGACTTTATCTCCCAGATCCCATCCTCCCTTTCATCTGAACAGCTGATACCTCCAGAGGGCATCTGCTGACCAGGGTGACTTGCACCACTACACCTGTGTGACTTTTAGGCAGCGGGGCACAGGCTTTAAACTTTGATTGCAAGGCACCAACACATAAGGCATGAATATTGATGAAGTGCTGCTGTGCCACGTGTGCTCATGCTGCTAATGATAAATATGATAATAGGAGTCCCACACCCAGCAAGAAAATCCAGTTTCTCCTCTGTGCTGCCTCACTGAGTGACTCTGGAAAGGACAGAATTCATCTGTCAGCTCCTTGTAGGGCCATAAAATATATTGACTTTTTAACTTCTTTCACATCATGGAATCACATTTTTTGCATACCCACTATGACATGGAGATTAATATGGGACTCCTGGGATATGCAAACCACTGACTGAAGGGAGTTCCATTTTCCTCTTATACTACCAGTGGAAAAAACAGTGCCAGCTGAACCCATCTGCTCACCTACTGATGAATGTGACGCTGCTACTGGGTCTTCATTCAGAGCTTTTGTGTCCATTTTTTGGGTATTGCTACTTGGCACCATAATTTGAAACTGTGAGATATCTGTGATAGTATATTGTACTAGATAGCCTAGTTGCAATAATGCATTGTAATCATTAAAGTAATGACATTTTGTATTAATTCTGAGAGTCTTTTTTGGAACAAAGGTTCCAAAAAAATGTGTATATTCTTAGACAGCTTTTATCGGGTAGGTCCATTTGCTCCTTATTCTTTATGCCAAGCAGAACAAGAATTATGCTTTTCGTATAACTTAAGCTAAGTCCTGGCTGGGTCTTGGTAGTTTTGCCTTGGGGGTTTGTCATAGGTGTTTTGCCCCTGAGCTCAGCAAGACTGTGCTTTTCTCGTAGCATCTTCATTCCTGGTGAGGTTTATTCTCTTTCTCCTGTTTCCTTAAATATGCACTTACAATTCAATAACCTCATTAAATGGCATTTTTAAAAATATTTATTGAAATAAATATAGGGTAATAATACATAGGTAGATAAGACTACTATACATTTAAATAACAGCAGTGAGAGAACCAGGTACTGTGCCTTTATATCTACACCAGCAAGAAGTTCAACAATGAGACAGTAAGAAGTGAAACAGCTATGGCAGTGGCATTTGACTTGTCTTTGCTCATACTCCAAGAAGCCTACCAATTAAATGCACTTCATCATAAGCCATCAGCTTTTACTTGTGGTTCATTATTGGCATTGCTGCAGACAGATGATAGATTTTAAAAAGAGAGATAGTATTGCTTTACATTTTTTTTAACTTTGTTCTTTGTTGTAGAAGAGATAAAACTGGTCCTGCGGCTACACCATGTTCTGCTGTGCACAGTTTCCAAAATCACAAGAGCAACCCATGCTCTGTTTAGGTGGAGCATACGTGAACTTCCCATAAGACGTGATTCACTGCCTGAACAGAGGAACCTGGAAGTGCAGCCCTGGATCTGGCCAGAGGCTGTGGCTGGAGCATGAGGTGCTCTGCACACCATTCCTATTTGCACAGTGTGTGTCAGTGTGATACTACACCATTCGGACACAGCTGGACCTTCCTGGACAAACTATCTGTGAACTGGTTACTGGTGTTTCCACAGGTTGCCTGCGACACCCATGAGATGAGTGGACATGCAAGCACCCTGCTCTGCCTGCTCTGCCTGCTCTGCCTGCTCTCCCACTTTCTCTGGAGGCCATCCTTCCCTGCCAGCCGGGGGGATGCTCTCCAGTCAGAAGCAGTCAGCCACCTAAGTGACACAATATGCAATGAGGCCCTACAAGGTGGAACTTGCATCTTTGAAAAGCTAACGAAAATTTTTTTGCTGGCTTGAGTGGGGACAGGATCAAACCTTCTGGGAGTGTGACCTGACTGTGCTAATGTGCAAAAGTGGCTGGGAGGATCCTCTGCTGCCTCCAAGAAGTTTGGGACCTTCCTCAGCTCAGAAATGGGAAAGAAAAGTTGGGTCAGTGAGACACCACATTGAAAACTGTGGGTTTTCATTTCAGTTTGCTCAATATTTGTTTAAGCTCCAAGTACTGAGTATGAGAATTTATTATCTTTACTGTCTAAAGAAGAGCTCACATGAGAGAGAGATCATGAAAAGGGCACAAAAAATAAATGAAGCTTGAACTTTGAATCTTGGGTACAGTGAACTAAAGAAAGGGAAAAATGCTCAGTTATAGAGATGTCTAATTGTTTTGGTTTGCTATGGCTTTCCTCATCCAAGCATGAAAAACTCTGAACTTCTCCATTAGCCTGGCTCATGGACTTCCTGAAGAGACCTGACCCTAGGAGGACTTACGAAAGAAAATCATATTCCTCATAAAGACACCCCGCATAGCAGTGACAACTGGTTGTCCTGATGGCAAAATTTTCCATGGCAAACCAAGCTAATCAGCTGGCATGGTCCTGATCTAGCCAGTGCTGGAGTGAGCTGTGTCAGAAAGCTGGGGCAAGCTGCCTGCATCAGAAGAAAAAGTAAGGCTGGAAAGTCCTAAATGGATCCATGGCTGAGCTCCTCTTCTCAAGCAGCTCCAATTATAAATGAGGGTGCAGGCAGGTAAGGCTCAAGCTGCCACTTGTTGACAAGAAGGATGTACAAGCTCCCAAAACTTAAATTATTAAGTCTTTCTTTGAACACATATGCCATTTTTTTTTGACCACATTCTTTGCTGTGGTCATTTCCAGAATGGGATCTTCCTTTTTTTAAATTCCAAACTTTACAGATTTTGGGGTGGTTTTGTAGATTCATTTCCTGAAGGACTGCTTTGCACTTGAGGTTAAGATTAAAAAACCCCTGTATCAGGTAGTTTAAAAAGAACACTCTTCAACAAAGGATATATTATTACTTAGGCCACTGCAACCACTTACTAATGTTACAGTCAAAAAGACATCTCCAAAGTTACTGAAACAATCCTTTACAGAATATGGGAGGAAGCTAGATGTCCCTACAGGACAGTATCTTTGCCAGTCTGTCATCTGGGATGTGTGTTTATTATTCTAACAGAAGCAGGCAAAGGGCTATGGAGTGCAAAGCAAATGGCACCTCTCCGAAGTATCTCTTCTTATTTAACCATTTTAAACCCTTATTTTAAAATGTTCTCTTCATCTAAGTGTTGTGATTGGAGAGATTCCAGGGCTGTCTAATGTTAGTAGAGAACAAGGAGATTGTTTTTTTGTACACATCTGCCTTTCAGAATTTCATAATAATGGATATTTGTGTTGTTTCATTTTTGTACATGCTTTCCCCTCAGGGAGAGTTCTGTATCTGGAAGCACATGTTAATTTAACCCTTGAGTAGAGCTGCAGCAAAACTGGTTTGCCCCTGTGGGAAACTGGTGGTGATGGTGAAGAAACAAGCTGTCAAAGACTGAGAGTATGCTGTTGTTTCTGTCACCTACTTATTTGTGTTGTGAGCATCAGCGCATATACATATTTACAGGCAGGAGCAAGTCTTAACATATAAGTTAAAAAAAACCCTTGCTATTGTGCGAGTGTGATAAACAGGATATTGGAGAGACTGGTGTCAACATTGCCACAGAAATGTGAATTCATCTTGTCACAAATGTCAGAAGTGTTCAGGTTTTTTTATAGATCCTCCATTTTTAAATAGACTCTAAGACTGCCACAAAAGGAAGAAAAAGAGAGAATGGTAGCAGACTGCTGAGAAATTAAGTTGATTTTCCAGGGAAAAGTGCTGAAGAGTTTAGTTTAAAGGGAGAAAAATAATAATTAAAAAAAGAATCAGAACACATAAACTTTCTTAATTTTTAATGCAGGCTTACTCAGTGTGGGAGAGAAAGGATAAGATTTGGCTTCTGAAAAAAACTATTCTCTCAACTCTTCCTATTAGCTAAATGTCTTCCCATTAGTTGTTATGAACACAGCTAATTGTGCCAGCAATGGGAACCTACATTTAAAGAATAAGCCCTTGATCTTTAAATGTTAGCAAGATGGATAGGGAGAGAGAGAACTAATGGTAGATCCTCTTTTCATGGTTGTTTTTGCTGCAGCATTTTTGGTGTGAGTGGTACTTTACAAAGCAATAAGGAGGAAGGCATCTGCCAGCCTTGGGCCCAGTTCATAGTTCTGGCTGATGTCCAGCTGACTCCACAGAAGCCAAGAACTGCCCCAGGTGATGCTCTCTCAGAATTAAGGACAGATTAATCCCTGAAAAAGAGATGCCTGTTCTTGGACAAGATATTGAAAGACAGACTATTTAGAGACCTGTAAAACATTCCTATGACTCAGGCATCATTTGTGGCATTGAAGACCATGACAGTTGTGCTGTAGAGCTGGATAGACGATGGTGGGGAAGTCATCAAAATGCATCCACTTACCAGTTGGAAAGAGGAATGTACACAGTAGATGTACTTTCATTTGAAAGCCTACGTTCACTGAGCCTTTGTTTTGGAAAAATCCCCCCTCTACCCCAGTCTACCACATCCCTTACAGTCAGAAAGGGACAATTTGAAGATGCAGCGATGTTCAATGTCCAACTTTGCTCCGGCTTCTACCTCAGACAGACATGACCCAAGTGGGTGTGCTGTGCAATAACACTATTTGATCAAAACATTGGCAATGTGGTAATTGTAACCAGATCTGGCATGCACAACTATCTTAAAACCTCAGTAATGTGTCTCCAAAAACAATCTGCACACAGCGAGAGGTAATTTCTTTGCACACATTTCCAAGTCCATTTCAACTGACAATTCCAGAACCATTCTCTTTCCCTTTCTTAATGTGGTCGAGTTACCAGATTTCTCTACATCCTTGCTATCTTATCAGCGTCTTTCTGTGCAAAGCTTCCCATTCCCAAGCAGCTTTCCATGTTCCTTAGGTGATGACATGTGCCAGAGTTTAGAGAATCCCCTACTCCTTAGGCTTCCTGTGTAACTTTGAATACTCAGAAAATAATCTTTTTAGAGGGAAATGATGGGTTACCAAAACCGACCAACACCAGCTCTGAGTTTTGATTTTTTTCTTAATCAGCCATTCTACAAGCTACCAATGTAAACAAAATATTTTGCAATGAAAATGAGACATTTAGAGCAGAAAGCGGGACTGCATCTGTGTATGATAAAAACATTTCACACCTGGGCAGAAAGAGTGAATGACGACGAATGAACTACAGTTGGTTTTCACACCATAGGTCATTTTTTCTGCCTGTAAATGAGAAATAGTTATTGTCTGTATCTGACAAATGAGATTGTTCCTACTCTGAGTCACCTCAAAAGTTTATTCTTGTTGTTGCAAGAATTTAGTGTCAGCATCAAGATATATAAAAATTCAAGTAAAATTTTTCTTTTAGTACACTGAAATAAGGAAAAGAGGGTGATAATCAGCATCTGGATCTGAGTGTGTAGCAGTGACTAGAAATATATTTTCATTTCCACACTAGCCAATTCATCTGAGCTAATGTGGAAGGAGATTATGGGACCTGCAATTGCTGGGATTGTATTTTCTTAATCAGTTCTACAGTTTTCTGTCATACAAGCTTTGCACATTTCTTCATAAAATGTACTGTAGCAGTTTTTGTGGTGGTCACTTAGAACAAAAACCGCAAGGGGGAATTAGGCAGGAGGAAAATAGATGTGATTATCAGTTTTTAAAGCTGGCAAGCAGAAATCAAGTTTGCACTTAGTTTGTGGATTTATTGTTTCAAGAGCAAAAGCTCACCTATGGAGCACAACCTGTGCTTAATTACATACTAATAAAACACTTTCCAGAATATTTAGATGTCATTTTTGGTGCTATTTGAAACCACATATGCTTTTTAGTTTTAGTGTCTACCAACTCACCTTAATGCCTAAAGCAGAACCATTCAAATCATCTTCCAAAAGACAGAACTGGTAGGCTAGACTTACCAACATCAATGGCAAAAGTCCCACAGACTTTAGTAGGACCAGCATGTCATCCCTATGGAGTCCCTCACCAATCTTGGCCTTGGCTGATTTCTGGTCTTTTCTAACCAAAGGTGTACTCCCCTTGCTACATGTAGGGCTTCTGCACATGGCTAAGAGCCACATGTACACTCACAGAGAGAGCAAAAAATCAAACTGATTTGGGGAAATTAGTTCAAACGGTGCCTACACATTTGGGATCTCTAAGGTCAAGAGCAGCAAGTGCAAAGGCTAAGGTCCAAATTCCCAACAAAACACACACAGATCATGATATTACTTAATCCACCCCACAGCAGTGTGTTTGCATAGGCCTAATGGTTTGCAAACACTTGTTGTGGCAGGTGTCTTACCAATGGGGAAAGAACCAACAGAGCAGGAGCCTGGTTATGCTTCTGTTTCCTCTCCTCCCTCCCTTTTTTTTTTTTTTAAAAATAATAATAGCATTTAAAATAACAATGAAGCAGCTAAGGCCTTAGCCAGCTCTTCTGTCCCATACTATGCTGTTTTAAAGAATTTTATCCAGGAGTTCCCTATGATCCTGTTTTCCATGCAGGGAGAAGTATCGCTGCTATAAACAGTGGGATTGATCAGCTGTCCTATCTAGTGGAAACGCACATCAAAATGGCAATGATTAAAAGATGGTTTCTTGGCATTAACATTAACATTTCTTAGCTTTAACATTCTTAAGATTAATATCTTACAGCTCCCCACAACCTGCAACAATACTCTATCACCCACCGTGCCCATCATGGCATTGTGCGTTTCCACTGTTCTACTTCAGTACACCAACTAGCTTGGCCAAAATTTCAGCTTGGTTTGGTTTCTTACCACACAGCTGGCAAAGCAAAGGGGTCTGCTGGTAAAGGTGGCTTCTACATAATTGCGGTACTTACTATCGGACACAGTTTAAAAAATTGCTGCACCATCGTGGGGAAGTTCCTCACCCTGATCATTTTGTGCACCTGTGCTGGCATGATCATAATCTTTGGTCCTCATCATTCAAAGAAGAAACATCCTTCTTATAGAGTTTGAGATAATATTAAAATAAACTTGCTTGAGACCGTTGCAGTAAATGGTTAATAACAAGCTTTCAAGTTTCTGTTTGTAAAGGCAAATGAAGGAAGGGCATTGCACACTTAGTTATATGTTTCAGTCAGACAAGGAGCGTGGAAAGTAAGACAGAAATAAATTGATTTACACAGAGGAAGAAAGCTCTGGAACCAGAAGGCCTCAAAGCCTTCTTCACTGAGAAGCACTGTGAAAACAAGAACACAAGGTTTTGAAAGATCTGATACTCCTTTTGCTGTGGATGAAGGTAGCTGCTTTGTGGACTGCCACTGAAAACATCATAATTTTCTCTGAAGGAAAATGTTCTCCTGTTGCATCATAGCTAGGTTCCTCACTTCGTTTCAAAACAGTCACAGAGCTGGGCCTACTTTAATGTGACAACATGACAATAAAAAGTACTAGAATATTCCTGTACATGAGAACATACTGTGTTTTCAGCTTAGACTGTTACGCAGCACCAAGAAATGGTGGCAGGCCTGTTCAATTGCCTCCTTCCAGAAAATTGTGACTCAGTAACATTTCCGTTATCTCCAGAGATTTCATTGTCATAATGTAACCAGAATCTGTCCCCGAGCCTTACTTACTAAATATCATCAAGCTCTGCTCTGAGGATCCCATTACCCTAATTGAAAACTATGACAGCTGCGTGCTGATCTTGATTACACCAACACAGGTCTGTAGCCATTTCATGGACCATCCTTAGCATCAGACTCTCTGGCCTTTTTGTCTACTGGGCAACAACAGTGGTTCTACTTCTTTTTTAAAAAAAAAAAGCAAAAAAACCAACCAAACAAAAAAAACCCTAAACGAAACAAACTACCAGTGCAACTGCAACTACTGCAATTGCACTGATAGCAATGAGCTGTGTATAGTGCAATAGCCACTTACAATGAGCAGCTTAAAAAGTCAAGAGTAATTCTTTGGACTTGAATCAGCTTGCATCCTAATAACAATTACTGCCTTTGACCACTTTTCTGAAACATTGCATAAATTCAGGACATCATTTGCTTTGTTTTAATTTGTCTTCTGTTCTTCAATTAAGAGGAGTTAATCTTGCTATTGAGAGCCATGATTACTGCAGCTACACATGCCATCTCTGCAGGAATCCAAACAAACAGAAATATCCCAGTATTAGGAAAATAACACATCTGGAAATTTACATTGGCTGTCTTACACTACTACTGTTCCTTAGATGGGGTGAAAAAAGTGCAGGATCTTCTCATCTCGTAATACTGTAGTCATTATGTCACCGTAGGCAAGAAATGAAAGATTCCCTAAAATCAGATACTGTTTTAGTTCCACTAGTGGCAATTTGACATACTAAAGAAGACTAATGGGATAAAAGAGCAAGCTCTTCATACTGAAGTCACATTGGGGCAGGTGCCATCTCATAGTCAGAGATCCCTCAAGTGCCCAACATATAGGAGCTCCCAGGATAACGAATGAAAATTAAGTATTGCCTTCATCCTACTATGAACAGGGGAGGGTTCATTTAACCAAAGAGATATCTGCAATGTAGATACCTACCTCTGAACTCCCATTACAAACCCAGTAAAGAAAAGGTACTTCAAGGGCATAACCCATTTCACTCTAAACCAGAGATTAAATAGATGACATTAACTGAGTTTCAAAAGTGCTTTTTTATTCCATTGAAGTGGGTTACTAGGATAACGAGCTCAGATGTAGGCACGCAAAATTAGAGGAGAGGTTTCCCATCCCTGGGACTGAGTCTTTGACATCCCTAACATCCATCCAATGGGGCATGGAAAAGAAGTAATGAGACTTAAGTTGCAGTAAGGTAGATTTAGGTGAGACATTATAATATCTGCCAGTAGGCATTTCAGTAATTTGTTTGGAGAGGACATGGAACCTCCAGGAGTGGAAGATTTTAAGAACACACTACTTATTGCAAATACAACAGATCCTGTCTTGGGGCAATTAAATAGCTCTCAGGGTCTCAACGTGATCTCTCAAGGTCCTTTCCAGCCTTCTTGGTGATTATAACTAGAATGAGGAGGGAAAATACAATTAAACTCCCTAAATAACACTGCAAAACAGCAAGGTTCAAGGCACTTTTGTGTAGATTGCTACCTGTTGGTAGGCAATGACCTTGGTCATACGCATATTGCCACACTATGCTTTCCCCATTATGGTCCACATGTCCCATTGCTCAATGAATCTCAGCACTAGATTCCTTTGCAGTCTCCAAAATACTCTTTCTTAGCTGACTTTCATTTTAATAATGGCATTCTGCTTTGTATTTAATATCAATTGTAAGTGCTTTAACAACTTTATGCTCAATGCCCTTCTGTAACCTCTCACAAGCCTAAAAAACGCCAGAGGAAATAAGCGTTTTCAAATGCATATAAGATGTGTTCTTCTTTTCCCAAAGTTTATTCATGATGTTTATGCAAGTTTTACTAAATGTGCAGAGTAGTTTACAATGCAACACATATGTTTAAACTGGTAAATCAATAACAAATTGGGGAATTAAGGGTGGGGTGGTGGAGCTGCATTCTTTTCCACTAAAAATGTGACAAAGCAAATGTGTAGCTGTTGGTGAGGCAGGAAAACAACCTTAAGAATTACAAGTGCTTCATCTCCTCACTGATTTCTGCCCTTTTTCAATTTTGTTCAAGTCCTTATCAGAGGATCAGGGAAGCCAGAGCAGCCTCTTGCTGAGCTCACACAGTTATTATACATTGGAAGTGCTGACCAAACAACCCTCAGGTGCATAGCTACGGCTGGGGAAATTGTGATTATTGTTCTGAGGACTTGCCATGGGGAAGCTAACCATGGATGCTTAATGTGTACCAGATGGGACCATGGCTCTTACTTTTTGCAGAGAAGTATTTAGAAGCACTCTGAGAATAAGTATGACAGCCTGCAGATTAGTGCTAACATGAATTTTATGCGAATTAAAACTATATTTGCCACATCCAGGGAGAACACAAATGGAAATGCAATGAGTTTTTAGAACCATGTCCAACAGTTTTTTAAACTGTTCTATAAAACGTGAATTTAACCTTGTGACTTTTTCTTCTTTAATATATTGCTTATGTGAAGATCCAGAATAGTTTTTCAGGCACTGAGTGGAGGGATGAGGGATTCGTCTCAGCTGCCCTTACATTCTGTCTACAGCCAAGATGCTTACTTTCAATCCTCTCATCTCGCTCTACAGTGAATGGAAAGAATCAGGCACTTACACAAATCACAATGATTCATTTGCTGCTGAAGTACTCCGAGGTGAATTGGTCTCTACATGTGCCTGTTTCTCTCCTTTGTCCATGAGGAGAGCCCAGAGAGCTAGGCAGATGTAAATGCCTAAATCTGGAGAAAAGTCTGACCCCATAGTCCTCTCTTTGCTGTTACAGGCGGAGCAGAAAGAATGACTTTAACTGCCAGCTCCTTGTCCAGCTTCTCTGCTGAGTGTGTTGAGGGCTTTTACGATAGTGGTGTTTGGCACATAGGCTCTAGAAATAGTATGAAAGGTATGAATTTTCTTAAGTTAGGGCACTACCAACAAGCAGTAATCATTCCTGACCAAAAGTTATGGAGGTAGGCACCAAACCAACAGAGCACTTAAGTATGTGCTTAACTTTAAATATGCAATTAGCAGTACTGACAAGTTAAGCACTTGCTTAAGTGCTCTGCTGGATCTAAGCCCTCTTTTTTAACCAACATCCACCTTCCTCTTGCCAATAGAGCTCTGATGGGAATGAATTACTCAGTTGGGATGTTCTACAAAGGAAAAGCGTATCTTCTGTGACAGAAACAAAGGTACCCTTTGGATTTTAATGAGAAACCTTATTTTTAAAATAATAGGAGGAAAAAAAGATGAGGGAAAATTTTCCCTTTCAGCTTGGTTCTGTAAAGCAATGAGTCAATATTTTTATTAAAACAAGCCGTGTTTCTTTTGTTCCACCCCCCTGTTAACTTGTAAAATCTAAAGTACTTTTACAAGGAAAATCTACAATTCTATTTGGCATGCAGAATGCTAGAGAAAAACGCTAAATTGGCAAAGAAGGAAAATATTTGTACTTGTCAACTTTACTGATTGAATAATAGAATTTAGAGTAAGAAGTCATAAAAATTGTTCTGATAAAGAAATCACCTGACAAAAAGGTTTTGCCTAAAAGAAAACCAACTTCTGATGGACAGAAACCATCCAAAACTTTTACGTATAATTTTTCTTGCTAGATATTTAATAATGTTTCTTTCTCTGCTTCTCTTTTTAGAGTTATACATATTCTGTTTGATCTAAGGTTGCACCAAGCAGTGTTCAAATTGATGTTTTACATGCGCAAATTCAGGAAATCCATATTTAATGTTCCTACATTAACTGAAATTCATATTGAAGATATGTCTCCAAACTGAACACAGTTGTTAAATTATTTACCTCAATCCATTGAAAGTGAAAATACCAGTCGGTTGCTGAAGATGGTCTTGGCTTAATCTAAAATACTAATGATATCAAAGCTCTCCTATTGCAATTCAAAAATTTCTACATCTAAACCTATCTTCACTTGTAATTGTCTCTGTCCCTCATAAAACAACAAAAAAAATTGTGGAAAATAAAGAAGTTTGCAACATGCATAAAGGTTAACTCAGGCAATTCTAAACAGAGAAGGGCATCAAGGAGGCCATGCAATTTCCAAATTAAAGGGGTGCTGTGGAAAATGCTTCATGAATAGTCATTTTTCTTTTTACATCACAGAGTTCAGTTTCAGAACATTTGCCAACTACATCTGTATCATAGAATCATAGAATCATAGAATGGTTTGGGTTGGAAGGGATGTTAAAGATCACCTAGTTCCAACCCCTCTGCTGCAGGCAGGGACACCCTCCACTAGACCACGTTGCCCAACATGGCATCTATATGCCCAACATCTATATCACAGCATAAGATAACATCCTCATGCACATAGAAAACCAAGTTATCACTGGCATGAGAACTTTCAGAGAATTTCCTGACTCTTGTACAACAAAAACCTCTCATCCACCATAGTGGAAAGTCATAGACAGGAAAAGTACGCAGCATTGAAATTATTAGCAGAACACACATTAAGGAACTCATTGCCTGCCCCAATAACTATAGGCAGCTGCAGCTTTGGCAGAAACAGCTTTATGCATGGGCCTCGGTGTGATATGTAGGGTTTGATTCCTATGGCTGTATGGAGCTCTGGCAACTTTGCAGGGAATCCAGACTTCCATTTGGGTTCAGGACACCAAAGGACTCAGTTCTAGAGGTAAATGCATTGTATTCATTTTTATAGAGGGCACTGTCCAACCCCTCCTCCTTAAATTTATATCCCTCTGTATTGGGTTTGCGTGGCAAGGTTTTGGCAGTGGGGGGCTACAGGGGTGGCTTCTGTGAGAAGCTGCTAGAAACTTCCCCTGTGTCTGATAGAGCCAATGCCAGCCAGATCCAAGACGGACCCACCGCTGGCCAAGGCCGAGCCAATCAGCCACGGTGGTAGCACCTCTGGGATAACAGACTTAAGAAGAAAAACAAAAAGAAAAAAAAAAAGGAACAGGATTTTTTGCAGCCAGAGAGAGGAGTGAGAAGATGTAAGAAACTCTGCAGACACCAAGGTCAGTGCAGAAGGAGGGGGAGGAGGTGCTCCAGACACCAGAGCAGAGATCCCCCTGCAGCCCGTGGTGAAGACCATGGTGAGGCAGGCTGTACCCCTGCAGCCCATGGGGGAAGGTGAGGGGCAGAGATTCCACCTGCAGCCCATGGAGGACCCCACGCCAGAGCAGGTGGAGGCACTCGAAGGATGCTGTGACCCCCCCATGGGAAGCCCACGCTGGAGCAAGCTCCTGGCAGGACCTGTGGCCCCGTGGAGAGAGGAGCCCACGCTGGAGCAGGTTTGCTGGCAGGACTTGTGACCCTGTGGGGGATCCACACTGGAGCAGTCTGCTCCTGAAGGACTGCACCCCGTGGAAGGGACCCACGCTGGAGCAGTTCATGAAGGACTGTAGCCTGTGGGAAGGACTCATGTTGGAGAAGTTCATGGAGAACTGTCTCCATTGGGAGGCACCCCACGCTGGAGCAGGGGAGGAGTGTGAGGAGTCCTCCTCCTGAAGAGGAACGAGCGGCACAGACAACGTGTGATGAACTGACCACAACCCCCATTCTGCATCCTCCTGTGCTGCTAGGGGAGAGGAGGGAGAGAATTTGGGAGTGAAGTTGAGCCCAGGAAGAAGGGAGGGGTGGGGGGAGGTGTTTTAATATTTGGTTTTATTTCTCATTACTCTGTTTCGCTTGGTAGTAAATTAGATGAATTTTTGTCTAAGTTGAGTCTGTTTTGCCCATTACAGTAATTGGTGAGTGATCTCTCCCTGTCCTCGACCCACAAGCCTTTCGTTATATTTTCCCTCCCCTGTCCAGCTGAAGAGAGCAGTGACAGAGCGGCTTTGGTGGGCACCTGGCCTCCAGCTAAGGTCAAACCACCATATCCTCTATAGCATTCATCCATTTCAGTGAGATTTTATAAAAATACACTGAAACTAGCCCATACAGACTCCTTCTGTTGACCCACTTCTGCTAGGGCAGCTACTATTGCTTTTGTCGACTCTGTTCTCCTAAGGAATTTTGAAATAAGATCCAGATGTTAAATTCAAGCACTTTACATTCTTCTTTTTATAGAATAACACTCTGGTCTTATGGGCAACGAAGCTGGTGAAGGGTCTAGAGAGCAAGTCTTATGAGGGAGGGAACTGGGATTGTTTAGCCTGGAGAGAAGGAGGCTGAGGGGAGACCTTATCACGCTCCACAGCTACTTGAAAGGAGGTTGTAGCCAGGTGGGTGTTGGTCTCTTCTCCAAAGTAACAAGCGATAGGACAAGAGGAAATGGCCTCAAGTTGTGCCAGGGGAGGTTTAGATTGGTTATTAGGAAAATTTCTTCACCAAAAGGGTTGTCAATCATTGGAACAGGCTGCCCAGGGAAGCGGTTGAGTCACCATCCCTGGAGGTATTTAAAAGATGTGTAGATGTGGTGCTTAGAGACATGGTTTAGTGGTGGACTTGGCAGTGCTAGGCTAAGGGTTGGACTTGATGATCTCAAAGGTCTTTTCCAACCAAAACAATTCTATGATTCTATGATTCTATGGTTCTAAGAGCTCTTCATCTGTTGTAACCTCCATAGTACTGCCTCACTTGAAATTTCTTCTCATTCAAATTCATGTTGTTCTCAGGATGTGCTGAAGTCATGTTAAAATACCATCTTTATTTCATTGGTTCAAAATGTTTCAACATGATTCAGAGGGCACCTAATCTTTCTCAAGGTAATTGGGAAGAACTAGGGGCTATTTGTTTTCTCTGCTCCTTACTGCTTCCAAATACCATTTAAATGTCAACTTGCATACATAATAAAATAATAAGTAAATTTATTTAAAAAAAAATTATTCACCTTAATACTTTATCACTGAATGAGGCAATACCTTCAAGTTCAAAATGAGGTAGCTGTCAGACTCTATTGCTAAATAGATTGCAGGTTTAAAACATATATTTAAAAGTTGTTAATTGTGGACCATATTTTGAAAAGTTGCTACTTGGGGTTTTTTTAGGTACCTCCATTTTTTTGGGAAACTACTTTTTGGACCCTACCAAGTATTATAGTGTCCATTCCTTTAAGGGGACTTTGGATGCCCAGACCTAATACCTACTCTGACTGGAGGGAGTGTATTCAAAGGGGAAGGCTTTGAAGTGTCCTGGAAGTAGGACTTTTGGTCTGCTAAGAGAAAGCCTTAAAAGGCAGAGATTTTCCCGTAGCATTAACACAACAAAAATACTTATTCACTACAAGGCACTGGATTTTGGAACAGGATGGAGTGGGAATAAAATGAGTACTTACAGCATTTTGTGGATACTTTTGGAAAAAAATATAGTATAATCATTAATATTTTTATGTACTATATTTTTGCCAAAAATTATAGTTATTTATAACTTTAAACTTATGGATGATTTCACCTTTTTGCTGATGAACATTTGGAAATAAAACTAAAAATTATCTGATGTTGAAGGAAAAAGTTACCATCCACCATTTTAAATGGTGTGGTTTATCTTGCAAAATTTATTCTTCATAATCCCAAGGTACTTCAATAAATCATGCTGTGCAAATTAATATCACACATCTGCCTCAGAATGACCTTCTGTTTGTTTATGACTATGTCTAAAATCTTTTGATCTGTGTCCCTAACCTAGCTACATTTCCTTGTATTTAAAGAAATAGAGTTCGTGGACCTCGGAACTTGACTGAATATTAACTTCCAATTTAGAGACTTATTAATCAAATTTCACTGCCAGAGTTATTATTCCTACTGTTAAAAGGAACTGTAGGTATATCTATATATGCTAGGAGGAACAAGCAGCACAGAGTACTATTGATAATTGCTATAACATAGTTTTCCTTAATCTGAGTTACTGCTGTCCTTCTACTCTTTATCTTATCCCCTATCTGATGGAAAGGAGACTTTTCTCACCTCATACAAGACCTAGCAAAGATGATGGGCCTTGTACACTCTTAGTTTTCCTCATTGCAAGGATTCTGTAAATTTCAATTCCACAGCGTTGTACCGAGATCTCAGGCAAGGGACCTGGCTGCTCAGGATCTCCGTGGTTCCTGAATGATGGGAGCACACTGTATCCCTGAAAACCTCTAAGAAGAACAGTCAAGACAATTATCAGGCCCATGTGTTTATCCAGTGACAACCTTTTGTAACTGTCTCAACAGCTAGTGTAGAAACCCCTGACAGGAGACCAAGTTAGGAGGCTACGGATCACAACAAATATTTATTATAACATCTTTTACTGTTCAATTTGTTACTATTAATAGAATCAGGAATGAGCTATATGGCCCGTTGTTGATACCAGTGGGTATTACTGGCCCTGGGCAGATGTGGCAAGCTCTTGGTGTCCTGAGTTCATCAGTTCTTGTGGATTCAACAGGACCATCAGTCTCTGGAGCTTCCTCAGCTTTTGGGAGAGACTTTCACATTCTACCTTTCAGCACATGTTTTTTTTCCATCCCTCAGCCTGCTGTTTTCTGGGAAGTCTTTCTCCATCCACACCAGTAGTTACCTATACAGCACATTCACACAAACTCACACCAAAGGGGCTTTTACCACTAGCTCACCTGGTAAGTGAAGGTAGCAATGTGAGATGAATCTTACAGTATAAGAAATGACAAATTAAGAAATTAACTTTTTTTTTCATTCTTGTTTACTCTTAGATTAAAAAAAACCTTTCATGGCAAAATTCTTTTGTCTTCATCATCTGGCCTATAGTATTTGTTATCCCCTTTTCTGCTGTTAAACACACATTGAAAATCTATGCATTGTTTGTGGGTTGATTCAGCAAAGCTTACTTGCAGATGTCAGAGGGGATACTTGCCTATGCGATAATTGTTCATCTGAGCAGAATTTACAGGATTGGGAACTATGTTTTGAAATGCATGCTATGAAATATATGGATACACAAAATAGGCACATTAATATACAATTATGTTGTAATTGTGCAACCTTAACACTGTGTTAATATAGGTTTCTTACATTTAGTGTGCGATATGTTTGAGAAAACATATGGCACATAATCCTCTCCAAATGGTTTTAGAAATGAAAAGGTGTCCTGTATGAGCCTCTGCCACTGGGGAAGGGAATGTTTTCTCATTTCTTTGGATGCTGGAACCCCATGATGAGCAGATTTGCATAACAATTAACCTCTAAAAATAATTTATAACCTCCCAGATGAGAAATCAGCTTCAGGGTGGTTAAAAGGGAAGACATTCTTTATTAATGTGACTGTATAAAGGAGGCATCCGAGCAGCGTAGGCAGTCCCTCAGAATGGGACGTAATACTTTCTATGCACTACAGAAAGTGCCAAGTGGTGTTTTGCTTCTATTTTCTCTGCAGAAGCATTAGTATTTCTAAAAAAAAACCCAAAACCAACAAAAACCCCACCTTCCTTTATTAGCAGAAACTCTCATCTAGCCTAATAAAGTGTTTCAAAGATAAAACACTACATTAGTTTTTTCTCATGCAAAAGTACAAGAATCCTCTTATTCCTTACACCTCTTCTGCCATTCTGATGGAGAAGATGTTCTGTTTTCACTTACTCTCTCCCTGGCTCTGGGGTGTTGACAAAGGAAAAGGCAAGAGCAGGGAGAAGCCATGAATAGGACAATTTGTAATTTAGATGTGCTTGTGGTTTCACACAACCAGGGCTTGTCCTAAGATAACACACTGCATCTGAAGTTGAAAATCTCTCTCCCACAGAAGGAAACTAGTTTATCCAGTGAAATTTGTTCTGTCTTGTACTCTGCTGCAGGGCTCACCTTCACACCTTTCTGTTTGTTACTCAGAAGGCAAGATCCAATGTACAATGAAGCCAACTGCCTTTCAGTCTTACTGGAGCATGTGCTCACTTATTTGTTGTGATACATGTTGATAGAGTTCACACTGCTTTGCAAAGCACACCCCAAACATCTCACACACTACTGAAACTATTCTATACAAAGATACTCCCACTGCTGTTTCCCTCTGGTGTGACCGTCTATCTCCATTATCCAGATTGGTGTGAGAAGACATAACTCTGCTTTTAGCATCTTGATGCTTGTCTCCTGTCACACAGCTTCCCTGAGAATCCTCCAAGTAGAAACAGCTTCTTCTGAGGCACAAATGCACATCACAAACTAACAAATGTTGGCTTTATTTTTCTGTTTTCTGAACATTGCAAAATTTTTGGCATCAGCAGTAGAGAGGTTAAGTAATAATAGTAAATGATAACAATAAAAAACATTGGCAAATCAGTTCCCAATTATTTTTGGCCTCAATATTAGGAAATACTGGAAATTTCAGAAGAAAGCCTGCCATGAGATTTCATTCCCCGGTTTTGCAATCCCAAGTGGTTTAGATAAGCTTTGACCAATCAGCCAACACGTGGCTTACTTATCTAGGTTAAACCATTTGTGATGTTGAGGTTTATCCATTGAGCAGGACGTGAGTAAAGGGAAGGGGTTCATCTAGCATTCTGACTGCTCAGCTGGTCTGCATGCTGCTCTCAGGAAAGGGCTTACTGGAGTCCCCAAGTGCTTACTGTTTCTCCAAAGTGTTTTGTAATATTCTGAGAACATTTGCAGTTTGGTATTTATGCCCTTACCAAGTTGTGCTAGCTTTTATATATTGTGTATATATATTATGTGTACATAAATATGCATAAATTTGGCCTTCTTTTTGGAAGCATGGCCATTCTTAGTGCCAGTTAATGGTTTTGGTGGTAGCTCAAAACATAGAATCATATAGAATGGTTTGGGTTGGAAGAGACCTTTAAAGATCATCTAGTTCCAACCCCCCTGCCATGGGCAGGGACACCCTCCACTAGACCAGGCTGCCCAAAGCCCCATCCAACCTGGCCTTGAACACTTCCAGGGATGGGGCATCCACAGCTTCTCTGGGCAACCCGTTCCAGTGCCTCACCACCCTTATCATAAAAAACCTTCTTCCTTATGTCCAATCTAAATCTATCCTCTTTCAGTTGAAAACTGTTGCCCCTTGTACTGTCATTACAGGTTTTGGTAAAGAGTCTCCATCTTTCTTACAAGCCCCTTTTATATATTGAAAGGTCATAACAAGGTCTCCCTGGAGCCTTCTCTTCTCCAGGCTGAACAACCCCAATTCTCTGGGGCTGTTCACTGGATTTCAACATCTGAAATCCAGCGCCACAGTCTATAAAGATATCTTTATTACTCTTCTTATCGGGGAGATCGTTGACAAAATCAGATAACTTTTTAGCTGGAGAAAATTACTTCTGAGTCAAATGAAAACCAAATCAGTTGTTCATGACATCTTGTCTTGGTCTTATAATACAGCTATGTTCACCAATCTCAGTATTTCAACTGCTGGCGAACAAGGAAACACACAGGTATTTTCCAGCTCATGTTTTCTGTTTTCTCGTGAGTCAACCTTGTAAATTAGGTTCAGTCATATCTTATTTAGGTGACTAACATCACAGTCCCAAGACTGCTCCCTCCTGTCACAGGACAAGAAAAACTGTCGTCCTTACATTCTAATTCACCACTCCATTTCCTGCTGATTTGACTGCTTTCTTGAAATTCTTACAGGACTTACTTTTGTTTTGCATGAGGAAGAAATAAATCCCTGCCTGCTTTCTCACTGTTTCAAACATCACTGTAATTCTATCTGCATTGTTATGAAGCTTTATCACCAAAAGATAGTGCACTAACCCAAGGCCTGAATCAGGACACCTTTCTTCTATCAAGGAGACTGAAAGAAACCTTTTTTGGCCATCAGTTCCATCTTTACCTTCTCATTAC
The DNA here is from genome assembly GCF_028858705.1 of Grus americana. Classification (NCBI taxonomy): domain Eukaryota; kingdom Metazoa; phylum Chordata; class Aves; order Gruiformes; family Gruidae; genus Grus; species Grus americana. The sequence goes on from NC_072852.1 coordinate 174,060,840, forward strand.
CTACTGCAATACTTACTTAAACTGAATGACAGTAAGCTCACCAGTTTTGCTGTTTGGGAGAAATTTGTCTAGGTGGCAAAGGCCTGGAGAAAGGTTGTCTATCTCTGCTCTGTTGCAGAATTACATGGAGAAAGTAAATCACTACAGAATCACATGGATGGATTTTGTATCTCCCTCTGCCTACACGCACTGGGTAGTACTGGCTTTCAGAGGGAGCTCCCCCAAAGCCTATGCCAGAGTAACCTAATTGCTCAGGTTTTATAAGGAAGATGGGAGTTGTTATTTTCTGTGAATATATGGTGATATATATGAACTTGAAGCATTTTGTATTATCCTTAAAGAAGGTGACAAATAATTTTCCATCCCTGAGAGAACTGTTTAAAGGTGGCAGCCTGAGAAGATGACAGTGGAAGGCCAGGCTTTGTCCTGACCACATAGCTAGACCTCCTATCAAATGACATCCTACCTAGCACTTCTAAGTGTAAACCTCCCATTCAGAGTCACAGAATGTAGTACTGGCTTTGAATCATCCAGAGTTCATAAGCGTGCATATGTAGAATTTGTGTTTGGATTGAGCAATTTTTGTCAGAAATGTCATTTTGGCTTATGCTGGTTTAAACTTGGAAAAGCCAGACAGAAAAGTATATTTTATATTAATTAGGCCAATGTCAAACAGTTACTTCTGTTTTCCTATTAGGCATTTATTATGCTGTTCTCTGTCTCAGTGACTCAAATTTTTTTGATACTGGTTGAATCCTGATTGATACTGGCTGTGAAGTCTTGGCTCCATTGCAGTGATCAGGAGTTGTGCCATTGCTTCTACTGTTGCCAAGGTATTATCCACTGTGTCAGAGCAAGGATGTTGTTCTTCTTATCTTTACAGTGATCCAGCTGAATGTATTCTTATTTGATCAGAGTTCCTCAACATGCATGAAGCACCTAAAGTATTAGATTTCTGATTTCCTTCTACAAAATATTAAATAGTATTTCTAATTGCACAAATAAGTTTTTAAACTTGAAAAATTTAAAATTTTATTGAAATGAGTGAACTGAATTTTGAATGGATAATAATACAGTTGAGATGAAGGGAAGTCTGACTGGGAGACCAGAACAGGAGATTGCAGAGTACTATGTTCACCCCCTGCTTTTCAGGTTCCAAACACGTTCTTAGTACTGTAGATAACTGAAGACAATGAAAATAATTAAATGTCATACTTCAAGGCTTAACCATTTGTCAGCAGAGATGAAAAAGGATCTCCCATCACCATCACTGCACAATTTGTGGGGTTTGCTCTCTCTGTAGCACTGGGGCTTGGACCTGGATGAAGGTGAGAATATTGAACCAGAGCTCTGCTAAAAGACTCCTAGGTGTCTGCCAATTGTCTTGGTCAATGTGGCCTAAGACTCATCATTGGTTCTGGATAAGGAAGGGATCTCGTACCATCTTGGGACCATGATGGTATTTGTAGCCTAGAGATGGCTAGACATAAGTTTTAATCCAGGTATACTTTAACTCATCAGTTGTTTACATTTCAAAGGCCTAGCATGTTAGTGGTGACCTGATCTCTATACATGGTACATAGCTGAAGTTCCTCAGAAGACTGAAGTATGACCTAAAACCCCAGTGAGTATGTTTCATGAAATCTGAGTGGGCCTTGAAACATTTCAGTATGAAAGAGATTGTCATAGGCTTGCTAAGCTGGTGAAGAGGGCTTTAAAATAAAGTTGCTGAGGGAGGGGAACCTCAATCCATCCCACTCCTACCAGTTTGATGCTAGTGCCAGCAATAGAAGCCCAGAGCCTGGACAAGGATTACAGGTCAGCAGGAGAACACCTGAAGTGCAGCAAAAAGGATTTCCAGACAGTAAGTCAGCTTCATCAGGGGCCCAACTTAAATGCCTCTATGCAAACACATGTAGCATGAGGAATAAACAAGAGGAGCTGGAGATGTGCGCACACCTGCAAGGCTATGATCTTATTGGCATCACAGAGATGTGGTGGGATGGCACCTATGACTGGAGTGTTGGAATGGAAGGATGCAGGCTCTTCAGGAAGGACAGGCAGGGGAGACGAGGGGGTGTCACCCCCTATGTCAATGATCAGCTGGAGTGCATGGAGCTCCACCTGGGGATGGATGAGGAGCTGACCGAGAGCTTATGGGTCAGGATTAAGGGAGGGCAGGGACAGGAGACAGTATAGTGGGGGTCTGCTACAGGCCACCTGACCAGGAAGACTGAGCAGATGAGGCCCTCTATAAACAGATAGGAGCAGCCTCACGTTCACAAGCCCTGGTCCTTATAGGGGACTTCAACCACCCCGATATCTGTCAGAGGGACAACACAGCAGGGCATAAGCAATCCAGGAGGTTCCTGGAATGCATTGATGATAACTTCCTCCTCCAAGTAAAAGAGGAGCCAACAACAAGAGGTGCCATGCTGGTCCTTGTTCACACCAACTAGGAGAGGCTAGTGGGGAACGTGAAGCTCAAGGGCAGCCTTGGCTGCAGTGACCATGAAATGGTGGAATTCAAGATTCTCAGGACAGCGAGGAGAGTGCACAAGAAGCTCACTACCCTGGACTTCAGGAGAGCAGACTTTGGCCTCTTCAGGGACCTGCTTGGTAGAGAACCATGGGACAAATCCCTGGAGGGAAGAGGGGTCCTAGAAAGCTGGTTAGTATTCAAGGATCACCTCCTCCAAGCTCAGGAGTGATGCATCCCAACAAAGAGGAAGTCAGGCAAAAATGCCAGGAGGCCTGCATGGATGAAGAAGGAGCTAAGCCACTATCAATCATATTTGAGAAGTTGTGGCAGTCCAGCGAAGTTCCCACTGACTGGAAAAGGGGAAACATAACCCCCATTTTTTAAAGGAGAATAAAGGAAGACCCATGGAACTATAGACCGGTCAGTCTCACCTCTGTGCCCAGCAAGATCATGGAGCAGATCCTCCTGGAAACTATGCTAATGCACAAGGAAAAGAAGGAGATGATTGGTGACAGCCAACATGGCTTCAGTAAGAGCAAATCGTGCCTGAAAAATTTGGTGGCCTTCTACGACAGTGTTACAGCAATGGTGGATATGGGAAGAGTGACTGACATCATATACCTGGACTCGTGCAAAGCATTTGATGCTGTCCCGCACGACATCCTCGTCTCTAAATTGGAGAGACACGGATTCGATGGATGGACCACTTGGTGGATAAGGAATTGGCTGGATGGTCCCACTCAAAGAGTTGTGGTCAACAGATTGATGTCCAAGTGGAGATCAGTGATGAGTGGTGTTCCTCAGCGTTCGGTATTGGGACCAGTGCTGTTTAACATCTTTGTTGGAGACATGGACAGTGGGATTCAGTGCACCCTCAGCAAGTTTGCTGATGACACCAAGCTGTGTGGTGCAGTCAACACACTGTAGGGAAGGGATGCCATCCAGAGGGACCTTGACAGACTGGAGAGGTGGGCCCATGTGAACCTCGTGAAGTTCAACAAGGCCAAGCGCAAGGTCCTGCACGTGGGTCGGGACATCCCAAGCATGACTGTAGGCTGGGCGAGGAATGGATTGAAAGCAGCCTTGAGGAGAAGGACTTGGGGGTATTGATTGATGAGAAGCTCCACATGAGCCAGCAGTGTGTGCTTGCAGCCCAGAAAGCCAACCGTGTCCTGGGCTGCATCAAAAGAGGTGTGACCAGCAGGTCGAGGGAGGTGATCCTGCCCCTCTACTCCGCTCTTGTGAGACCCCACCTGGAGTACTGCGTCCAGCTCTGGGGGCCCCAGTACAGGAGAGACATGGAGCTGTTGGAGAGAGTCCAGAGGAGGGCCACGAAGCTGATCAGAGGGCTGGAGCACCTCTCCTAAGAGGACAGGCTGAGAGAGTTGGGATTGTTCAGCCTGGAGAAGAGCAGGCTCTGGGGAGACCTTAGAGCAGCCTTCCAATACCTAAAGGGGGCCATCAAGAAAGCTGGAGAGGGACTGTTTAAAGGACATGTACTGATAGGACAAGGGGTAATGGGTTTAAACTAAAAGAAGGTAGATTTAGACTAGATATGAGGAAGAAATTCTTCCCTGTGAGGGTGGTGAGGCACTGGAACAGGTTGCCCAGAGAAGCTGTGGATGCCCCCTCCCTGGAAGTGTTCAAGGCCAGGTTGGATGGGGCTTTGGGCAACGTGGTCTAGTGGAGGGTGTCCCTGCCCATGGCAGGGGGGTTGGAACTAGATGGTCTTTGAGGTCCCTTCCAACCCAAACCATTCTATGATTCTACGATTCTATGATTCTGTAATCAATCTAGTGATCTCCATTAACCTTCCTCTCTATAGACATGTACAAGACAAACGTTCACGCTTTTCTCTTATTCCTTTCACCATTTTTTCTGAAGCAACAATCACTATATTTTAAAAATATAACCTCTGCTCCACATGCTGAAAGTCTGTTTAAAACATGAAACTGTGTTTCATTTTGAGGGGATTGAATAATGCCAGGCATAATTTGAAAGATTCATAACTTCAGGCTGATCACAAAAGGGCAATCTCCAGTCCTTTTAATCTTATTCTCCTAATGTGTCTAATTAATTTAAAAGATTAATTCCTTACTTTAACTGACCTCAGTTATTTAAGAAAAATGTTGCTTCTACAACCCTATATTCCCTTTATTCTCCACTCTCCCCACTTCCCCAGTGCCCACTAGGTCTTACTGGACCTTCAGTGCAAGAAAGGAAGGACAGAAAAACAATTAATTAAAAGAAAGAAAGATAAGAAAATTAATTCAAGGCTGGTAATCCAATAACACCTCTCTTATCACAATACCTATTAAAATCTAGTTGAGGATATCAGTACTATAATTTTTAATCAGAGCATACTTGGGTTGCAGATGACTTCAGATTTGGCATGCAGACTGCTGCTTTGCTTAATCCACAAAGAAGTGTGGACTACATAAAAATAAACACAGTGAGGACAAATGAGAGTTTTCTTGTGGGATGAAAGCACTTTTTTAGAGAATATCTTATAAAACCCAACAAAAAGATGATTGAGTTGTGTCATCCTGATGGCTTCTTAGCATTGAAAAATTGACTGTATTGTCTACTTGAAACATTGTATGGATTTATGCTTGATGCACATGACCAGCAATTTAAACAATTATCAGACCTTCCCGGCTACAGGATTAAACTTGTGTGCCAAAGCAAATAATATGAGAAAAGAGGGACCAGGAAATTTTGTATATATTCTTACTAACTGGAATATAAGTTTAAATTCTCAGGAACTATGATTTTAGCATCTCTCTCACCAGCAAGAGCATCCATCCAGTGCAGAACAACTGTGAGCTCAATCGTTTGTCCTACAAACAGGGTAACAGTGCTCTTCCTTATCACACGGTAAAACACAGACCTGATCTGAACTTGAGCTCTAATTTTTAGGTCAGCAGAGGCTGTGAGCAGTGCAGACAAGATTAATACCTCTCTATATACTATGTGCCATTGTAATAGCACTATCAAAGGAAATATCAATTCTAAGCCAGCTATATGGTATTGCATTAAACACACAGCAGCCTAGAAAGTGTTATAATAAAGTTTGCATCTTGGTTTCTATTGCTATACTGATTGTGATTGTTAATAGCTATCTGAAATTGATTTCAAGAAGAACATTTCTATGGTTCTCCTCAAGAGTGTTGTTAGAGGGGTTTCAGGTCAGACACCCTGGAAAGGAAACCATAAACTTCGCTCAAGTGATCGAAATGAAATGTTTGTGTTAACTCAGCTAATAAACAGCTGAAGTGAGAGTCTTTAAACCAGTCTTCCTTTTGAGCATGTACGGAAGGAAGAATAACGACACACACTCAAAGAAATGCAGCTCAGGAGACTTGAAATCATGTACATTTAGTGCTGATGATCTCGTTTGGATCACTGGGCAGCCGTAACACTAGCTGGATATCATCAGTTCAGGGCCTCTTGAAGTGACGGGCAGACTGTCACTAAAAACAGGCTCAAAAGCCTGATTGCTCTGCAGGAAACCCTCCATGGGCAGAGGTGACTGGAAGAGCATTTTGCGAAGCACGGAGCAGCCCCTGTGTATGAGCGCATCTTTCTCTGCAGCAGGAAAGGTGAGGATGCTCAGGTGAGAACAGACACATGAGCGTGAGGCAGACTTGTCACCTCAGGCTCTGCTCAGGGCTCTTTGCCATAGCTGGTAAATCCGTAGCTGGATTATTTATTAGAGGAGATCAGCTATCTGCTAGTGAAAAGAAGACATCCCAGTTCTGCAGTAGCTTTTGCAGGGGACTTGAAATCTTTGAGAGGTTTTCAGGGCTTTACTCCTTACACCCTTTCACACAGGGAGGAGTGAGAGCAAGTTAATTCTTCTGAGTTCAGCCAGTCAGATATTGAAAAGAAAGTTAGCGAGCACCTGGCTGCAGCTGGACCAGAGTTTTCTGAAGACAAAACTCAGCCAACCCTCTTTGGAATCAGAGGCTGCTCCAGCAAAAGCTGTCCTGCCAGTGCTGCCGGCATGAAATAAACAGTGCTGTGTTTAATGTCAGGGATATGTTGAAGAATGTCACACATTTTACTGCTGAAAACATTGCATTTTTTGGAAGCTGCATAAAAAAAGATTAAGGAGAATGCTCTACATTTCACAAAGCTCTGTTCTGTTGGAATATCTAGACTGCTAAGTGAGATTTGTCTTTCTAACCTCCTTTTTACGTGAGAGAGTATACAAATCGTGGTGTGTGTTTCACCCGATGCAGAGGTATCTGATGTATTGTTCCAGAGAACAGTATGGAAATGAAAATATTTTAGCATAAAAGGTACTGTTCTTAGTATTCAGAGTTTTCCTGTTCCTCTACTGCTTGAAGATAAAATGCTACCAGGTGATAAAGAGGAAGCTGGATATTCATGAGAGTGCAGAGGAAATTTTTCCGCCACCTCACTTATCTGACAGACCATGTTTCTCACCATTGGTGAAGTAAGGCAACTCTGATTGCCTTAGGTCCTAAAGTTGTTGTAGTTACCTTACAGTGAAGGCAGGGTAAGGTCTCAGACAGCTGAGTCGTCCATCTACATGAAAATGGATGGTCTGCACTAAATTCTTATCAGGCAAAATACTCTGACTTCAAAATCAGTACGTCCACTTACACTATGAATTATTTTGGTCTCTTGCGGCCTAATGAGTAGCAAGCCCTGCTTCACTGTGGGAAAACTACCACAGTTTTGTTTCAGGTGCAAGTTCCTACTGTGACCACAATAAAGTCAGATTTTAAATACTACAGCTTCAGAAGCAACGGAGTCCGTACTGACTATGGGAAAGACGCAAGTCTGAACTGCTAGTATGGTGGCAAGAAGCTTTCACAAATTTTGGCCCACAGAAGCACTGTATAAGTAAAGCAGCTGTGAAGAGAGTACAAGGGGATTTAAAGCTGACATTAACTAATTTTCTTTTGGGACATGCACTTGAAAGGATTTTTTAAAATGTTTTATTGATTGATTATACTACCACAAATTCAAAGTTCTGATATAACAATTTAATCCTAAATTGTTGCATTAGTCCTGTAATAAAGGTGTAGGCTTAAAACAGTGACATAGCAGTAGTTGGATGCTCTACGTGCCATTTAATTGCACGAAGCATCCTTATTTCTCAGCCTCCTTTGAAACATTTTGACCTCTCTTTCTGTTTCCTGCCTGTATTGTAGTGTCTTCCAGAGCACAGTTTAAAATTTAATGCATTAATAAATGCCATCAATAAAAACATCCTGATAATTCACATTAGGTGCCATGAATAATTATAAAATCAATCATCAAAATTATCTTGCCTAAAATTATGCATTTTTCCTTTTCATTGCACCATTAATTTGAGGCCTAATCCTGTATACTTTGGCCTTCCGATGCTTCTGCTGATGTCAAGCAGAGCCTCATTAAATTCAGATGTTCTGCCCTGCTGGTTTGAATTCCAGCTTCAGAGACTAATTTTTCAGTTCCTCAGACTTCCTCTCTGTTTCTTAAGAAAGTCGGAGGAAACCTAGTTTACCTTGTCTAACACCAAAAAAAAAAAAAAAAAAAAAATCCAACAAACTTGCAGACCTTTTATCTGCAGAAAACCCACTGGTCTCAACTAGAGTTGCTGATTCTGGGAAATGTCTCTTCATGAGTTGCTCTGGGACAACAGGGAGCAAATGTATCTTTTTTCACCAGTATTTCCTTCTGCTATTAGTAAAGGCACATGGTGAAATGATGGCCTTCTGTGCAGAAGCAAATTCTTTGAAAAAGCTGAATATTTTTCAGACCCTTCCTCGCTACGTTGCTGCAGACACATGAATCTTTGTTCAGAATCTTCACATTCAGCAAGGATCAACACAGCACGTGTCACGTGGAAATTTTGAATTCCCAACAACCTCCTCATTTAAAATTACTAGCTTTTGGCCTTTTCCTCAGGGGGGCGGGAGGGGAATAGATGAAGAAACTCATTCATTTTATGCAGTGCACTTTCCCTCCCTGATAGAGTGGAAAGTTGGTACCATCCCAGGTTTCTCCTGGCAGTTTCAGTAAATAGACCTATGGGCCCCATTGACCACCAGATTAAAGGATCTTCTATAGTTCCTGCTCACTGATTAACTGTTTTCCCTGCCCCTAAGTTGCTCTCTGTGTAGCATCAAACCATCCATTGCTTTAAAGCTGAAAGAAGAGGTACTGGCAAGTCAAACAAAGACATGCCGCACACAAGAGTTCATTATTTAGGTAGATGGGGGGTTTATTTATTTTTGTCAACAAGAACTTCTTAAGAATTTTTCTGAATTATTGTATAGATGGATTGGAAGGCTCTGATCCTCCATAACAATTTAGTGCCTATGCTGCTCTCACCCATCCTGCCTCTGAAGCACTATTAGCAGTGTTACCCTTCCTTACAAATAACTCATGTAATGCTTTGTTCACCACTCCACAGGGAAACACCAGCAGCTTTTTGGACTTATGTTCCAGATGACTTCATCTGACTAGAGAGCTGCACTGAAGTCTTCACACATCAGCATCCATGCCAGAAAACCAGAAGAATCCCTCGAAGAAATGCAGAAAAAAAAGCATGCAACTCCCTGCACTGTTATACTGAATACCTGTGTGACTTTATGTGACATTTGCATTATCATAGACATCCTCACTCCTATTGATAAAAATTATTCTGGCCAACAATGGTGAATTAAAATGTAAGCCTATACAAGAATAACTGTGTTGCTTTTTATACAGAAAAAACCCAACAAAAATCCATTCTTCATTTGCTTATGGGTGGGATCATAAATAATGTGAGTTTAGTCATTGATTTAAGAGAGAAGTATTTCTCCTCATTAATATAAAAATGTCATTTTCCAGGTTTTGATATATGATGGTTGGTATATTCCAGCAAGAAAGATTGAGGCCATATTTCTTTAGTGGTTTTCTAGCTATGATTTCAGTGATTGAACTGAGTTTGAATCCCCATTTCTGGCACATATGCTAGGGTTTTTTTACTTCCTTGGGTGGTTCTGCACCTGTGTGTCTCAAGAATAAGACTGTTTGTAATAAAATTCATATCTTCCAGAATGTAAGAAATATGCATTTTTTTTTATTATGTTGATATCATAAAAAATAATTTTTAGTCACCCTTGTTCTGAGTTACAGAAGTATTAATTCTTCAATACTGGGGCTGATTTCACCAGCTTACTATGCCACAGTAAGTGTTCTGCTCTTTCTTGCTCAGCCTGACTTGTAGCTGGCCACATTCACTGTTTTTACCAGCCCTTCCATCTGTCTGGACATTTATAAATATTAATCACGACAGTCCTGTGCTCTGTATCCTCTGTGACGAAATGGAGAAATGTACCTGGCAGAGCTGTCAGACTGCCACACTCACATGTATATTCTATGAGAAATTACACCATAAAATACACTTTCCTTTTTTTTAATCCTTCTAGGATGCCACACAGGTAGTCAGACATTTTCATGACTGTGGCCAATGTAAGATCCTTTATGGATATATTCCTTATTTTAGTTATCTTCTCCAATTTTCTTCAGCTGCTTCTCTTGTAATTACAATAAAATGAACACTAGTATGATTTCCTGCTTTATTTCTCTTCAGTAATACCTAGATTTATTTCATTAAATAGTTCTCTTGATACCCGAAAAAGACACTCTGCAAAATTCAAGGTCCCCCTCTCCTCATACATATCATCAACACAATATGTTGTCCAGAAGTTACGTTTTACACTTGATCTTTTTACATGTTTTCTCCTACATTCAGAGGGTAAAAACCCTTTGTTGTAACTTACCTTTTTAAAATAAAAAAATCAGTAATTTAAAATCATTCTGCAATGAAGATAATCCCTTTTCCAGTGTTTCCTATCCATATTATTATCTGCATTCTCCTGCTAATGCTCAATCATAAAAGAACAACTTTCAAAGAGGCACCAGGCAACATCCCTGGTAGAAATTCCTCTGTCAAGACAACGTCAGGCTGATGTTTTTATCACTACAACTCAATTCCCTCAATTTTGAAGCAAACTAATAAGACTGATAAAACCCTAAACTGTTGTATGGCAGGTAGGAATTTCCACACTATGGAATATTACTGTTCCTCCCCCTGGCCCTGCAAATAACAAAAATGAGAGTCTCCTCTTGATTCCTCATGCCTAATGTTTTTGATAGATGAAGAATTGTTATCTTTCCATTTTGGCCCATTTCTCACTCGTGGAATAGGCCAGGAAACGAAGAATATTATGCAAGGCTTACAATTCTTGTCAGTTGTCATTTTTGTCAGAGTCTGATCCCGTAGCATTGTCCCAGTGGGGGACAGGCTGGTACCAGCTGAGAGGAGTCCCGGTTGTAGGTTTGGGAAACGTCAGATCCAGGCTGCCTTTGAAGCACAGAAGACATCAAGTCTCTGAAGCAACTCCAGAATAAGGTTACATCTTCACCGCTGTAAAGGTGCGTATTGACAAAAAGGTAATGAACGCACACCAGCTGCCTCACTGCAAAATCCCAGGGGAAACAGAGGCTTCCAGCTTCCATTACAGCGTAATGAGCTCCGGGAAGGCTCATAGCATTGACCTCAGCTAGACCTGCCGTGTGAAATGTTTCTGGGCCTTGCCTATGCTGTTGTTTCGCATGACGGTAACCAGATTGTTAGCTGCTGCATTAAAAACCTCTGGAAGTAGGAAAAACACTCTAAAAATGTTCCAGAAGATACTCTCTGTCCCTGCAAAAGCCAGGCTTCTGCAGAATGTTGTAGCACTGTGTGTGGCTGCATTTCTTTTATAACATGTTCACAGTCATTTCTTCTTGTAGTAAGACTGGTCTTTTCTCCCTCCGGTCTTTGGTCGGTTATCTGTACAACTGACACACATAATATTAGTCTTTATCCTATACCTGTTATCTGTATAACACCTACTTCCTCAGCTCTGAAGGGACTTTTCCGGGGGGGAGGAAATAGCATGGTAGGAAAATTATATTCATTTTTAACTCATGGAGAGATAGCTTCATGTATTGTGCCTCCAGGCTTCATAAAAACAGAGGAAAGAGCAACCTAAGCAATTAGTTGTTCCAGTAGGATTATTTATCTTCATCTTCTGCTTTTGTTGTGGATACCCTTTTCCTATGTGTCCATGTGTATGCATAAGTACATGTATCAATATACATATACCTATGGGTACATGCCAATCTGGTACTTTAGACTACTTTTGAGGGGACCAGGATGTGTTTCTAAAGGAGATTGTTCTCCTCAAGAAACTGAAAGTTTCCTTCTTTCAGCGTGCAATATGTGCACTACATAACCATGCTTGGAATTCACTACTGCCTCGTTCTTTAAGGTATTTCTATCGCGTAGAGGCACCTTTAGTTCAAAAAAAGCTATTCAGGGATAGTTCTTGAACCTCAAATTCACACGAGACAAGCTCTTAGCAGATTCTCTTCTCATGTAATTCATATAATTCATATAGCATGGGAGATATGATACCCAGCTGTGTGCCTCTGCATTTTCAAGTAGGTGCTTAACCCTATGAAAAAATCACATCCTGCTCTGCCAATTTTTTCTGACATTTCTTAAGGACTATTTTTCCAAAACAAAGGAAGAAAAAAAAATGGGTAAACAATAAGCTCTCCCTGTGTTATAATCCACCACACCCAGCTCCTCTTTTTGCAAAACAAGAACTTGAAGAGATTGTTCCATTCTTTACTAACATGAAACAAACCCACCAAATAAATATTTTAAGGCACTTCAGCTAATTTCATTGGCAAACTCCAAATTCTGAACATATTTTTACCAATCTTTCCTCCTGAGATGACAGCCTGAACTCGTTTTCTCTCCCTCCTTCTCTCGGCTCCCCACATTACCTCCCCTGGAGAGACTGAATGCCGCTGATTGTGCAAATCCAAGCCCATCAGCACTTGTCATCTCTCATGGAATTTACCCTTTGACATTCGGCTTCCACTTCCCACTTGGAGGCAGAAGTTTCATCTTTGCAAAGCACAGAAGTTGTTTCCTTGAAAAAAGCAAGTAACATGTTCTCCTGCAGGGAAAAAAGACTCACTTCACCATGGAGACCTTGGGGAGAAAATCCCTACATTATATTTAATTCATGTATTTTCTTTATGTGGAATCTTTTTTTTATTATTTTTTTTTTTTCTGATAAACTGAACTGCCAAAGCCAGCATTTTGTCCAGTTTTCTTTGCCCCAGAATCCAAATTTTCAAGCCTTAAATGATGATTTTGCCTTTCAACCCTAAATTACAGCCAGTCACTTTTACAAAAAAAAAAAATCATTCCTTCTTTAGTTTGTATTGTGATAACTTTACCTTACAATAGTAGCCTCTCTCCTGTCTTTAATAACAGCCAGTCCTGTACCTGCATACTTTAAAAAATTTACTAAGAGAAAAATATAGAAAGTTGCAAAGACTTTTCATTCTTGTTTTATGAGACATTATGAACTCTCAGGTAGGGGCAAGTCTGTCCTCATTTACACCTGTTAAGCCTCATTGAAATCAGTAGGGTTGAGCTAATGTAGCTGATTACAGAGTTTGGCTCATAACTTGTCTCCTGTTAACTGACAACACTGTCTCCCGCAGGTGGAACAAGATGAGATCTGCTGTCTGCAGTGCTCCATTTATAGGAATAGTAACATACCCATTACTTCTCTGCAGATCATAGCTTTGGCTGCTTTTCCTGACAGGGAACATATATCTCAAGATACTAAAATTAGCAGAAATCTTCTTTCTCCTTGTAAATGTGATTGTTTAGTGATACTATCTACTAATGGATTTGGGTAAATGAATTTTGGACCTCATTTGCAATTTTTATTTTACTCAGCAAACAACAGGATACAATTATACTATAAATCTGTGTTCACAGGTTAGCTTTGTTGCACTTCATTTTCTGCGTTAGATGAAATTATTTTACCTCCTAATCTATAGTTTCTTCGTAGGGCTTATTATTTGTTGGGGTTAATGCTTCAAGGGTATATTTGGGTCATATTGTTAATATTATACATTTATCCATGAACATCTAACAGGACTTTAGTGTGCACTCATAGCTAGGCACTTCCTGAATTGTTACCACAATCTGGATAAAATTTTGTTTCAGATCCTGATACAAAAGGTCAATTATCTCCTCCATGTCCAGACAAAAATGCTAAATTCTCAGCTTCTCTCTTTCTTGCCACTATGTCAGAGAGAAAAAGTATGAAGCCGAAAGTAGACAGATAACGTGAGGTAGTTAGTTCTTCTGATGCCGGTTTGGGTAAAGGATGCCAGCATTAGGTTCATGTTGTGCCACTGGGGTCTTAAAACCTTAAACTGCTGCTGAGTCTAGAGGCTAGTAGAGAGGTTCAAAGTAGGCCCAGCTTTGAGTTGCCTTTAGCTTCGATACCCTTCCTATATTAGCATTGCTAAGTAACGTTTAGCACATTGAATTCAAACAATGGGGTTTACCTGATGACCTTTGTAGCCAGGTTTTCTAATAAAATAAGGCTTTTGTATTCTATGCAGATAACATATGTCTTCCTGACTCTTGAACCTGTGAGACACCTCTATGTGTTGTGCTTATGGTGAGCTGGGCGGCAGAGAGAGACCCATTTTGTTCTCTGGCTACTGCATGAGTTCAGTCCTCATTCTCTCAGTCTCAGTTTGGGTCTCATGCACACTGGAGAAGGCGTCTATGAGGAACAAAGCCACGGCAAACCTGACCTCATTAGTTCTACTGTCACTGAAGTACCTGTGATTTGGTGCATACCCCATGGACTGGATAAATAAACCTTTCCAGAGTTTAGAATCATAGAAGATTTTTAAGATCATCACATCCAATCGTAAACCCAACACTGCCAAGTCCATCACTAAACCATGTCTCTAAGCACCACATCTACACATCTTTTAAATACTTCCAGGGAGGGTGACTCAACCACTTCCAGCCTGTTCCAATGCTTGACAACCCTTTCAGTGAAGAAATTTTTCTTAATATCCAATCTAAACCTCCCCTGGTGCAACTTGAGGCCATCTCCTCTTGTCCTATCACTTGTTACTTGGGAGAAGAGACCAACACCCACCTGGCTACAACTTCCTTTCAGGTAGTTGTAGAGAGCAATAAGGTCTCCCCTCAGCCTCCTCTTCTCCAGACTAAACAACCCCAGTTCCCTCAGCCACTGCTCCTCCTAAGACTTGTGCTCTAGATCCTTCATCAGCTTTGTTATCCTTCTCTGGACACGCTCCAGCACCTCAAGGTCCTTCTTGCAGTGAGGGGCCCAAAACTGAACACAGGACTCAACGTGGGGCCTCACCAGTGCTGAGTACAGGAGAACAATCACTTCCCTAGTCCTGCTGGCCACACTATTCCTGATACAAGCCAGGATGCTGTTGGCCTTCTTGGCCACCTGGGCACACTGCTGGCTCATATTCAGCCAGCTGTTGACTAACACTCCTGGGTCCTTTTCCGTCAGGCAGCTTTCCAGCCACTCTTCCCCAAGCCTGTAGCAGCATTGTATGGGGTTGTTGTGACCCAAGTGCAGGGCCCGGCACTTGGCCTTGTTGAACCTCATACAGCTGGCCTCGGCCCATCGATCCAGCCTGTCCAGATCCCTCTGTAGAGCCTTCCTACCCTCAAGCAGATTAACACTCCCGCCCAATTTGGTGTCATCTGCAAACTCACTGAGGGTGCACTCGATCCTCTTGTCTGGATCATTGATAAAGATATTAAAGACAACTGGCCCCAGTACTGAGCCCTGGGGAACATCACTTGTGACTGACCACCAACTGGATTTCACTCCATTCTCCACAACTCTTTGGGCCCGGCCATCCAGACTGTTTTTTACCCAGTGAAGAGTGCACCCATCCAAGCCATGAGCAGCCACTTTCTCCAGAAGAATGCTGTGTTTAGTTATCCCTTCAGTCTTTTCCATGTTACCTGTGGATGTCTGGCACAATTACAGAGGGGTGTTCAGTGGAGGCAAGTCGTAGGAATGTCATGTTCTCCTCTAGGGTTTTTTCCCAGTTTTTTTCCAGAGTTTAATTCACCCACTGATTATCCAACTGCCTTGCAGTTTTTCCTGGAATATCGCAACCGTAATTGCCATGCTGTGCACACCTTTTTGATCACTGTGTTCTTGAGCACAATTTGAAAGATAGATTACAGAAAGACTGAACATTTTTTATCCTTACAACACAAAGTGGCACTAATAAATAACCATAAAATAGTAATCTTGCATCTATAATTTTTCATGGCAGATCCTTATGAAATCATTATGTAATTAATTTCTTCATCAGCCATGTGAGAGTCCAGGTATGGAAACTGGATGGTGAAATATAAGACCAGCTAAGATTGTAACCAACCAAATCTTTTAGAGATACGTGCATAAATTTTTTTACTCCTATAGCTTCCATGCTCTTCTGCCATTATAGGTAAGTTCTCCAAATAGGAAAGTAGGTCCAAAAATCATGATGTTGAACTTCAAGCACTGCAGAAGCTCTGTGGCAGAGTACATTAGCAATTAGGAAGACATATAATAAAAAAATAAATCTCATTTAAAAACTACTAATATTCATAAAGAACTAAATATTTCTTCATTTGCTGTGTTTCTATCCATCTTGCACAAAACTTTGCATCAGTACTTTTAGGCATAAAAACAAGGATTTACTGAACTTAATTTCAGTCATGTAAATCCCAGCTACTCAGCCAAAGCACACTGTCCAGTTTTCATCCTATAATAAATGGAAAAAGAAGGTAAATCAAAGGACAAACATCATACTCTGAAGACAACATCTCTGGTGCCATCTCTCTCTTCCCCACTGACTGTTGAAGGAATGTGGGCATTTGCATTTCAGCACCCAGCATGCATACACCAGTGGATATAATAACTGGGCGTAAAGGAGATAGGACACACGGTTATATGTTTAGGTTTTTAAAATACGCATTTAAGTATAGCTAGGTACTAGATATCTAATATCTTAAATTTGGCCCAGGTATTACCTGGATCAGGTTTTTGGTGTTTTGGGGGTTTTTTTGGTCTCCCTAAAATTAGACGCACTATCAGTCTTCAGAGAGAATTGTTTTGGTAGGTTCTGTGTAGAACATACACATTTATTTAGAAGTATAAATTTCACTGGGGAAGAATACACAAGGCAATAAAATATTGTGCATGATTAAAAGCTGATGCCATCTTTTAATAACATTTCCTTCTCTCTCTCTTTTTTTTTTTTTTGCCTTAGGCAGCTTTGCAAGTTCTGCAGTTTCCAGTAGAATTACTTTGATAAAAATAATTTGAACAAATATTTTGCTTCTTAATCTGACCCTGAACTACCTAGATAGACAAAGAAAAATAAGCCCTGCTATGGAGAGACTTGGACTTAACTCGACCCTTGTGTTGGAGTAAGCAGAACAGCAAGGCAAAAGATATGTAGACATAGGGACAACTTTCCTTGGCAAAAGCACAGGTCTCACGCTTTTTCATAGGATGAGCACACACTGTAATACCAATGCTTGTTTATGGACTTCTGTCTTTACAGACATGTGCAAGAAACTCCCCCCACTCATTTGCAACTGTGTGATAATGCAATGCCATGTGCAACGGCCAGCAATAGGCAAGTAAAACTAAGATAGTCCTTACGGTAGATTCGGCTTTAGTGCAATCTAGCAAGAGCTAGAGCCATCAACATTCAACCCAATCCTCTGCAGGCAGACAGAAAATGCTGCATGATCAGTTGAGGGATCATAAATCAGTTTGGAAACCTCAAGAGCTGGACCAACAGGAATTGCTCATCTTCTGTTTCTGTCATTTTTAAGCACTGATTTGTAACAAACTAACAAAAGGTAATTTTATGATTGTATTTTGCCATCACATTTGCTCATGAAACTTACTGAAATCAGCTAAGTGTAGAACAGGGCCTGTCCTGGCTTGAAATCGGCATCAGCTGGAAATTATACCTTCACCACTCCTTTGAGGATTCAGCATCCTTGCCATTCTCAGATTTAGGAATTACCCTGCTGGAAACCCCAATGCTTCACCTGCTCTTCCACCTCTTTTTCCAGATGTTACAGCCAACATTGCCACTTGTGTCACTTCTCTCCAGCATTGCATTAGCCTGTTCTTATGCCAGTGGTAATATTTCTCCATTATTCATATGACATTGAGGTTAGAATATTTCTCCTTTTTCTCTTTCACTCTTTCGTAACATGCAGTTCTCCTTCTTGTGCCACCTTTGCTTATACCTTGCTATTGATGCATGACCTAGCTGGCTACAAGAGTCATTTTTCCGCTGATACTTTAATTCAAATCTACCCATGGGTGGTGGATGATTTTAATTGCTACCAGCAGGAAGCTGGGCGTGTTCCGACCCAGACACCTCTGTCAAGAAGTGAGTGGTCATTTGTGACATACTGGAAAATAAAAGTAGCTGAGGGCATTATCTGACTTGAACTGAGCTGACAGATTTTTACAGTGTTATGTCTGGAGTCCAACAACCTACGTCTAGAAAAAATACATAGAATATTATGGGTGAGAAGGGAAAAGGCAAGGAAAGTCACTATATAGAATAAAATGTACCACGTGACCTCTAAATCTCAGGTACAAAGGGGACATAAAACCTGCATTGTGCCTATGTTTTAGAGATATACGGTATTTTTAACCCTTAGTAACACCTTTCTTGCATTTCCACATTACCACATAAACATTTGTAGGCTTGTAATAAGTGACTTGGGATGTGAACTTCATCACCTTTCTCAATAACACTTAGCTTTCTTAAAATGACTATTTCCAACATAAATGAGGATGTTCTATCAGTCTTTTGGAGTACTACAATCAATGGACCATTCAAATTTAGAGGCTAATTAGGATGAATAAAGATTATGGAATCTAGCCATAACTAAGTCTTTATACACATTTCTCATCAGTGTATACACGCAAGTTAATAATAGTAAATGCTTTCACTTCTAAAGAGCACTTCACTGAATCTTGGGAGTCTAAAAGTGGTGGGGAAACTCATCAGCAGAGGATCTAGTGATTTGCCTAAGGTCAGGCACAAAGTGGTGTCAAAGGAAGGACATTAGATAAACCTCATGGTTTGACAAACAAGCAAGTCAAACTCTCAAGTGCAGCAAACTTGTTCGAAATACTGTGTGTAAAACATACACACCGCTGTGTTACTGCTGTTAGAGGGAAGTGTTAAAGAAAGACGAGGAGATTTGCAGAAGACCTATCCCAGACAGACCAATGTGCTGTGAACAGGCTGATCATCTTATAGGTGCACCATATGCAGAAAAGCACGAGGCTAAGCCTTGAGATGTTATTAATAAGCCATGCTGGCAGGTGTATGCTACATAAATGAACCCAGGGTAGCTCTATGCACTTGCTGGTAAACTAATGTCACAACGATCCCTGATGTAGTGGTACTAGTACGCATTATTACAGTACCGTATCCAAGAAAATTAGGTCTGCTTTTCATCAGGGCTTTTTAGCTTGGGTGCTCCTCTAGTGTGAACAAACGCTACGTGGGCCCCAGCGCTAAGCATTTGCCACTTTCACATTTCCCCAACACAGACACAGTTTTTCCTAGGCCATCGAGACAGGCTTAGCAGCTGAGTTTTGTCAATATGTTGCACAAGCCAGCTATCCTGCCTCTGAAGCATCCTGCTTGAATATATGGGTGTTATTACATCCTGAACCTGGCTCCCCTGACAATTTTGGATGCTGACAGTTTCATAAAATCTTCCCTCCAACCAGTGGTGGTGTAAAACAATAATAAAAACAAATCCAAACCCTGATTGTATTGCAGCCTAGAGTAATATTGCAGCAGGACCATATTTTCTACACTTAATAAAAACATCCTTTCAACAGGCTTTTGTACATCTTAAATGGATAACGTCCAGAAGTATACAGAGTGTGATATGTGTCAAAATCCTCACCGGATTATATTTCTTCTTGTCAGAATGGCAAGAACATCAATGCAGAGAAATCTTCAGAGCCAAGTGGGGCACTGTTTGCTCAGCTACAAACCCACTTTCATCTCTCATAAGCACTCAATGCAAAATATTCTATTGACATATCAAAGTTTATATGGGTTGCCAAAGGAAAATAAGGGTAGGAAGCTAGGGTGTTTGTCAGAGATAGGTAGAATGAGATCGAGATACTCTGCCAGTAGCTGACGAGGCAAAAGATTGTAGGTCAGCACTAATAGTATGTGATTTAGCTCTAAGAAGCCACTTGTCATATAGCTGCAGCCCGAACATCGTCTCTTAACCGCTCATTCTTTGCAGCAGGCCCACTTTAGCCATGGTGATTCGAGCGCATGCTCGTGCATCAGGTCTGTTAACTGAACTACTGACAAAACCTCTAACCTCTAACCAGTAAATCACCCAGTTAGCTGAAAGAGGATCAGGTTGCTGTTAACAGGGTTTCATTTTCCATTTTCTTATTTACTAGTACAGCTGGAGGGGATTTTTCATGCCGTTAAGCTGCAGTCTTTGCTAAAGTTAGCCGAGCTGTTTTGGCAAAGACGACCGTTGCCATTGCATGCCCTGCTAGACCCTTACATGGACACACAACCCTCTCCCTGCTTAGCTGACCTAATGTAACAATGCTCTGCCGAGTCCCCCAGGGAACTATTTGTCAGCAGCTATTCCCACATACTCATACTGTGAACTCCTAAATGCTAACAAGGAGGGGGTTTTATGCTGCCTGCTCGATTGCTAATTTCTTTTTTGTTCTCAGCATGTCCCATCATTCATGAAGTAGGCACGTATTTGTAGAAACTTTCTAAAAAGATATGAATGGATTACTCAATTTTTTTTTTTCCTGGCATCTTTCCAGTTCTCTGCCTTGTTTTAATCAAAATGGGTGGAACACATATTGCACTTGCTCGCACCACACTAAATCACTTTAATAAACGCACTACAGAATTCAGTCAAATGTTGCAAAACTTAGTACTGACAATCTGTCAATGCTCTAAGGCATTTTGCTCAACAGGAAGTGTTACTAAGTACTCTGCCCATTCAGTTTCATTTCTGAATTCCTGAAGAAAAAAAAATATATATATACCCTTGTTGTTCTCCTGAGAATCCTCACATATGTCAGTCTAATTAAAAAAAAGTTGAAGCATTATCAAGTGTATGTTTTCCGTGTTTTCTCAAGGCTCAGTACAGTTGTAAACCCTTTCTACTCATTTACAGTACCACTTTTTTCTTAGAACAAAAGTCTATCATTCAGCCAAGAAAGGAGAAGTTATCTTCTGAAATAAAAACATGTTAAGTGGGAAAGGTATTTTAGGGAAGGGCAGCTCTTCCCCTCCAATAAATATAAAACCTTGCTGTCAGCTAAAAGGTTCTCAACTGAAACCGTGTGGATGCAATAGGATGAATTAGTGTGAATGCACACACAGTGGCTGTGGTGAGTTCCCTCTGTCTTGTTGATGTCATCTTTGAGTTCATATTCAATGTCCATTTATTCTAACAAATTCATTGCCATCCATATTTTTAAAACACTCCCATGAGTGCTCACTGCAAGATTACTGTCCCCTTTTGTCTTAACTACAGCTCAATAAACTGGGAAGAGAACTGCTGGGATCTGGATGTGAGCCTCAGGGAGTAACAATTATATAGCAGTAGTCTCTCATCTTGCTGTACACAATTGATCAACACAACTTCAATCATGTCTGCTGAGCTGCATGTAGAAAGTGTACGTGATCATCTGAGTAAGACGTAATCTGAGAAATTACAATCTTTCCACAAATATTAGGTGAGCATAGAAAGATGTTAAATTTGGCGGGTAAACTGCAAGGTGTGGAATATTCAATCATCTTAATATGTATATACCATATGTAACCTGTTGCTGCCATTCAAGCTGCAAGTGGACCCTGGCACCCAGGCAGACTCCCACAGAAGTGAATGTGACAATACACGGGGACATAACTTGTGGGATAAGAGTTTTGTGTTTGATATTTTCTAGCATCCTCAATATCAGCATGGCGACAAGCAAGGTGTTAGATGAATAAATCACTTAAAGAAAACCTTGTTCTAAATTACCATAGCAGTCTTAAAATGTTAGTCTGTCCACCTGCCTGCTCTTTCGGTAATCTACTGAAATGGATATTATTGCTAATTTCTCCAAACCAGGAATATTCATTTCCTCATGACCTCCTCTAAGAACAATAGCCTGCCCTGCAAATTACTTCAAATATTTTTTCCTAAGAGGCTACTCAGTGCAAACACCCCAGAACCCAGTGTTTCTTGTTGACGTAGACTTGCACAGTTCAGCGGCTCTTATAAATTATAGGATCTAATTATGCTTATTAAAACTAGTTGAGGACCTAATAAATGGGCACTGACTAGACCTCCGTGGTTACACCTGTTGTTGCAAAAGGCCAGGATCCACTTTACATCCATTCACATCTCACAGCCCCGTTTGTGGCAAGTAACCTGTCTACGCAAGAGATATACATCTGAAGGAGGCCACTGGTCTGTCTAGTGAGATGGCTGTGGAAAATGCCGTGTCTGCAGAAAACAAAACAAGGTCCATTTATTTCTCTTTTAGAGTCAGTGGGAGCCTTGAATCTAAAATCTCCAGCAGTGTGGAAAATGTGACTTGCATAGAGACAGTTGCCATACGGTTACTTCTACATTTACCTGCTGTTGCAGTACGCTGTGGCTGACCTCTCAGCTGTGCGTTTGAGCATCTTTCCCATGGACGTAAGGGCGAGGGCTGAGGCCACCCTAGGCATCATGTTCACGTGTGGCTACAGTACACAGCCAGTACTGCTGAGGGCACGGTTGTATCTTCAACGTTCATTGCTATGTTTGTGGGCCTTTCTCTTTAGGATTTCCCCTGTGTCAGGTCCCCATACTTCCTTGCCAGCGGTGGCAGGACGGATGCCATCCTCCCGCCCAGGGTGTAGTACTGCTGGCTGGATCCCCTCCAACTCACCCCCCCTGCTTGCGCCTGACCCCCAAGCTGCAGGATGCTCAAGGGAACACGGTCTCTCCCCCTCTCCCCAGCTGGCACCAGCAGTCCCACCTAGCAGTTTAGAGACTAGCACAAAACTGAGATTCTCCTCTCGATGTTCCCTGGATGCTAAAGGAATTAGCCAGGATACCATGCTTGGGTATTCAGACTCTCGTGTCCAATTTTTTTCAGTGGCATTCGAGTGAAAGCAAACGTGCAAACTTCTTGTAGGTTGAGCTGGGTTTTGCTGCTTCTTAAACACATAGGCACTGCACATGCCCTTATCCAGAATTTCCTAGAGGCCTTCCTCCCATTGCACTGGAGTGCTCTTTTGGGTGTCTAGCTCCCAGGGTCTTTCTCCTGAGGCTCAGGACTTCTCTTCAAAATTGCAAAACTTCTTAGGTCAGCTGTTTAGTCTAATTTCACTTCGCCCTAAATGTAAATCCAAGCTTCAGATTTCCCTGTGAAAGCATACCCACCTAATTCTTTCTCCGCCTCAGAGCTGACTCTGTGTCTTTCCAGGTTTATATTTCACCTAACTCACATATGGTTTCGTTTTGCTGTGTCTGGGAATTTGCCACTCCCGAGCCACCACACCCTGCAGAAAAGCTTTTCAAGAAAACTTTTTGTAGGCTTTGGCTTGCCTGATGTGTTTTTCTTCAGTCATTAAGGTTTTACAATTTATTTTTTAACCCAAAAGTTGTCAAAGAATGGTGAATTTGTATCCATTAAGAAAGTTTTTTATTTGTTTGTTTATTTGTTTTGGGTTTGTTGCGGGGTTTTTTGCAGTGATTGGTAGTATAAGCTGAAACCCTAGATTATTCATAGGTAGATTTGCCAAATCTTCACACAGGTACGAATTATGTCAAGCACTTGGGGCTTTCTTAAGAACCAGATTCTAATTTTTTTGGTGTCATTAAGAAGATCTAAGAAAGCTCAGAGCAAGGAAAGTGCCTTCCTTAATTCTGATGGGACACGTGAGGCATTTGGCTGCAGACTACCCACTACTTTCATAAACAAGTTTAAAAGACAGCTTAAGCAATGAATCAATGTTGTGGGCGCTCACATAATTTTCTGCCTCATTATCAGTGTCTGTTCTCTCCTAAAGACAACACTGTTCAGGGTTTTCACTTATGTGTAACAAATTACATTACATTAAACAAAAAGATGATTTATTCAATGGCAAAGACTTTTGAAAATAATCACAAGAGCTGTTCATTTAAGTTAAATTTGCTCAAGTTTGGGGTTTGTTTTGTTTTGTTTTCTGACAGCATATAGCACAGCTCAAGATACAAGACCCTGAGCTCCATTTTGGATCTGCCTTTCAGGCTCTGTTAGACATAAAGGGAACTAATTACAATAGAGGACATTGCAGAGACCAGAAAAAGGATCAATACATGTATTCCCCTAAGAGTGTTCAGCCATTAAACCAAAGCAGGAATTTCCCGAGAGCTAATAAAGGCTTTCTGTTTTTACCCAAGAATTCTTCTAATTTTCCTGTGTTTCCTCCGTGCTCGTTAGCACAAAGCTTTTTCATCATCATGTTCAGAACTGTTACTATTAGAGGTACAATTTGGCTTCCTTTTTGTTATATTCAAGGTATTGCTTCCATGTCTGGCAGACCTTGGCTTTTTCCAAACAGACTCTTATTTTTTTTTAGTGGTCTAAACACAACTTATTAATCATAGTAAGAAGCACAGACCACTCAGTAGCTAAAACTACTTTTAAGTCGAAATACCTAAATATCGAGCTTGACTCCTGAGTAGCCTCACTATTGCTAGCAAAGGCTCCCAACTAATTTCTCCAATTAAATTTTGAGTTCCTGGTGACTTGCTGTGCTTTGGAAATTTGCAGACCTCAGGCAAAAAGTTAGTTACAAAATCAGCAATTCTACAGCAAGAATTCTTTAACAGATTTCCTTGTTTTTAAATATTAAAAAAGGCCATGTCCGAGTCAGGGAATCAAACATAATCATGGTTCCTCCCCAACTCTTTGGATGCTTAATCTGGATGTCACTATCATGGTATACATGCCAAATACAGTCCCCTAAAATATTTAATTCAAATCCAGACATTTCTGCTGTGGCTGCCAGACCAATTGTGTAAGCGTTAGGTTTAGCCATGATTAGACACTGATTTACGCATTCTAATGCCTTTTTTTTACAATAGCATCATGAACCAAGTGACTTGGGAGGAGTTCTCAGAGGGGAAATTGCACTGGGAATATCAGTTATTACTGAAAATGTAATGAGGAAGTCTAGCAAGAATGCACTCTCTCAGCTCTGAAGCTACAACAGGCTCATTTGAAGTAAAAAATAACTTAGCATTTAATGACGTTTTGAAACTGTTACATTTAATCTTTAGTAGAAACATGGTCATGGAAATAGTAGTGTATTTCTGTCAGGCAGTCTGCTGAACACTGCCTGCATACTGCTGTTTCCCTAGTTTGGGTAGGAAACCTTTTACAATATTGCTCTGGTTTTGATGAGTTGTGTTCAGGGAAAATTTATGTCTCCAGCATTCTATAACCCTGACACACTCATTCTTCCACTTTTTTGTTTATCCCAGTGTTATTTATCCTATCAAATTAAATTATGATTAAGGCAATAAATTTTGAAAGAAATACTCCCCTTTGTATACTATCGTTTTATTTCTACATGGCTCTGTAGGGACCTAGTGGCATAGTACTTCAAGCAACTTCCTCCATATCCATATCTGAGGTTTGGGCTGAATGCTGATGTTTGCTTGCAGTCAACCAGAGGTTATCTGGGCATTTGGACCGGAAAGCTATAGGTGGCCAAACACAGTGCTATGCACGCTGTTTAGCAGTGTCTAAGATGAGCGGAACTTCTGACATTGAAAAGGCCTCATTACATCAGTGAAGATCATGTGAAGAAGGCTGAATCTGTTGGGCTTGCACCATCGAAGGTGCTGTAGCAACCCTGGGGTCCTGCCAGGCTGCAGGAGGCTGCTCCCTCTGGACCAGGCATTCCCACTTCTGTGGAGACTAGGACCTGAAACCAGTGATCCTGGTCCCAAGGGTAGAGATCTGGCTGGGATGCACATGTGCCTGCAGACGTAGTCTCAGAGCACCAGGAAATGAGAGAAGAAGATGCTGAGAAAGAGCATATGGCTTTAAAAACCCCAGCATGTCTCTGTAAAAAAACAACAGGAGAACAGGGACCAGCCATGGGTCTTGCAGTATTTTGGAGCAGGTTTCCATTTCTCAGCTAACCCTCATCTTTACCCACAGCTGAAGACAGAAGTGACAAAAGGAATTCAAGATGGGATTCAGTTGCAAATTCGGAGACCTAAATAGGAATCTAAAACTTGCAAGTGTCCACGCTGCCCTAGTATCTAAGCTCTTATATCAATGGAGATCTGGTCAAAAGAGCCAGCTGAGGTCTGTTCAGCAGACCAGACACAGGTGTCTGCTGCAGCATGCAGTGAACGGCTCTCCATAGTCCACTGGCTGTATTGACCAGATCTTCATTCCTTGTAACAGCGTTGGACCCTGACTTGCAGTTGGGTCCCTGAATCTGGAACTGACACCCTCAAGGCTCAGACTAAGAGAAGCAACTTGGAAAATCTTGACCAAAGCAGAGTCAATATGCTTGAGGAGAGTCAAATATTTAATGCAGAACCCGTTCAAAAGTTACACATTTAAGAAGCGTCGTTGCTGGGCTGGGCAGACCAGGCTATCAGCTTGTTAGAAATATTCTAAACGATGAGTTGAGAGAAGATGTCAGCACTGCAGCTGTTTTTTTTTTAAGAAGTTGAATACTGTTTTATCTAATAGTAACACCATCACATGTGCTAAGATAAAACTAATGAAATCTCATGCTTCATAAAATCAACTTTTTGCTGCCAGGATCAAGAACTATTTTTTTTTTTTTTAAATCATAAAATAAGTCTGTATAGTTGGTCAAATGAATTATAGATGTTTTTATCTTTCTTTAGACTGCAGTCACACACACTGAGGCAGGATATAAGGTTTGACAGCCCCTAGTAGTAAAGAAACTTTCTGCATGTTGCTATCTGTATTCTGGCACATAAATAAAGTAACAAGGCAGTTAAAATCATAATTTTTCCACAACATCCCCCAAAACTACATATGTTATGTATGTTTTTGCTTACATTAAATTGTTTAGTTTCTATCACAGATTGATTGGTATCAATAAGAGTAATAAGATATTTTTAGCATTGAGGGTGTGCAGTAAAGTATGTGATAAGATCACTGGAATGATGAGTGTCTCGAGGCAATGTTTCAGCATTAAGTACATACTGGTATCCCCTGTTATTTAATTCCCATTAAAGTGAGATGGAAGTGAGCTAACAATGACTAATTTTGCAACATATCTAGATTTTTTTCTTCAAGACCAACTTTTGTTAAAAAAATCCTATGAATATTATATGAAATCCTAGTTTCTTTTATACCAAGAATACAAAACCATAAGGGTGAAATGCAAAGACTTATCACGGACTGGAGATTTAAAAAAAGAATAAACAAAGAGCAGGAAAAAACTAACTGAGGTTATTGAAAAACTCCACCAAAACAAGATTGTCTGTGAGAAAAAGAGAAGTTTTAAAATAAATAATTCTAAACAGTTTTAAACTGTATATTTATAAAATACACGTTCAACTAAAGTGCCAAGTATTAGCTTAGTATCTAAATAGTAAAGTTACATTTCAAACTAGGGCAATTTATTTTAACCAGAAAGATCTCCAGAAAGGTGCTGAAAATAAAAAAAATGTGTTGTTTCCTCAGGTGAAAACATGAAACATTTTCTTTCAAAATTTAAAACTTTGGTGAGGAGGAAGTTAAGAGGGTAGATCCCTTAAGAATTTAGTAGGCTCTGAATTAGGCTTAAGGGGCAGCAAAGAGGGTTTTTTGGGGTTCTTTTTTTTTTTAACAAAAGGTAGAGTAAGATGCAGGAATGGGAAGGAGCAAAGTCCCGAATCAGTAACATGTTCTCTTGAACACTGCATTTGGTTCTGGTCAACCTGCACCTCGAAGTATACAGCAGAAACTCAGGGGCTCACAGATGGGTGATGAGTGTGACCATAGACACATGCTATGGGAAAAGATAACGCTTTCAAGGAAAACTCCAAAGATTCGGACCATTACTTCAGCAAAAAGACAACCTTAGAGAAGGTGACACATGTAAGTGACACAGAG
Organism: Grus americana; assembly: GCF_028858705.1. Taxonomy (NCBI): domain Eukaryota; kingdom Metazoa; phylum Chordata; class Aves; order Gruiformes; family Gruidae; genus Grus; species Grus americana. The sequence continues at coordinate 174,088,428 of NC_072852.1, forward strand.
ACTATGCTGTGGTATTCAGCAGAGCACAATACAATACTCTTACAAGACTATACAAGGATAAAGGGAATGCCAATAAAATCAAAAGATAGCAACATTTAGTGGACAGACTTTAAGCTAAATATTGTTTTCCCGGCTGTGAGAAGCCAATTAGCACAACATGTATTTGAATCCGCAGCACAGAGTGTGCTCTTACAGATAATTAAAACATGCTGAGCTCTAAGTCCAAAATTTTGGGTATGATATCAGTCCCTCAACACATTGAGGTATGTGCAGATAACGAAGTGGCAAGAGAAAGCAATTTAGACTCTGGGCAGATAGTTAAATGGCTGCTTGTTGACTGTTGTTTGAAAATACGCTAGTGAAATCCAGTACTGGTAGGCAGGAGAGCGCGCCCTGAGCTCGCCGGGTTACTGGCCTGCGTGGTACTGACGCTTCCACAGCCCTCTGTCCCACCAGGGCACAACAACTGCCAGAGCAGCCGCAGTGCGGACGGGGGCTTGGGCAGCCTCCACCATTTAAAAACTGCCGAAAATGTGATCAAGAGCTACATTGAAAGTGCAGTCCCCTTAATCTACTTGTTTTATAAGCCATAATGAATCATTTGTAACATGAAAGAAATTTTTGGAATGAACGTAATTGCCAACATATCCTTACATTAAATGTGAACAACAACGTGTTAATCCTAAGATCCAATTCAAAAGTGGAACCTTAGTGCACTTGTTCAATTAAAAATAAATATTGCAGTACCGTTGGCAAATCCTTGCTTCATTCTTTCTATGTAGTGGCTTAAATGTTCTTGGTCTACATTTTACCCAGGGCAGTCAATAAAGTATATTCTGCCTATGGAGCAACTTCTTCCAACAATATGGCGGTGACAGCAGCAAATTATTAACAATCGATGTGACTGCTCATGCGTACATGAATGTTTGTAAGTATTTACCTTTGTCCACTGGCCTAGTGAATCATTTCAATGGACCCAACTCTCATCTACTGTAAATTGGCATAGTATCATCATGTAAGTGTACAAGAGGATGCAAATAAAACAATTTTCTATGCAGAGATAGGGAAATGGACTTTATATTGCAGAAATATATGTGCCCAGGAAAACATAAGCAGTATCAAACATGCAGAGAAACATACAGTTGTTTAATTGAACTGTTGAGGCTTTAATAACAAACAGTATATTTTTGTCATAATTCAAGTTTTATTGCAACTCTTTTGAACTCCAGACAGCTGTAATTTCCTTTTGTCTATCAGCCAAAAGGAGTTTTACCTCAGTTTGGTATTTTGCAAGGAGCAGAAGAAAGAATGACTCAGATAATTGTATTTGAAGCTGCTGGGTAAGGCTATTTTCACTCCCTAGAGGTAATGTTCTTTATGCCAAGCTTGAAGTTTTGAACTACAAAATAAAAAGTGTGCTAAATACTGATTTTATTAGCCCTTTAAGCATTTCACTTTGAAATAATGGGAGGAAAGATCATAATACTTTTATACGTGTAATAAATCAGTTCTAGAAAGAGAGATGCAATGCAATGCAATTATTCAATATTAGTAGCTCTCTTGGCCTTCTTAGAACTTGCCTCCATGGGAATAGTTTGTGTTGCTGCCATCCTACGTACTGTCAGCTCGCAAAAGTTCATATCACCCCCATCAACACAGTTTTAGAAAAGTCAGCAAACTGTCAAGGCAGAACCAAGTAACTGAGAGTCTCTTTCAGTGATCTTTATATCAGAAACATATTCCCACCATATGATAAATGTTGTATATTCCACAAACAAGAACAGCCTATTCATCTGCACATCCCAACAGGAGCAGCACAAAGAAGGGCTAATATAAAAGAAGGTGAAGGCTCCCTAAACCTTTTTTAAACCCAAAAGATTTTGCCCTGGCATCTAAAGATGAACAAGGCTCCTGGCCAGTTCTTACTTAACTGAGCTAGATTGTCTATGTCTACTGTGTACTGAAGATTAGGAAGAGCCCTTTCAGTTCACAGAGTTGTTACGGAATAAAACAGGCTGTCATGGGAAGTAGTTGCAGCAACACACAGCAGAGCCTGGAACTGATGAACATCTAGGGACTCTGACAACACTGGGTATATCTCCTGAAAAGGAAGGGATGAACCAGAGGGATGGCTCTTACCATCCAAAAATCTCACACTTCACACCTCTTGGCCAGCATGGCTTCTTTCCTAAACAACTCTCCTCCCTACTTGCTTCCATAAGCTCTTTTAAAGCCTGACAGTCTCACCATTAGGGCTAATTATCCCAGTGAGGCAAAACACCTGCACACGGTGTCAATTCAGTGTGTCTTTACAGTGAGGAAAACTAAATTCTTCAGCTGGGGATGGTTACGCAGAAAACATATAAACGGTGCAATAGGTAAGTTTATACCTGTGTGCTTGTTCACATATGTGCATCCATGGGTACTCACACACAATTTATTTCTACCAAAGGTCTATTCTAACCCTTCTGTTGACTGTATTTGTATTGACTGTGCCTCTGCTAATGTGATTCTTGCAAAGCACCTGCTTACGTGGCAGGGTAGCTTCAAAATTAAATTCTAGCAGTGCTGTGACCACTCAGCCACCCACAACCTTTGCAATTGTAGAGGTAATTGTAGAGGTAATTGTAGAGGTAATCCTTTGGCCCACCTCAAGCAGCCTTTTTGTTCTTACCTATTAAGGAGCGGCACATCTCATGTCAAAAGGTCTACTTAGCACTTACCTTCCCCGCAGTGTTAGCTCAAGTTATCTACATGCAGGTTAATTCCTTGATTCAAATCAGCCAAGTTGTGAACCACCTGAAGAACACAGAACACCACGGTGCTGCTGGAACCTGACTGCGTGCTGGCACAACTTCACCTTGACCACACGGCCCCTGACCAGCCGGCTGAGTTCAGACTGGACTGCGAACAAGGTATCTGGGAGGAGAGCGGGGAAGATGCGGGGTCAGGGGGGGAAAACGTAAGAATTGTGCAAGGGTAACCACTGCTAGAACATGGTGGCATTTAGCATTTGATGGAACACAGCAACAAGCTTTAAGAATACATTTAATTAAATGCTATTTTTCCCCACTGTTGAGATCAGAGTTTTTAAGGGAGTTCAGGCGTAGAATGAAATTATCATACTCTTTTGCACACCTCTAACCTTCCTAGTCCTTGGCTGCCTGTCAGAAGTTTCTTGTATTCTGCCTTTGACCCAGTGTCCCAGACCTGAAAGATTTTAGCCCAATTTGCCTCCTACCATTAGTTTATTTCTCTTGTGCTTTTAAAGTAGTTGATAGGGAATTTCCTATGAACTCCTGCTGCTAAAACTGCTATAGTAATAATATTAATAAAATGTAAGACAGCCAAATAATGCATCAGAGACTCATGAAGCTTTCCTCTAAAAATATTGGAATACAATATGTGGAAAGTATTATACATCAAATTGATTTTTCATAGAAAAGCTTAGTGAATCAATCCCCTATCATAAATAAGATGGGATGAAAGAGCTGGAACTACCCCTAGAAAGTCCCGAATTTTTCTTAAGCAGGCAATTGGTGCTGCTTTCTATAATGTGTCTGTTGGGTAGATTCAGCTGTTGCTGTCAAAAAATGCACCCTAAGAGGACCATGCAGGAGCCATTCATTTGTGATGGTCGGGTTATGTCTATCCTTGGTCATGCTCAATAGTTCCCGAGTGCTTCAGCTTCCCAGATTGATCTGGAGGTCACAACTTCAGAAAACTTTAGTGTATCATATACTTTCTTCGTGATACCAGATACCTGAAGGGTAACGTCAAGAAGAGGATGTAATGGAGAGGAAGGAGACTAATAAACAAATTCCACAGCTTAGAGCCTAGGACAGAAAGAGCTTAAGTAACCAAGTGTGTAAGATGAATAAATGCACAGATGATTTTAACATTTGTTTTCACTTGTTATTCAGTATAGATATTGCTAATTTAAAACAATAATTTGTTTTAAGAGGGTTACATGAAGTTGTATTTACCAGTAGTTACAACTATAGAAGAACCCACCTGGACACACTTCACAATTATAATCTCTGCGCAGTGGACTGGAAGCCCCAACCCCAGGCTAGAGCAGAAAATCAGCTATTTAACCCCAATGCATTAAAGATTGGCCATATGAGATACCAGAATAATTAAAAAAAGAATAAAAATGTTTAACTAATCATGCAACAGTGACGAAGGTTTTAGGAGAATCTTCTCAGCAGTAGAAACTATTTTAAAAGCTCTCTCAATCAAGTCATCAATCTGATTCTAAGGGAACACTCCAAGCTGGTGTATCCTTCTATAAAGAAACAAAAGGGACAGAAGCAAATGGACATAAAGGAGGTAAAGCTAAATTACATTTTTCCTTAGTTCAGGAAAATTATCTTGTAATTCACTGGCTGTTAGGACTCATCATTCTGTAACTCACAGCTTTATTTTATTATTTTTTCATGCGTGTTTCCAATGTAGGAGATGGCACATTTCAGTTACAATTGTTCTCTCTTTTTGGGAGATGCCATGAACTCATCTGAAACACTGACTTCTTTGAACTTTCCATGAGTTTCAGGCCCCTAATTAACTAAACCTTGAAGCTCATATTCAATATTTGCTCATTCTCATAAGCTTACAAAGTCTGTACTGCAGAAAGCATCTGACATACCTACAGTAGGAGGAAAAAAATCCAGACTGGTAGAACTAAAATATTTCAGTATTTAGAAAACTTTGCATAGAAAAGCTTTGATAGGGTCCAGTACCCATATGTCTTCTAATATTTATCAGGGAAAGTATCTTTGATAGTGCTGAGAGCAGGTAAACAGTCAATGGAGGGTTTTAATATTTAACCATTGTTAGCAACTGTTGGGAAAATTTCAAAGATTTCTGTAGTGTAAAAAAATGGTGTTTATACACTAAACATGTTAATCACTGCAGGTACAAGAGAAATCGTTTCATCTGTGAGAACTTGCTCTGTGCTGAGCAGTTAGGCTGCTACACTGCTTTTGTAGGAGAGTACTGCCCACCATGCTCCATCCACTCCTCCTTTCTCTCCCTTTGCACTCAGCCTACTTTACAGGTGGCTCAGAGATCAATGCAGATACGCCCTAGGTTTGCAAAGCTTTTTTTCCGACATACAGCTCAGGGACCGACTCGCAAAGCTGTCAATAACAGTACCTTGTGAGAGAGAAGATTTCATGCAATTGGAAGAACTCACAGCTCCTTAGATGTATTTGGTCAATTCCTTTTGACTGCTTTCCTAAACCAGTTTTACTAGTATCGATTGCACTACAGCATGATAGTATGAAAGATTATCTGCCAGTAGACTCACAATTTAAGAGGCTAAATGAAAAGTGTCCTCAGGGGTCGGTATTGGGACCGGCGCTGTTTAGCATCTTTGTTGGTGACATGAACAGTGGGATTGAGTGCACCCTCAGCAAGTTTGCCGATGACACCAAGCTGTGTGGTGTGGTCGACACACTGTAGGGAAGGGATGCCATCCAGAGGGACCTTGACAAGCTGGAGAGGTAGGCCCGTGCGAACCGCATGAAGTTTTCAACAAGGCCAAGTGCAAGGTCCTGCATGTGGGTCAGCGCAATCCCAAGCACAACTACAGGCTGGGTGGAGAAGGGATTGAGAGCAGCCCTGAGGAGAAGGACTTGGGGATATTGATTGATGAGAAGCTCAACATGAGCCGGCAGTGTGTGCTTGCAGCCCAGAAAGCCAACTGTGTCCTGGGCTGCATCAAAAGAGGTGTGACCAGCAGGTCGAGGGAGGTGATCCTGCCCCTCTACTCCGCTCTTGTGAGACCCCACCTGGAGTACTGCGTCCAGCTCTGGGGGCCCCACTACAGGAGAGACATGGAGCTGTTGGAGAGAGTCCAGAGGAGGGCCACGAAGCTGATCAGAGGGCTGGAGCACCTCTCCTAAGAGGACAGGCTGAGAGAGTTGGGGTTGTTCAGCCTGGAGAAGAGAAGGCTCCTGGGAGACCTTAGAGCAGCCTTCCAGTACCTGAAGGGGACCTACAGGAAAGCTGGAGAGGGACTGTTTACAAGGGCATGTAGTGATAGGAGAAGGGGTAATGGTTTTAAACTGAAGGAGGGAAGATTTAGATTAGATGTTAGGAAGAAATTCTTCCCTGTGAGGGTGGTGAGGCACTGGAACAGGTTGCCCAGAGAAGCTGTGGATGCCCCCTCCCTGGAAGTGTTCAAGGCCAAGTTGGATGGGGCTTTGGGCAACGTGGTCTAGTGGAGGGTGTCCCTGCCCATGGCAGGGGGGTTGGAACTAGATGATCTTTGTGGTCCCTTCCAACCCAAACCATTCTATGATTCTATGATTCTATGATTCTATGATCTCCCATTGTCTGACTTCCAATAGTTAGTGGAAACAATCTCCATGAAAACAAATAACCACAAAATTGTTTTTTGAAATGGGTGTAAATAAAAGAATTTTCTTTGAAAAACATTGAAATGTTTATTGCTCAGAAGCAGCAGCTTAAGAACTAGATGCTTGAAGTCTAGTATAACTTTTTTTCCTTGTATGTGGAAAAATTCAGGTTTTTTTGAAGGATATTACTAGATTACTTTATATTCCTGAGTTTTATATGAGTCACAGGAAGACTTTAGGTATATCATGACTTAGAGCCATGGAATTTAAAGCCACTGGTTTCATTAGGATTATTTCTCATACTGTGTTTGCATCTCCCTTGGAGGCTGCAAAGTATGAGAAAAAGCAATTTATACCAACACCACTTTTTCCTAAGGGTTGGGAGGACATGGAGAAGCTGCTGTAACTACAGGATGAATCAGGATAGCTTCTAACTGTCTGCAATTGCTGGTTGGTCACCTTCACAACAGGAACAAATGTTGGCACCTCCAACAGATCTTGGTCTCCATTCCTAAAGAAGAGTTGAGCTGCTGCAGTCTCTGAGGATTGCAAAGATGAGTTAGGATAGAGACACTTTCAAAAGAGATCAGGGAGTAAGTCCAGAGCTTTACAAAAGACTGGCAGGACACATTGATTTCTGAATTTAGCCTAGAATTTTATTTACATTTCCCTTGTCTTTTTGAAATAAATCCTCTTCTCTTAGAACTGTGAAGTGATGAAAAATTTACCATATTCCAAACCTGAAAGCTCCTACGTCAATCAATGGCTTCTAGTAGGACAATCATTGGCATATGCTGGGTAAGATAAGCTTTTGGAGTGCATCTTCAATGCAACAATAGCTTAATGTGCTCCCTAACAAATCGTTTATATATGGGTGACGGAAATGGTATTCTTTGGCATCTCATCACTAGTATACATCTTAAACTACATTGATACTTTACATTTACTGTGAATAAACTTCTAAACTCATGGCAAATGGAAGTGAAGTCTATGTATTACTATTATTTATTCATTAGTCTTCCATGGATTTAATACCCAGAGACGGTAGATACTTTACACAGTAAGACAAATGCCTGTCAGAAGACTTTAGCATCTAAATAAGTAGCAAACAGAGAGAAAAGGAATAATATTATGTTCTTGGTTTCTACTTCATACTATGCATAATAGGTTTGTATATTTTATTGCAAACCTAAAGCATAATAGGCTGGTACATGACACCAGGGTGCTAAAATGAAAATACAGCTTAATTATATATAAGGTTTCAAACAATTTGTTAAGGTGGAGTAGCACAGGCTGACACAGCAGTCACAGTAGCTCTGCAGTAGTGTTATACTGTTAAAAAGGGCTAACAATTTATTCCAGCGTCTCTGTGCTGTTCTGTGCATTTCTGAAGGTTCTCCCATCAGTCTCTTTGTAGTCTCCTATCATGTTTCTACCATGCACTGTATACAGTTAAACATGTGCGATCTTCAGAAAATATCTCTTGCTGTCCCTCATGAAAATGTAAATCCAGGTGTCCTTTTATCACATAATAATTAAAAATCTTTTTAAACAAAGTTTTTAAAGTATAATATAATGCATAAAACATGTTGGGAATTTTTTTTCTGCTTAGGAGAGAGGTTGGGTCTTAACTTAGGTTTAAAAAGTTGGGTTTGGTTTTGTTTTAACTGCTGTTTTCTTCCTGCACTGAGGCTACAGTGACAGAGGTACCAGCTTCAAAGTGTTGGTATGCACGTAGGGGGAGGCTTGAGTTAGCACGGCCAGCGGACAAAGAAGTCACAGAACCCTGTGCCCTGTGCTCTGTCTTGATTTGCTCCTTGTAGCTCCATTCACCTCATTTGCTTTTTCAGGAGACAGATGTTTGGCTATGAAACGTGTCTGCCTACCTACATCCAGCAGTTATAGGTACATAGCACAATTACACTTTTAAACCTTAAGCCTGATAAATGTATGCACTTTGTAAAGAACTGTTGGGCTGGAAAATGAGTCAGTCCTTAGTTAAATTATCTGGAGCAGGGGAGGGAACAACTCTTTTTCTCTGCTTCGGGATAATGCTGGAAGAATCCGCTTCCTTCGAGAAGAGTGGCAACCTAACTTTTTCTGCAGAGGAGAGATTTCTAAAGTGAATATTTAGCACTTAATGCAGAAATATTTCCAGTCTTTTAAGTGCTCTCTTAAAAGGTCTTTAGATAAACTTCCTGAAGAATTTTAGTAAGAGTTCAAGAATTCACTTCCATAACAATTATTCTAAAAAGCTGCAGAGTATAAAATGTGATTTCCTTTCTGCGGGAAGAAAATTCGATGGTATGAAATACCTTACAGAGTATGCACTAATATAATCTTACAAAAAGTTATACAAAAAAAGCAGCAAAATTATAATTTCCCATTGTATCTTACAGGCCTTCTGTTTCCAGAACAGCTATATTTTATAATGTTAGCTTCAAACACAGTGGAAAGCCTGTCGAATGGGAAAGTGATTTGCTTAGGCTGAAGGAATGAAAACATTTCTAGATCAGTCGGTAGCATCTGCCACTAATAGAGAATTACGGAGCTAATTTCCTCAAGGACAGATTACTTCCTAATTGTCCATTTTAAAGGTTCTTCTTTATGGCTGGCATTTATGCTGTTGTAGTTCCTACGGATCGAACTAGCACCGCATGCTGAGCAGACACACAAGGAACAACTAGTGGCAAAAATAACAAATAATCAAAATAACAGGGTACTGGATGACAAGGGGAAAAATTCAGATCTATGGTATAATTTCCATCACAATTATTTTTGCTGTAAAGTATGAATGGAGCCAGCTAAATGGCTGTTAGTAAACACTGCAATTCTCTATAGCTTTTCATTAACAACTGCTGTATTAGAGCCTCAGTCACATGAGTTTTTAAGAGCTTCCAGCTTTCCTTAGTGCCTCAAATAATGTGTAAATTATTTTAGAATAAAGTCTCACTTTCTCCTTTTTAAGTCAAAATTTCCAAGAAAGGGGGAAATATTCACTCTCCATCAGATGAAGAATATTTCATGCTTAAATCTCATATCAGAATTTCTTTTCTCCTACTATACCTTCTTTACAAAAATCTATCAGAGGGAAAATTTTTGAGTCACTCTCTATGGAAACAAATGCTTTTTTTCCTTCCCTGTTATTTATGATCTTGTTCTGATCCAGGAGCAAATGATGGAACAAACATGATAAAGTAGGTCAGCTAATTATATAATCACACGAATAACTATAAAAAGTAACAAACAAGAAGCATAAGGGAAAGGGTTATGTATACATTGATGCATTAGGCCATAAAAGGTATTTTCCACTCTGCCAGCCAGCAATACAGTAAGAGTCTTTTCAGACTGATCATATTAAACTGCAGCTGATGATACATAAAATGAGAGAGGAATAGAAATATTTCTCTACATAGCCTGCAACTAGGGAGTGCAAGAACTACAAAGTTAAACCCCAAAATGCTCTGAAAGTGTGTTTAAGAATGGACAGTCTATGTAAAAAGGAATGATCAAAAGAGAGTGTGTGCTGCTTATTTTTCTGCAGAGGGGTATTTAAGAACAAACACTATGAAATAAGAGAACAGTTCATTGTTGCTGTTACTAAATTTCCTGGGTAATTTTTACTTTGCTTCATGAAACATCGCTGTAGCTCTGGGCTTTTTCTTTGTAGTGGCTGTGCTATTTTGAATGCCTGATCTTTTTCTTTTTCTTGGGCCCTTCTCCTTTGCTTGCGGGAGTTTTATTATAAAGGGAGATGCACAGGGAAGATTCAAAGAGGGAAATACTGACATTCCCAGAAAGAATGGTGAGTACACGCCACAGAAACATCATTTTCTCAGTGGATCATACATCATATCCTTGCTCATTTATGACGATGCACTATGATGCGTTAGGCTGACTTGCAATGCGTTTGTTACTCCTGCACAGCTCTGTTTGAATGTTCCGGTTTCCATTTAGTATCTTCGTTAAACCTAACTTTAAGACTGTGTTTTACTTTGCCTGTATTAAGAAGAAGGCTTCAGTGTGTGTCATTATTGTGCTGAATCAATACTTTGGTCCATGCCTAAAAGTGATTTTTTTTTTCCTTTTTTTGAATTAGGGTTGCCTCAGACTTCCTGCAAATGGCACAGGTTCTCATTTCAGTTACCTCAAGGCGCAGCAAAACATGTTGTTCCATATTTTTTTTCATACATCATACTAACTTTAAATAACCACTACTGTATTTTGATCTCAAGTCTAGCAAGCTTCTCATGGGGGTGCAGAAAGGAGAGCAAGCAAACTTCCTTCACATCCTCCAAAGTCTACATAAAGACAAGGGAAGGCAAGATCCAAAACTGTCTCCCATCTGTGCTTCTGTCAATGTTTTAGTAAACGTTGCACTGAAAGTATTTTATAACTGTCCTGGGACTATTAATGCTATTTACTTCTGGGCACTGAACATGGCATAAAAGTAGTATTTTAAGACTTTAGGTTCAATACAGTGTATTTTGCTGAGTTGACTTCAAAGTGCTGGGGCATGGTACTCACCTTCTGTTGAGCTCATAGCAAAAATACTCCTTTGACTAGCTCATTTATTCAGGTTTTACTGCCAGGGATTGAGCTTTGTTTCTAGTCTATGTTCTTCCTTCCCACTGAGATCAGTGTTACCCACCAAATCAGAAGTGTCCCGGCCAAAATTTCTTTGTCTCTCTGCTAATGCCATCATTTTCTTTCTCATTCTCATCTTCATTAGATCCGCACAGTTCTTCAGTCTTCAGAAATGATAGGCAATGGATGTAAGTTGAAACTTCAGCTGAGCTGGAAAGGATGATCAGCAGATCTGTTCCCTTTCTGCTCCCATGCATTCTGACAGTTGTTGTAGATGTTTCGTTGGGGTTTTTTGTTTTCTTTCTGGTCCTCTAACTGAATTGATCATAATACAGTATTCAGAGATCTTCGAAGTGCAGGTTAGGTGCTTTTCAGAAGCTGTTGCACAGCCTACTTGATTGCTCATTGTTTGTGATCTCCGTCCTCTGCTTTTGGGGGTTTTGTTTTGTTTTATTTTTAAAAAAGGCATTAACTCCTTCTGAGAATTTGCTTTCTAATATTAAGTTTTCATTGTCCAAGCTCAGCTGTCAGACTGGCATGTAAAAGCTTTCCAACAGTTCTTTTCTTCCTTTCTTCAGATCGCTTATTTTCAATTATATAATTTTTCCTAACTGCATATAGGTGTAATACATTAGAATATTGCCGTAGAATCTGACTTTTCATTCATTCCATTTTGCTTGCTGCTTACAATCAGGGGGCTCAAAATTCTTTTAATGTACTTACTCTGTATGCAAAACTGCATGTGGTGAACAAATTGCAGTCATTGTATCACAAGTTTCAGGAAGGACTATGCAAAATCGCTTTTTTCCCTTGATATCTGAAAGGATTTGATTTCCACTCAGAATATTTAACCTTCCTAAGCCATGTCTGCATGTTTTACATAATGATTATAATTCTGTAATGTTATTTTTGTGTAGACATTATACACACCACATGTTCTAATAAAAAACACTGGCTGTAGCTGAATATCTGCAACACTTAATTTTTCTGCTCTTCTAGGCACAATGCTTGTACTGTTTTACTACATTTTTTGTGTGTGTTACGGTTTAATGTCTTTGACATGAAACACGTATTGCTGTTATTTTCCATTAGAAGCTTTTCGTCCCCCATTTCTTTTTCCATTGTCTATTTCTTCAATCCCCTTATCCTTTACTTTTCTGAATTAAATACGGGGTGGGGGGTGGGGGCGGGAAAGAATTCAGTAAGTTGAAACTGGAAGAGTGTAGACTACCCTTTTTTGGGGGCAAATGCTTTTCCCCATACCTATCATAAACCTAGTGGTTTACAGGGACTAAAAACTAGGTCGCTGCGAAAGCTCTCTTGCCAGGTGAGAACTTTCCTCCCTGTGAGAGCGCAAACATCCTTTGATGACTCAGGACAACCTAGAGAGACGTTGTGCCCTCCCTGGCCCAGCAAGGTGGCCCAGGGAAATGGAGGGGTGTAGATTTCCTCGTCAACAGCCAACCTCTTTCCCAGTGTGGACTGATCTCACTCCACCACGTCCTTCTCCGTAGCAGCTGCCTTCTGCCGTAGTTGTCTCTGGATGCTGGCGGCACACTCAGGCTCTGTGCACTTCCAGTAGGTCAACACTGTGAAATGAGGAGGCGATGGGACCAGTTTCTAGCCCTGAGGAGGAGTGGCACAACCAGCTCTCTCCACAACATCTAGTACAGCAGGTTTGTCTTGGGGTGAGCTGGTCTGCAGCATCACCTGGGAGTGGGCTGACCATGAGGATCAGGTTCAGTGCTTGAGCTCCAGCTCCTCTGCTCAGCGGTGCAAATACTTCCATCTGAAATGGAGACAAAATGGGGACTGTGTTATACACCCTGGAGCAAGAGAGGCTGGCAGGTATAATCTCCTTTTTCTCATATGTACAGTCAATGTTGTAATGGTATTTGTCCAACTCATCGGGAGATGACACAGACCGCAGGGATAATTTTTATTTTTCAGTGAAAAATTGGAGGTTTGACATTTTTAGTCACACCCCAGAAATGTACAGATTTCATCTAGAACTTGTCATGATTTGATGGAAAGATAACATTTCCTGGCAAAAGCTCTGCTTGATATAAAAATTAATTGTCAAAATTTTCACTGAGACTTTACTGAAATTTTTCAGATAGCACTTGTTTTTAGCTCTGCAACTGTATTTGAAATCTGAATAAACTATATTAAGTTTAGACCATCTGAAGAAAATACTGTGTGGATTGCTTGTTTAAAAATATTACTTGGGTTTACCTAAAAGGAGCTAATGACTTTTTATAAAGTAATTCTCTGCAACTTGATGTTATTTAAACATTTGAACTTAAACTTGGGAACTTACTGCAGTTCAGTTGCTCAGTCAATGGAGGAAAAGCTCTGTTTCACCCAGCATATCTTCTTACTCATTTAAAGGTGAAAAGAGACTGGATTCTCTCAGTCTAGCATCCATGACACCAGGCAAAAAGAGTTTGGGGCTGGGAAATGCAATTCTTTGCATCAGTAAAAAAAACCTAAAGAAAAAGCGTGACCATTTTCTAATAGGAAGGGTGCTGTACCCCAAACAATTTCACAGTATTTTTAAAAAAACACACATTGGTTTGGAGAAGACATAAATTAGTTAACTGTCAGTTTCCGGAGTAGGTAGATGAACCGGCTGCAACCCCACAGAGAAGTCAATAGAAGCATACCTGCTTCGCAGGTCCAAACTCTTAATATTTGCAAGCTAACGCTTTAACTGATATAACACTACGGCTCATTTTTTTGTGTACCATAAGATGAATTTCTGGGAAGAGGAATAAAATTGGGGAAGAGAAGGAAGAAAGGAAAGTGTCTTTTCTGTCACAAATCCCTTTGGACATCAGCAGAGGTGAGGACAGGAAAAAGACAGGAGCATTTATCATGCAAGTCTTTGGCTGTACAGCTGAAGAACAAACCAGAGGCTCTGATGAGCACTTGAAACCAGCTAAGGAAGCTATGCCATTAACTCCAATGAGTTTCTAGATCTTCATGGTACTGCCCTACCATACCTTTGTTGAAGTATACTTAACTCCAAAATGTCATGCATAATTATATAATTCTATACTGTCCTCTATTTCCATGAAGCTTAAACCCACCAACCTTTTGTTTGTGCAAATTATTTCTGAAATCCAGAATCACACAGAGACTCACAAAAATATCCTGTGACTTATTTAATGGAATAATAACTGAATCCAAATGATTTCTTTGGTTTACAGTTCATAATATGAGTGTATCTCGCGTGTCCCCAGGGCTCACCATAACAAGTATGGCCACCTTTGGAACTATAAAAGCAAATGGCAACTTACCCATGCAGTTGTTAATTTTTATCAGAAAAATTGGGTTGGGGGTTGTTTTCTTGGATGTCAGTTTTTGTGGTTGGTTTGGGGTGAGTTGTTTTTGGGTTTTTTTGCTTTAGGCCTTTCTTTTTCATTTAACTCTTGCAAATCATACTACATTCTCTTTTATTTCAAGCCTCATTTCACATCTTTATGCGCAAGGTCAGAGAGTATAAGTCTAATAAGTGTAGTACTGGTTTGCCCTGTGGATATGCGATGTGTGCACTTGCGTTTTTGTCTTCCGCCCCTCAGCTTGCTTTCTAAATGGCACCCAAGAGATTCATATCCATTTGAGTTAATGCTTAAGTTAAAACTCCAGTTCTGGCTTCTGTGTGTGATACCACGGAAGCTGATAGTCCGAGCATTAAAGATTTTTATTAGCTTTCACACATGGATTGTTTGCTATATGGGGTTCTTAAAAGATTGGTTTTATTTTCTTACTCGATTTTGATAAAATAGCATAAAATATTTCATAGTTCAGAACAAATCAGCAAATGGCTTTCAGTGATTATATTCTTTCTGTACAGTAATTACAGGCAAAGCACATTACACTTAAAACCTAAAGAATTTAATGGTAAATAAAAATAAAAAGTGCCAAAGGTAAGACGAGAAAAAAATTCTTTCTTCACTCACTCTAAAGATTACACGATTATGTACTACTGTGCTGATTATCTATCTCGTACTCCATGTGTATGCTTTGCAGGACTCTGGGTAATGGGTTAAATGCCTGTGGGGGCACTGTCCCTACTTAATGTCATGCAGAAGATGATAGGACTGGAAGAGGAAAAGATGTAATGATGTTAAGCTCTCTCATACCTTCATGATCCTGGGCTACCTATGGAATCACACACATTTTCGCATCCCTTGGCTGAAGTCTCTATTGCTGGGGGATCTGTGGGAAGCCTTAAGGCTACAGAGAATTTCACCAGTGGCATATGCTACAATCCCAGTCTCACACAGCTCTCATATGCCCACTCCTACATCCAATCAACAAAGTTATTCTTTATAAATGACCACAAAAAATTATTTACAATAACTAGGTTTAGTGGTTACAAAGCAGCAATGCTTATTATCCCACTTCCAGAACAGAAATAGGAGCGCTTTGCAAAAAAAAAGACAATTTTTTTTCTGAAACAGTGTATGAAATATGGTTGAAAAGGGATCAAAATTTTAATAAAATAGAGAAATCTGGGGTTTGATCAGCTCCTCCAATACCAAAAATGGAAGGTTTTCTCTTGGGTGGAGGAGGTACCTAGAGACATTGACTCGTCTAAGTAGGCCAAAAAAAAGAACAGGCATATGAAGCTGAGCTTAGTTTAGGGAGAAGGAGAGAAGTTCTGAAGGGAAATGAAGGCTGAAATAGACAAGTAGAAAGAGAAAATTGATTTCTAGAGACTTGGCACTACACATAAAAAATTTCTTGCATACATATATTTAACTGCTAGACATATGAATCCCAAAAAAAGTAACTATGCAAGGTATCTTAGAGGAGTCCTTACATTTACCCAAATTAAAAGCATAGCATAGATGCGAATGATTTTTATGCATTTTGAGGCAAGGGGAACTGCTTTTGTTTGCAACATTCAGTGGTGACCATTAGCGGGCTAAATGGCCATCTCCCCAGTTATCTTCCCTTCCCATTAAACCGCTGTATCTGCGTTAGAAACTCTGGTAGAAGTTGGCTAGTAAAACCAGTTTGCGGGCTAGCACTGTACAGTGGGTCAGGTATGAGCTTATGGCAAGAAAAGAACTTCTTCCTTTCCCTTCCTGAGGGCCAAAGAATCTCCCTGTGCCCACCCTGTGTGCTTTGGGGTCTGGTTAGTAAGACAGTTTTCAAAGAAACATTTTTTCACCGTTAGGCGCTGATTCATGGAAACCTCTATGTTCACAGTAAAGAATAGGTTTCAAGAAATTTCCCACTTTATAAAAATGCTGGAAAAAAAATCAATATCCTCAAAATGGTATCAATTAACAGCTGAAAAACAAAAGGTTCTTTTCAATTCAAGCCAATTTTTTGCATTTAAATTAATTTAGAGGAATAAACACATTAAAGCTCAGACTGGAACAAAAATGTCAAATGATCGAACCAAAATTTTTCAGGTGACTAGATTTTTATTTGAAAATTTAAATTTTCATGACTTTAATTTTCACTCTGATTCAAGATTGGATCTGCTTTTCTATCTAGTAGAAGAAAAAACCCAACTTGTTTCTTCTCTAGCTGCATTATCTAAGTCATCTTTTTTTAATGGCTCTTTGTAAGTAGGTATCATAGAAATCAATTTTCCTCTGGCATTCCTTCCTTTTTTGAAGTAGCTTTTAGTTTTGATATTCAGTATGAATTCTATCCCTATTGGGTCATGGAATATTTTAGCTTTTACCTAAAAGCACATACTGTATGTCCTTGCTCTTACTAAGAAAGTTTCACTGTACTTTGTAAGTGAACATTATATTCACTGAAGGCAATACAACTCAGCAACCCACAACTAATACAACATTACAAACAGTATACCGGCCATGCTGTACGCTCTATTTGCAAGGCAGCATTCAAATGAAAACCCCCACCTTTTCCTCTAATACAAGTATTACATTCTGCAGTGGAGCCATGACTCCAATTATTGTAAGAGGAAACCAAGGTATTCACCTCTCGGAAAAGATTAATTTTTTAATAACTTTTATTGTTTTACTTTGACTTTATTTATATCTCATTTTTCAGTAGAGTCAGATATGTGGATCAAAGGGCTTACAGCTCCCTGCTTTGCCTAATGCCCTGCAACGAATGCTCTCCTTGCCTTTATCAATTTACTGCACATTGTAGAATACTTCTCTTTTCTAAAATAATTAAGCTAAAAAAAGAAAAATAGCCGCGACTGAACATGCTAACATGCCTCCTATTGAGTTTACCTTCAAGCAGCTTGCATAATTACTTTCATTCAAGTTCTTGGAGTATTTTAGAATGGAATGGTTCATTTGAATTATGTGTCTATCGATGGGTCTTGAACCTCCAAAATGCACCAGGTGAGAGAAAAAAGTACTTAGCACCTCGCTGAACAAGGCTGCACTGATGAAGTTGAGTTATTCAAACCGTTCATTTTCACTCAGCCATGTATTCTTGATATTATTATTACTGTTATGTATTTATTTTTGCTTTGTCAGTTATTAAAGGGAGAACAGAATGGACTGTATTTCTATTTCCCTGCCACCGGGCATAAGTGTGCTTCCAATCCTTTAGCTACCTGAAGTAGCCGATGTTTTCTCTGCATAGACTCCCACACTCCTTTTTCTGAGGGTGGGAGTTTTGGTTTTGTTTTCCCACCTTGATGAGTTATCGCTGGTTTATAGACAGTGTATGGGGGAATCTGTGACCTTTAATTGACAAGAGATGTGAAGGAAGTTGTGCTGTACCCCACATCAATGTGTAGTGGAAATCTCATCTTCATCATCTAATGTTAAAACTTTCCAAGGATCAAGTAAATGAAAGCAGATGTCTGGATTTCATTAACTTACTATTAGCAGCATTTTGGTTATTTTCATTGCAATAGTTACAGGAGGCCCCTCGTTGAAAGCCCAGTGATACTAACTGCTCTAAAACCTTAGAGTGAGAGACTAAGCAGTTCTAAATACACTATAGTCTCCAAAGATAAGACAAACAAATGTGGTTTCAGCCCCTGTAGATTGGTGATTTGGGCATCTTGTTGAGAAATCCCATTATCTGCACTAGTACTCTCCATGCAACTATTTATCTCCTCTAGGAAACCATCTCACTGATTAAATATTACACTAGACTTATAGATAATGTACCATCAACATCTCTTTTTTGTGGACCATTCTGTAAGTAACTTGTCAAAAGTCAGAGAAGACTCTGTAAAAAAGCCAAGACTTAACCTCAGCCTCCTAAGTGCCAGTTCACTGTCCTACCAAATAAAGGCTTCCACGTCTACAAGAAAAATAGCTAATACATTAAGTTTTAATTCCACCATATGTTTATTTAAACTGCAGAGATGGCTGTGCCATGCAATATAAATCTCAAGTGTAGGCACAAATTGCATTAAAAATATTTAGGTGAATTTTTATGTACAGAATTTGCTTTGGCCCCATGAAAGGCTGACCTGGGAGCAGCTACAATTAAGTGTGTCATTAATGAGGACAAATGTAAAAATTTACCTGTACTTCAAGTGAACCGATTATAAGTACACTATACATGCAGTAACAATGAGGACAAATGTAAAAATTTACCTGTACTTCAAGTGAACCAATTATAAGTACACTATACATGCAGTAACAATGACTGAATCTTCCTTTTCAGACTTTCGTTTAACTAAAGAGGTCTGTGTTATAAACACACTCTCATTTGGTACTTTAGCATCATGAATCCATTTCTGAAGGTGAGAATAACACAATATGGTTCAAATGTATCTCATTTTCGCTGACATAACAATACTTCTTTCCTTCACCGGTTAAGAAAGAGAGTAGAAATGTGAGGTGAAAGGTGAGACAGACTCATGGATCCACAGTGGACAGTTTTTCAGTAACATGTTCACAGAAAATGTGAAGAGTCCCTGCAGACAGACAATCAGAAAACAACCATAGGGCAGCAGTGCTTAAACTCAAGACACCTGAATCTTGGTCTGTGCTTCCTTAACACTTAGATGATGAGCGATAGTATGAAGAGAAGATGCAATTCTGAAAATTAAAAATTGTTTTACTTTTGTTGTTTATCAAGACAAATTTCCTTAAGCAGCCTTTTTAAGGGAGGTAGAAGTATTGGGTTTGTGTGGCAAGGTTTTGGCAGTGGGGGACTACAGGGATGGCTTCTATGAGAAGCTGCTAGAAGCTTCCCCTGTGTCCAACAAAGCCAATGCCAGCCGGCTCCAAGACGGACCTGCCACTGGCCAAGGCCAAGCCAATCAGCCACGGTGGTAGCACCTCTGGGGTAACAGAGTTAAGAGGGCAGAAAAGTTGCTGCACAAGAGAAACTGCAGCTGGAGAGAGGAGTGAGAAGATGTGTGAGGAACAACCCTGCAGACACCAAGGTCAGTGAAGAAGGAGGGGGAGGAGGTGCTCCAGGCGCTGGCACAGAGATTGCGCTGCAGCCCATGGAGAAGACCATGGTGAAGCAGGCTGTCCCCCTGCAGCCCATGGAGGTTGATGGGGGAGCAGAGATTCCACCTGCAGCCCGTGGAGGACCCCACACCAGAGTAGGTGGATGGACCCAAAGGAGGCTGTGACCCCGTGGGAAGCCCATGCTGGAGCAGGCTCCTGGCAGGACCTGTGGACCCATTGACAGAGGAGCCCACGCCAGAGCAGGTTTGCTGGCAGGATTTGGGACCCCATGGGGGACCCACGCTGGAGCAGTCTGCTCCTGAAGGTCTGCACCCCGTGAGAGGGACTCATGTTGGAGCAGTTCATGAAGAACTGCAGCCTGTGTGAAGGACTCACGTTGGAGAAGTTCATGGAGAACTGTCTCCATTGGGAGGCACCCCACGCTGGAGCAGGGGAAGAGTGTGAGGAGTCCTCCCCCTGAGGAGGAAGGAGCGTGTGATGAACTGACCACAACCCCCATTCCCCGTCCTCCTGTGCTGCTGGAGGGAAGGAGGTAGGGAAATCAGAAGTGAAGTTGAGCCCAGGAAGAAGGGAGGGGTGGGGGGAAGGTGTTTTAATATTTGGTTTTATTTCTCATTATCCTACTCTGATTTTGATTGGCAATAAATTAAAATTAATTTCCCCAAGTCAAGTCTGTTTTCCCTGTGATGGTAATTAGTGAACAATCTCTCCCTGACCTTATCTCAACCCACGAGCCTTTCATTATATTTTCTCTCCCCTGTCCAGCTGTGGAGGAGGAGTGATAGAGCAGCTTTGGTGGGCACCTGGCCTCCAGCCAGGGTCAACAGACCACAGTAGAGTATGTGCCCAGTTCAAAGACTCCTCCACACACTCTGGATGAAAACCTGTTAAGAGCTTCTGGTTCCCCTTCCCTCATATGCCATTCCCAAGAATGGGACACCTTGGACACCTTGTGTGTATGAGATAACTCAGAATGAGATTAATTTTATGTAACTTTGGACAGCTACAACACAGAAAGCTGGATATGAAGTAGTTATTTTCGGATCCTGCAGAGTCAACAGAGAAATAAACACTACAGCATGATTCCTCTAATGAAAATGTCTAGTTTAGGACGAAATAAATAGCATGCCCTAAAGGGCTTGTATCTCTTCAACAACGCTATGGGGGGTCACCAATGACAAGCTCAGATGCAGACATCTTCTTCTGTGCAATTGAATTCCATCCCTGCATAGGATCAAGGAGAAAATCTAACCTTACTCTATCCAGTTAAAAATTAAAATGTGCTCTTGCAGGAATGGAAAGTATTATTAATAGATGAAACAATTATCAGAATCTTCCTTTATTTCATTACTTAGGCTGCGAGGTTGCATAATCTACAAACTGGCATATTCTGAAAAGCTCCTGAGAAACAAGTTTCTTCATCCCGTTGCTGAAAACAGCATGTCCAGGGTCTAGAGCTGAGGTTCTGAGTATTTTCTCCCTTTCTGATTAAACTGCAAACCCCGCCCCCCCAGATTAAGAGTGTCTCTCCTGTTAATCATTTAAAATACCCGGCCTCTCTCCCCAATTTAATGTTACTCATCATCTATAAAATGTGTCTAGCAATACTCACCCTAGTCTTATTGTGAATATTAAGAAGAAAATCTTAATATGTAATTATGACATGCTAATTCTTAGCACATCTACATTCTCAACAAAGTGCTTGAATATATGTGAATGAAACAGAGAGGAGGGTTAGTGGATCCAGTGGTAAGAATCATCATTTATTCGACTCTTTCAGAGACAGGATTTTGTAATCTGGAGTAGGCTGTTTGTAAGGTGTAGACATCTTATTTTATTTATTATCTAACTAAATGTATCCTTCCATTTTCCTTCACCTAAAACCATTATGATTTATCTTTCTTACTATCTAATATGCTGTGTAACTGTCAAATTTCTTCTACCTTCACCTTATACCAACCACACACTTTCCCTTCAATCTCTCTCCCCTTGGCTGCCGGCCCTTCCAGCTGGAATTCCTTGTTGTATGTTCACTCTTCTTTTGATCCTTTCTGCAAAGGTCAAAAACATCATCTGACTTCACAAAGTCAACAAAGATTAGTATAAAAACCTCAGATATCTTTCACAATCAGTTACTTTCCACGCCATCATACATTTTTATTTCTTTAAAAAGAAAACATCCCTAGCATGTCATGATGCCTCTCCAGAAGACTACTGTAAGAGTCTACTCTGTGCAACCCACTCTCTCCTGGACTGATGAGGGTCAGCATGTTCCCCATCGTTCATTTGCTTCCTCTGCTCCATGCACTAACTCTACCTGTGAAATGTGCTACCATGTGCTCTCTGCTGCACACCAGAGAAAGCAGGACACCATGCTCAGGCGCCATGCACGCAGTACTATGAAATCCTTCAGTAGATCTTCTCCATCAGCTTTCATTTCTGGAGCTTTAAATGGGTTAGTATCATAAGTAAGCTTTGTCATATCATAACTACGTTTTGTCATTTCTGCCTTTTTTCAGTTATTTATGGATGGGTATTTACGCAGACCATGAGATTCTTCCTTGTGACCTCCCACACTAAGAAACTGGAAGAACTGAAAACTGGCAATTTATTTCAACTTCTAATCTTTTAACGACTATTTATCTATCAGAGGACCATCATCATCCTGTATCTTCTTTAAATGCTTTTGGTGAGGGCATTTAACAAAAAGCTTTTTGGAAATCCCACGATATTTACCCAAGCTCCCGTATGTTTGTGGTTCCTTTAGAAAACTGACAGATTTCCAATGCCTGACCACATCTTCCACCTCTGCTCTTTATCAGAGCCTCCACCAGCCTGCCCAGCACAGGCACCAGATGTTGTTCTTTGCAGTTCCACAGATCTTGCCCAGACTTCTCTCACATTTACACATTCCTCTGGCAGTTTTAAACAATTAATGGTTAAATATTTCATCCTTGAATTCTTTTAGGGATCTAAGGTGAATATGATAATGCCTCACTTATCTGTGAACAGCAGTTCATTTGTTGTTCTGTTTGAAATCTTTTCCACAGAGGTTTCGATATGACACAGATGTTTGAACCATCTCCCATAAGGATGGTTTCCTTGGTGCAAAACAAACTTTTTCAGCTCCTCCATGGCAAACACACATGTCAAGAGTTCATTCGTTTGGTCTTCTGCAGGATAAGTGGTCTATAAGCACAACGTTTACACTTTGGCCATCTAT
Organism: Grus americana; assembly: GCF_028858705.1. NCBI lineage: Eukaryota > Metazoa > Chordata > Aves > Gruiformes > Gruidae > Grus > Grus americana. The sequence goes on from NC_072852.1 coordinate 174,110,996, forward strand.
TAGCCTTGCCGCCAACAGCTTCTTGGAAGCTTCCTGTACATGATGTGTTTACAAAGGATTTATTTCTTAAATTGCATTTATTTATTAATCCTCAAGCAAGTCATTACTCAAAATCTTTTTTTTTTTTTATCTGACTGCATTTTTACATTTAATTTGCCATATTTTACGTTGTTCTGTAGTTTCTTATTTGGAGAGGACATCATTTAGTCTTTGAATGATGAATGATTCATTCTTTGCATGAGAATATATCATGCCTGGAATGATATATAGTTATTTTTAATAGTCTTTTTACCTTTTAAGTCACTCCTTACTCACAATGGCATGGATTTTATTGGGTTTTATTTTTTCTTCATTGCTTTAACAGGATATTTTTTAAGGTATTATGTGCATTTCCCCTGAGATTCCAAGATTCTATTTTTAAACAATCTGTACATTTATACCCTTTTGCTGCCCCTTTTAATTTCTTTTAAGCAAGATTCCCTTTTTATTTTTTTATTTGCTAGTTTTGGAAATTAAAAAGCTATGATGGTGTTTGAGGGGTTTTGTTTTATTTGCTTTTGGGTTTGTTTTGTTTACTTTTTTTGTCCCTGCAGTGATGTGTGTTATAGTCACTGGTACAAAGTAGCTCTTGGACAACACTGCTTTGAACCAGGACCTGCATGCAGATCAGGACGACCAGTTGTGCATTTCCTCACTAGCTGCCATTTGCTGCAGTCATTAACTTAATGGTTACAAATTTAGTCTCAGCATCACACTCCAAAGAAAGATTTATCCAGATCACACAGAGGTAATTAGCATCTTTCATTATTACTGTGTTCCTGTCCTGAGAGACCCTCTGATCTCCTAAAACGCGTCACAGTCAGGGTTGAGAGGTACAGGGATCAGTGAAACAGTTCAAATGCAAGACGTTGCCCAGTTTCACCTTGGAGCTTCAATCCATGCAGATTCTTTACTGAAAGTTAGAAGTTAGCATACATTATGCAGTCTTTCAGATAGTTGGCTATGATGAGCTGCCTCTATTAATTCTTCATTCATCTTGCCATACGTATGATTTTTTGCTAATTCAAACCTCATATTTACACTAGTGAAATTAAGTGCAAAAATCATATGGCAACATGGCATAAAATCTTTAACAAATTCTTCTTTTTCAAGGGTATCTGAGAACTCCGGGATCATTAATGAATCCAGTTGCCCACATTGCATGATAATTACAGAGACCAAAGATACTCCGATTAAATCAATATAAGGCTGTCACCATTTTTGTAAAAAGAAATTTCCCACCTTCTATATGCCATCTTGAGATCAGCTACTGTGTTAACAACTAACATCAACATGACTTCGCTCGTGACAAAAATGTGGCAGACAGAGAATTTGCTTAGCACAGGGAAACAGGAGTGAGCTGTCTCTATTTTCAGGGACAGCTATTTGATTCATCCAAGGACAGGCCACACAAACCATCCGGCTTTTCCAAAATATCGTGTGCAGATATCCAAGTAGATTTAATCAAAGCTTGATCAGTGTCAAAGTACTGTAAAATGAGCAATTCAATAAGAATTGTAGAAGAGTCCTCCCATCTTACATATTAATCTAAGTCTAGTAGAAAACAATTTCTAAGAGATAATTTTGCTACAAAAAGTTTAATTTTAATGGCAGGAAAAATTTCATCACTCCTAAATCTATTCTAATTACCAGAATAACAGGCTGTTAGAAATAGCTAAATATAAGCAATAATAATAATAAAAGCCTAACAATAAAGCAAACCAAAAATCAACCAATGCAAAACACATACAGAAGATTTTATGAATCCACTTTATGAAAAGATACGGCCAAGATATGGCCACCATTTGGTGAATGTTGTGCAAAATATTCATACAGGACTCCTCCAAATGCATTGTTTTGAGACCATTGCTGCTGCACACAGCTTTAATTGAACTATTTTATTACCTGTGTCTTCTACAATGCCTCTTATAGGCAACATGCAGATAGATCTCCTGCATCATGATGTGCTTTGCAATTACACACATATATAGTAAATATACAAAGCTATACTGATTTTCCTGCCTTGTCACACACACATCTTTTTGTCTTTTTATGGATCTGCTTTTGCTGCATTTATTGTAAAGTTAGATTTTTTAAAGGTCATTATATTTAAAATAATAACACTTCTCAATATATTCACTTAAATCCTCCTAAAGCATAGAAATGAATGAGAGATGTCTGGTTCCAACCGAGACAGGAAATGTCTTTGCTAATGTGGGAACATATTCATTTCAAAGAAGTCTAAGGGCAATCTTGGGAACTACAGATTAATATATTTAATACAGTATCAGACAAACCGGTAAAAAGCTACAATAAACAACAGAATAGTAGGAAAACAGATAAATATGGTATATTGGGCAATAATTCTCTTGCCTGTTTTCTTTCCCCACACAGCTCTAGTTGTGCAATGGCCGAAGTAGATGGGCAACATGTTGTTCCAACAGCAGCAGAGCTAGCAAAGCCTGGTTTCCTACAGATGTGTGTCCCGTGTCTCCGTATTCTCCTCTACCATTTCTTCATCTCCTCCCTCACACCCCATATCCTAGCTGCTATCTGTGACACAAACCACCAGAGCTCTGCAGCTGAAACCAGAGGGTATGTCCCTGCGACCTGGCCATCTGCAGGTGAAACAGAGCAGTTCACTGCTGAGTTTGGGCTGAAGAACTTTCCTGGGACTGTCCTTCAGCAGTCTTTCTGAACAGCATCAGGTGGCCCTGCCACTAGTAGAAGCAGGACCTTCTTCCTTGCTACTGCCCTCTTCACATTGTGCCCATGTAAGCACTGATGTATTTTGGTTCTTTTTTTTTTTTTTTTCCAGGTGGCTTGGTTCCCCAGTCTAGTTCACTGTTAGTTCAAATGCATGCAGGGAAGGAACGCTTTCAGTAATGTGATTAGTGTCAAATAATGTCAGCTTAAAATGAAAATGCCTGCCAAAGTAGAGGCTCAGTTTAAGTGTCTACCCAAACTCAACCATCAGTACTTGTGAAATGAGTAACTTTTCTGAGATCACTACCCCTGTGTCAAATTTGGTAGTGCTCAACCAATTTAAACAGTTAAAAGTTATCAAGAAGAAACTAACAGATGAATTGGCAATTACAGCACATAAGCCCATTTCTTTAGGAAAGTAAGATATATATGTGTGTGTGTGTGTATGCACACAACCATGAAGGCACATCTATCTGTACGTCTATACATACACCTAATGATAGGCTGGAAGGCTGTGGCTAGAAGGTGGGTATGCTTCATGGCACACCACGTAGTCGTGGTGCCCAGCTTGCCCTAAGTAGGATCCTGTTTGGTGGGAGCTCCCTCCTGGGAACCCATGTCTACCTGGGTCACGTCTGGGAGAAGGGACACAGGACCAGGACATACACTAGGCCCAGTGCCTGACTGGGAACCTTCTGATTCCTTGGCATAGATATAACCTGAAGATTTTTTCATACTTAACAAATAGATTTTTGGAACAATTTTGGACAGTTGACTAAAAATATCAGCACAGTACCAAATAATGCTGGGGAACTATTAGGGATATATACAGGCACAGCTATCTCTTAAACAGCACATGAAACTCTAAATCCCTTCCTCAGTAAGGATACAGAAGAATGTGAAAAGTATAGATAAAGCTAACAAGAATGATTGGGGGCAGGAGAAAGCTTACATATGGAGTGGGACCTATAAAGATTAGGACCCTTCAGCTTCCAAAAGAGCCATCTGAAGGTGATATACAGTAAAGGGCCTTATTTACAGTGCTGGAAAATGTTTTGCTGGCTGTGGTGTGTTGGGACATGTCAGACTGAATTCCCACATTCCCCAGTGTTCTAACCCACTCTTGTGGTCACCTCCAATAGCAGGACAGCACAAATAACCAACCAGCTGGTTTCTTCCAGCCTTATGTTCTATGTAATGAGGCAACAAGCTCAAACTGAAGACAAGGGTGTCCTTTCTCATACAACACATGGTTACATTGTGGAATGTGCTCCCTCAAGAAGGCTGGGTGCTAAAGCTATGACAGATTCCAGAGAGCATCAGAAATATTCATGCTTCCACCAGTGACAATCAGATGCAATGGGCTTGACACATAGCCTGCCTCAAGATATCCCTAAAACACTGGTGAGACAGCACGCCCAAGACAGTTCACTCTCATTCATTTTTAAAAATTATTTCCCTAAACCTCTGTAAGAAGCAGTATACTGGGTGACATGTACCTAAGATCTGACTTTGGTATGACCACTGTTATTTTCCTACAGTTGTGTTGAGGAGTGGGAAACCGAGGGCTTTCTCTCTGTTGAATGGTGTGTCATGAAGGAGACAGATATAAATGGTCTAGATTATCGCTCTCCAGTGCTGGCTACGTAACAGAAATGCACTACCACTTTGCCCCTAGGAAAGAGCAAGAACCCCACTGTGGTTTCCAGAATTACTCAATTACTGGATTTGGTACTCCCGTTCTTTTATGCCTCTGCTTCCATAAGGAACAAGACATGCAAAGGGCTTTAACAGCCTATGCTAGACATCCTTTCTGCTGTCTCAGATGGGATTACCATTTTCAGAGAGTCTGGACAAGACCTAAGCCTTACCCTTTTTCTCAGTAGCCCTTGTAGTATCGGGACTCAGCTGAACTGAACAAGGTGGTGGAAAGAGGAGGCTTCCCTTTTGCGTACAAGGCCAGGTAGGCAGATGATTCGAAATGTAATCATATATATAAATGTATACATACATACATATGTTTAAATGTATATATACACACTTTATGCAGACGATCTATATTAAAATAATGTTAAGGTTATGAAGAAAAGCTCTTAAAAGTTAGGCAATTTCATCATTAATTCTGCACAATGTTTACATTGCTCAATCCTTCACAGGAATTAAAGATAGATTCATGGTTTTTTTCCACAGGATCTTGCCCCATTAAAGCAGATGGTTGCTTTAAAATTAATAAGCAGTTATTTGTTCAATACTTACAGTTCAGTCTCTTGCCCTGAGCTTTATTTATGGCACACTAGACAAGCACTGCCCTGAAAATGCATTAACTTCCTTCTGAGTAGAAGCAGTTTAAAATCTTCCATTAAAAAAATACCCTTTTGTCAAAACAAAAACTTTCTAAGGCAGACCTTCAGCATAAAGAAATTTCATTCCGGAAAAAAGAGAGAAAGAAAGAAATACAAAATGAGAGAAGGCAAGAAGGGAAGAAAGGGAAGGGAGGGAGGGAGGGAGGGCGGGAGGGAAGAAGGAAGGAAGGAAGGAAGGAAGGAAGGAAGGAAGGAAGGAAGGAAGGAAGGAAGGAAGGAAGGAAGGAAGGAAGGAAGGAAGGAAGGAAAAAAGCCCTGCTTCAAAAGTGTTTTGATTATGTTGTGATTTTTTTATATATTCAAAATGAAACATATTGTCTTTTGTCATTAAAGACAAAATGTACTCTTGTATATATACACTTATAAATTAGATCAATCTTGAAAGATATGGCTTTTATGACAGAAAGAACACATTAAGCTTTTTTTTTCCCAAAAAATTTGTTTCACCAAAAGATCAAAATTATTTTATTTTTTTCTAAATTGCAGTGGGGTGAAGCTAACTTCCAATTATTTTTTTTTCCATGAACCAGTAATTCCAGTAGAACTTTTTTTCTTGGTTTTATGATGCTCATAGATCCTGAGTGTTTCACACAATTCATTTCTATAGGAGACAGATAAACTAATATAGGAGACAGGGATTTTTTGAAGCCTATTTTATAAACAATCAAGTAAATGAAGGTGAGAAGGCATTCAGATACAACCTGAGTATGTAGAATGAAAGAGAAGCTTGTAAATGTGAAGACTATTTAAAACTACATCATAATAATCAACATGAACATTTTCCTAACTGTAACCACTTTTCACGTACTGGCTTCAATGAAAGCCAATGAAGCCAGCACCAGCTGGAAAGAGAACTTATTATTCCCCCCACTCCTTCCATGGACTACACCATCATTAAGAGAAGAAATAGTGCAGAGAAACGTGAGGCAGTATTTCTGCATTAGGTCACAGCAGAACAGTGATGGTCCTCTTGCAAAATCAAAATGACAACACTTTGGTATCTGTATTCAGTAGATCCAGTCTGAAGAACAAATGGAAATATAAACTGGAACAAGCTCTGTGATTGGCCTTATTTTGCTATGAAATAAACTCTCAACTTTCCATGCAGTTTGTTGCAATGTTTGGCAGTGGATTGTGAACTGCATTTGAAGAGAAGTGACATTACGGTTACAGCTGCTGAAAAGCTTCACCAAACCTAGAGCTTTCCCCTTCTATACTCTGTCTGCAGTGCTACACACCTTTAAGCTGCACAGCTAGTTTGGTTAAGTAGCTTTTCAAGAGCACTTTTGCAACAGAAATACATAAATGTTCATGTAACACTGAGTTTTGTTGGAATGCTCCAGTTAAAGGGGTATGCAAAATGGGCGAATGGGCGTTTGGTCCCATCGATTTGACATAAACAATGACAATAGCACAAGGACAAACATGTTAATGTGGAAGCCATGGCACTAGTGAACCAGGAGCAAACTGCTTGCAAATGGATTTATTATGAAACAGTATCACCGATTGCTTCATAGATTACTCTGTGTAGCTGTGTTTTACTTTGGATAAGCGCTGCTGTCTGGAAAAGCGATTAGGGACTGCTGGATTTGAAACCGCTAATCTATCTACAGGAGACACATCCACTTATAGTACCATGCATTCAAAATGTCTACTGAAGTCTATTGGATCAGGCAGAGAAGCTGAGGGTAAAATATTGTTTTATTCACAAGTGGTGGAGAAAGAGAAGCCTTGTTAGATGTTGTAGCAGAGGTTAGAAAACAGCTTCCTTGCCTGGGAAACATGCTTTGCAGTGGTGACCTGTTACAGTGAACACTGCAGTAAATGAAGCAGACAAAACTGCAGATGTATTAAAATGTCTTTTCCAGCTACAAAAAGTAGTTCCACAGTGAATCTGGTAAAAGTTTTCACAAGACGGTGGCAGATGTTTAATTGCCAAGAGCCACGAAGGTGCTGGGAAGCCATCTCGTTGCCATGATTAGTCACTCTGAATCAATTGTGACTGACAGGCACAAGGAGGATGGAAACCAATGAAGCAAGAAGTTTACTTGGTATGCTGAAGAAGTCAGGGGGGAAAAAAAATTGTTTCCTGTCATTTCACATAGATTACCTTTCAGCCACTGGGAGATCATCCAAATCTTTCCAGTCAAACAGTCTTTATGTAACCTGGATCATCACCAAACCAAAAGCAGAAAGCAATTACAGACTGAGAGATGTGAAGGCCAAATCAAAGGAAATGTAACATACAATGCTCGGACTATACAGTGTTGCTGCTTCCTTGCTCTTGCTGAAGTTGTCGATATAAAACATTCCCTCTGCAGCATCCATTGCCAAAGACAAATTTTACCAGATTATGTTGTCTGACTAGAGGCCTGTTATCAAGTTCCGTACGATTCCTGGTATAGCACTTGTTTTGATACACTGCTATCATGGAGAAAAATGTAAAATATGCCAGGAACAATTTCCAGCTGATTCCTCACATGCCCACTGCCTTGATATTTTTTATGAGTCCCTGAAGTGTTAGAAATGCTGACCTCCATCCTCCCACCAGGAATAAAATCAGGAACAGACGAGTGTGGGTTTCTCAAGGCCAGTTTATTTAGCTAAAGGACACAAAACACTCCATTTCTGTGGTGACTGTAATCCTTTGCAGTGTTGTTCTCTCCCTGGTTCTTGGAATTTGTGTTCTCAAAACAGGAGAATAGAATAATGGTTAAAAGGTGAGTATTGTACAATATCTATATTGTAATAGTAAGGCAACAAAAGGAAGGAGATGCCTATTCAAACCCATTAGAAAGAAAGAGTTCTAGGTAATACCACAGAAAAAAATAAACAGCAGGAGCAATAATAATAATAGCTGTTTATCATTATGGATGAATGTCATTACCAGCCCAAAGCTAGTCTATTTTCATTAAGTTAAGGCATTAAAAAAATCCAAGATTTTCAAGTAGATACAGATGTAATTTCAGTATGATGGAAATTACTGATTCCATTGGTTTTCCTACTCTTACTGAGGGAGCTTGCTTTACAAGTTCCTAAAACTCAATGAACTTTGTAAGAGCCTGAAAGACTTCTATTAATAGCTGTCTTCAGGTGCACAGTTACGATATTCATATCTGCACACAAAGCTTGTGGGGAAAATTCACCCAGGGGTATGTGCTTGGGCATATATAAATTTTGGGCACACTGATCAGCCAAGTGAGTCGTGAGATACAGCAGAACCCAATTACAGTCAATGGATTCCCACCCCCACAATTCCGCCGGCCTCCTGAACATACCTCACAATCTAGTATGAAAATGTCCTGGAATTCAGCAGGGCCCGTGAGCAGTGCCAGAAGCCATGGGACACCCATCCGTATGGATATGTGCAGCCACCAATGCAGCGCAGAGCGGTATAGATGCCTGGCATAAATCATAGGTAACATCTAACAGTGCAGGCACAACAGTGGGAGCAGGCAAAGCAGAGATACATCGGTATGGATACACTGATGTAATTATTATTCCCGAGGGGATTCTGAATGTAAGCGAGCCATTAGATGTGATGACAGCTTCTTTGTTTTTTCTTACAGAATTTCACCATAACATACAGGCTAAATTTGATTGGAAATGGCAGGATATTTTTTTCTGACAATCTCAGGTGTTAAATCATTGTCCTCCACGTATATGTGTATGGCTTCTTCTACATCATTTTTGTGGGTACTAACGATAGACATGGATAAACTCCGAGTTAAAATGTAGGACTGTATTTCTTTTTTCTTCTTCATAATTTTTTTTTTTAACAGCAAAACAAACTGTAAGTTATGTTTGATTTTTATGGAAATTCCTATGCATGTTTATCATAGTATGATTTAGTAAAGGTTTTTTCTTTCTTGTTTAAAATACTAACTTTCAGTTTTGTATTAAATTTTTAGGGTCGTTTCAACAATTTTCTACAGCTTTCATGAATATGGGTTCCAAGATTATTTACAGGGATCCTTAGATATTAAACAAACACTGTGAAAGTAACATAGATGATTATGTATACACTTAAAATTAAGAAGTTCTTCCAGCTAACAAATTAACTCGTAAGTAAAGTTTTCCTAATGGTTTTCACTTATTGTCTAATGTGCTAACATAGTATCAACATTTAATAGTTGAAGCAAGTACATTTTAACAGTGTTTCTGAATTTCAGCAATGGAAAACTGTAGTAAGTAGAAAATGGGAAAAAAAGCACTAAATTAATTATTATGAAACTGCAGTGATTCACCTGTCCATTGCCCAAATCCTCTCTAAAACCTTTCTTTAGAAATTATAGACTCTGGTGTTTAATTTATCCATTTCCAACTTCATAGCATTCTTCCCCTCTTCTTCTTTGTAACAGTATTTTTCCTGTATGAATTCCTCCACATTTTAATATCTGTATTTCCTCCTGTTATCAGCTACCTTTTGATCTTTAAACTTGGTTGCAACTATATTTGATTGATCTTTATTTTCAACTTCTTAAAAATATCCTAACCTCTCCTTTCCTCTTTTTTTTTTTTAAAATAGAAGTGTAGTCCCAGTAAAAATGCAACCTTGCATTGTACAAATATAGAATACAGAACAGTGTTTCCTTGTCTCAGTATCCTCCACTGAACATATCCAAGGCTCTCATCCACGGCTACTTAAATGTTCATGTTCTTCTTTTAGTGGAAAAAAAAATTCATGAAATGTTTGATTTGTATGTTCTTACATTAATTCATATCTCTGTAAATCTGCTCATTTTCAGTCCTGAAACACTGTCATCTCTAATCCTTCTGGAAGCCTGCTCTAGTTCCTATGACTTCTGCCATGAATACTGCATCCCTTTCCTGTTGCAAGCAATAGCTTTCTACAGAACAAGAAAAGAAACAGTCCCTTCCCCAAAGAGGCAACATACATGGGTTGGGTATATTGGGTAGGCATAGTTCTTGAGAATACTTTACTCTGTAAGACAAATAAACACACACTTTCATGGTTTGTTTTACAATACTGCAAAAAGTGGTTTTGAACTGGGAAAGGCTAGCAACATCAATTCCAGCAACACTTGTAAACATTTTTTTTCTTGGTTAAGGAGATGGTTTTATGAAAATAATACACAGCATGCAATGCAAGAAGCATCTGCACTTGGATTAAGAACTTCAGCAACCTGATCTCTGCACTGATGGGACCAGTTAATTTCAGCAAACCTCTAAAGTAATCCAAGCTATGTTAGTAACCATGTAATTACTTAAGCACTTAAAATACCACAATGATGAGTGCTGTGGTGGGTTAAATGGTTGAGGTGACCTTTGTTGTGGACCCTTTGCACACTGACATCTAGAAAAATATTGCCCTAACTTTCAGGCATGCCGAGATACCATACTATGAACTGAAAACCATGAGAACTGCCAGTTCTCAGCAGCTCTAAAAAACAACCCCAGGTGAGACAACTTGGAAATCTCTTTATATACAGCATTAAGAATGCTATGTCAGAGTACAAATTATTTGAATGCGGACTGTGTTTAGAATCCCTGCTATCTTTTGCCCTGCTACTGATTTAAAACCCAGAAAGCTGGACAAAAGACATTCTAGCACAAGGCTAACAATCAACAGCTGCTAAACTGTCACTATCCTATCAGCAAAGAAAAAGTTCGCTATTATTCAGGCAAACACCAGTTTTTCCAGTCTGAACTCAATGAGACTGGCAATGTACAAGCAGGTGATAGATTTCAATCACCTGTAAAGAAAATGTTGTGGCTGGTCATTTGACAAGGAGAATTAGTGCCTATAAGAAAAAGGATAACTGGTAATTTTAAAGAGTGAATGAATGAACATACTGTATGAACGGTAAAGGACCCAAATCCCCAGCAGATGTAGGTAGGTAGGCATCTCAGGGAAGGAAATTTAGATACACTGGAGGATGTTGATCATCCTCCAAAGAATGCCCAAGAGCGGTAACAAAACTAAGTCAAAATGGCATACATGAATCTTATTGTTTTGACTGAGGCCATATATCCCTCGTGCTTTCTAATTAAGGACAAAGAGGCTCTCAATGTTTTTAAAAATTGTTTTATGTACTTAACTTTTCCCTGGAGAGGTAAATTATGCCCACCAGATTAAAGTTCATAGAAAAGATGTGATTAAATGCTTGAGGCACTAAAAAGTGTCAGTACTGGTGCTAATGCCAAGGAAAGATAGATCATAAGTAGCCACTTTAATGAAGGAATAACATGCAGTTTGAATCCAGCAAATGCACCAGAAGGGACAAAGGAGAAAGTCAGTGCTGGAGTCTATTCAGACTCAGGAAGCTGAAAAGCAGACACGAGTTGAAATTAAAGTAACCCTTTTAAAAAATCCACAGTAATTGCATAATTGAAAAATAAACACTTTGGGGTCACATTAAACTTTTTGATCAACCCTGAGTTATCACTTTAATTAAAGGCATTTCTAACAAAAGGAAGCGCGATATCCTCAAGAGCTTTTATTCATACAACACAGCTTTAGGCATCTGGACACATACGTTAGAAATCTATTTATTTCAGCTGCACTTCCTCTGTAGGTGGTGGAGCAGCTCAGCAAGAATCTGACCAACCAAGAAAAGCCCAGTAGACCGATCCTGACTGAGACTGTACACATCATTTACAAAATTCGTAAAAGTAATTACACCCTTATACTGCATACCCTGTCTAAGAGGTATAGAGAGACGGATGTTAACAACTTTCATGCCTGATTCAGGGCAGCCATCTGGCTGGTCTACTCGATGGCATTCTGGCTTAGACTTTCTAGTTCTCTCTGTTGAATGTTTCACTTTGCACAAATTAAGCATTTATGGGTGTGTTAGCTCTGAGGGCTATGAGCATCCTCAGATCAAGGGGACCTTTGGTTTGTTTTATAAACCTTACAGCTCATTTTAGCTCTGTGGTTATAAAAACTTAAATGGTTCAATTTTTAATTATCTAAGCAATGAGGCACAACTCCTTCTTGATTTTTTGAATGGTAGGAATTCAATTTTTTTGATCCAGCTTGAAATGACAAAATGTATAGAAAATGTACTGTTTTCATATGTTTGCCATTTTTAACATGAATTCACAAATATTTGAGGACATCCCATTGTCTTCTTTCCTTTGAGGGATAAAGAAGCAAGTCTTCAGGAAGGCTATTTTATAAGAGTCATAACAAGTCTTTGGTTTAAAAAGAAGCCTTCACACTAAAATGGTATGGTGTGAGGGATGTACAGGCTGTATATACAAATTTAAGTACGACAGGGACTTTCAGAAACTTTCAACATTGTTCTGTCCAACTAATCCAAAACAAATATTGAAACCATGAAATAGAGCATTCGAGAAAACAGTGAATGAATCCACTGTGCTATTTGCAGCATCAGTTTTGAAAGCTGCTCTCCTCTAGGTCTCTAAGCTCTGTATCTATTGTGTCAGACAGGAATACAATAGACTATGCAGTAAAGGGAGTGGTCATATAGACACAGTATGTGCTTCACACTTACTAAGTCTGTTCACTATACTCTTCCTGTCTGAACAGAATAGTATAGAAAAAATTTATGGGGCGGTAAGTAATTTTTGTGGATTTTTCCCATTCCACATAGCCCAGAATACTCTGAACCAGCTCCAGGAAAACAGGAGCTTGCCAAAACATTAGTTCAAGCAGGTGGTTCCAATTCATAGGACCTTTACCTTCTCTATGCTTCAGAGGTTCTTGGAACAACAAAAAACCTCACATGCCTATGTTGGCAAGCATAAGATTTGAAAGGCAGATGTTATTCTCACATCCACCCATCAGAATCCTTTTGCCAGGTTAGCTAGTATCAGAATTATTACTTAACTTTTGAACTGACCACATGGGAGGGCTGCTGTAATAGGGCAGCTACAAGCCATGTGCTGCCACTTATCTTTGTGCCTCTTACTGGGAAAGAACGAAAAAAAAAAAAAAAAGCAGGGGAAAAAAAAAAGAATCTGAAGAATGGTAATTTCTTACCTGCTAATTTGTTTCTCCGCATGCCCTAATATGCAAACCCAAACACTAGCTAAAACTCCTCCTGTCAACAGATGGACAGAGGGAAAACATAAAGCCCCAAGGGTGTTGGATTTGAAATGCGGAGGGATGATCTGTCTGGCTAAGATCAGATTCAAATTTCTAGAACAATAAAGGGGAAAACGCCATTTCAGAATGTGCAGTAGAAAATTTTCAGATAGATAAATTCTTCAGAGAGAGAAAACAACAGTTAACAAGTTGAAAAGATACTACAATTTTACAGGTAATTACTGATTCCAAAAGCATTATCAGCTAAAGTGATTACTTAGGTAAATGGTGGACAATGGATAAATATTTTTCTTCTGTTTTCTGTCTCTCTGCAAACATTTTGATTACAAGGTTGGTCTGTGCCCCTCCCAATGCTTTACCTCCAGCTTGGACCGACATAGGACTAACAGTGGAGGATTGTTATTCCTTGATAATTTCTTATTCAGATGGATGCACATGACATGCCCAGCCCACCCAAGTAGGACCGGTAACCAAACAACTGACCACCTTGTAATGCAATTAATGCTTATCACAAAGTCACATGACAACGAAAGAGGACTGGACATCTATGAAAGGATCAAGCCTGATCAAAGCAGTATCTCTTCTCATTGATTTGAAGGAGAAAAGTATGTGCTGGAAGAGTAAAAACTAGGGCAACATTTCTAACAAAAACAGTTTAAGGAGGAGTAGATACAATGTGGTTTGGCCACTTCATATTTACATGCAGCATGTCCATGCTTTTGCCCTCAAAGCCTACGTTAAGCAGCTATTCCTCAGGCAGGAATCCTTAGGAACTTCTCAGCAATGATCTCAAACTGCTGACACACTGAGCGAGGAGCTACTGAGAGCTAGGGAGTAAGAAATACTGACATGAGCCTACCTTACACCCATCCCTATGTAGAATTTAGGTTAGTCAGGACTATAGAAAAGTTCCCCCGTCTTTGAAGACATATTATCCTGATTCTTTCTTGAAGAAACATAACAAAACTCACGCTTTTGTTGTTGTTGTTGTTAAAATGCAACTAGAAGTGGTGCCAACATCCACCTATGACATTGTAATCCAGGAGCTATGGTCATCAGTAGGACAGTGGCATTTGTAGGCTTTGGTCCTTGCTTCTAGCTGAACTCTAATATTAAATGAGTGAAAGGTAGTCAATGTCCACTGAATTTTTCAGGCTAAGAGTGTTACATTTCCCATTTCTGGGGGTGAGAGTGCCCTGAACATTTGGTGCTGTATCTGGTGTGCATGCATGCGTGCATGTGTATTTGGCATGGAAGCATTACTGCCTCCTCTTCAGCTGTGTTTCAGGGGAAAGCATCCATTGCATTTTTGTGAGGCCCAATCCATTAGGCATGCTCTGAAAATATCTAACAGATGGGGTCCCTCAAGCGTTTGTAGATGGAGCATAGCCTGCTTTCCCAACCTTCCCCTGACTTTCGACAAAAGAAAGGTATTGAGTTCTTTAATTTGGTTGTAAGTGCCTCGAGAACTTCACAGTCCTACAGGAAGGCATCTAATCAAGCCAGGCAGCACATGAACAGCTGGCTTTTGGATCACCAGTCTGCGCTCAGGCAATGCAATTCCACTTAAGTCCTGCTGCAGATGCTTTAACTCTTTTACCGGCTTCAGCGTGGTCATGGTATCTATGGCAGCTATGACTTCAAGCTGATATAGATGTGAAAAGGTGAAAAGGTTGGAGGATGTTCAAAGTGGCTGGCTTAAACATTTCACCAAGAAAAGTGCATTCTCTCTTGGCACAAGAGCATAAGGTTGAGTCGCTTCTCTCTCAGTCCTAAAACTTAAAGAATCTCTGAAGCCTGCCAAGTGTCTCATAAAATATTGAAAGGAATAAAAAGATGACCTGACTTTCTGTCACATAAAAAAGTCCTCTGAAGGCAGAGAAAGTCTCTTCATTTTCAGAGGAAAAAAAGACGGAAGAGTAAGAGAAATTCTGGAGCTAACTGTGAGAATGTTTCTCTGAGGGAACAGAAATAAAGAAATGTCATAAGGAAAAGAAGTGGTAGGGGATCTCTCCAACTAGGGATGGGTCTTCTCCCACCATTCTATTCAAATGAATGTTATGCTCAATAGTGAATAATCTCTGACAGACGTGCCCAATGTGCATCAGATTTTCTTTCTCTGCATTGCCTTTTTAGAAAAGTGTGTTTGCTTGTTACTTTCCCTGGACTTCTTCCCAATGTTTGCATACTTGTTTGTTTTTGCTGTTACTCTCCAATTACACTGGTTTTCCTTCACCCTTCTTCACTTCCAGTTCTTTCCTGAATGAAACCACTGAAGCTGAATGCTTTCAGCACTCTATCTTTTAAAGGTTTTGATCAACCTTTACCTTCACAGAACAGCAAGTTTTCAGCCACTCACACTTTTCAGTTTCTGAAATGGCACCCAGGTTCCCTTCCCCACCTTTTTTTTCCCATTTAACAAGGGTCTGCTTTCTATAGAAATAAAGATTCTGGAAAAGAAAGGTCTTGTTTCAGTTCATTCATACCTTGGCTTAGACAGCTCTGAATTTTTAGAAAAGATTGAGGCTGTATATAAAACTTCTTTGTGGGCGGAAAAAAGGAAACTTAAAGAGAGGTATTTTCTCAGAAAATGTTTGAAGAACTGAGTTTTCAGAGGTGAGTTTTCACAGAAAAAAGAGCTTCAGACAAGCTGAATGCATGGACTGGCTGCCACTCCAAAAGATGTGGGTCTTCCTTAGGTCCTATGTGATAACTGACAGTGCTGTACAGCTGTCTCAAACAATGCTGGTCACAAGTGTTTAGTCAGATAAATTAAACCTGCTGGGACAGGATTCAACACCTGAACTTAAGATCCTAAGCACAGACACCTTGCTGTGAGCTAGGTGTCCAAGTCACTATCATGGTCATTACAGGACTTGCCAGTACAGGCAGCGGAGTACGCAGACTTACTCAGCTGACCAATGGAAGTATCTACTTCAGGATACAAACTCCTTTGAGTGTGTTGGATTAACTTCAGTTGCCTGAACAGGCATCTTGTGCTATTTGACGTGTCCTGGCTAATCCTGCCTGGCCTCCAGTTGTCTGTCCGGAAGTCACATTGTGCTGTATCCAAAGGTCCCCTTTCAGTGTATGAAAGCACGAGGTTCAAATGGCTCCTGTAGAGGAACCTGAATCCCACCCCCACTGTCTGCAATGGAAAGTTAAGATACCTCACTCGCATTCTCATAGCTAAATTTCTGTGCTTGAAGCCAAAGCTGAACTTCACTCTAGGGGACTGCCTTTGAAATGCAGTGTACAGAGAAAAGAACTAACCCCCTTTTAGAGTGGAAACATTAAAGACACTCTCAAATACCTTCGGAACCACAGAGTATGGATAATTCATTTTTGTACTTATTTCTCAGACTTAAAACCCCATTTTGAAATGTTGGGGATAAGCAGTAGGCCTCTGGTAAGGCTTCTAGATTCTTTCTCACTTCTGTTTCTCTTACAACCCCATCAGCATCCTGTCTGGACTTCTCTGAGGTGCTCTGAAACTTCTTCTCCAGGCCGTGGTCCCCCTTCCCCATCACACCCACATATATTCCTATTGCCCCTATGGTCATAGCCCCTTTTTACAAACTGTCACAGAAAAATGTTACAGGTATAGCACATCATGATTTGCTTGACAAAAAGAGAAGCTTTTAACAAGTACATGTTCTCACAAAGGAAGACTACTCCAGCGTCATCAATACTGACTGAATACTTACTGGGTTATTTTTTTTCCAAATGTGCTTAGCTCTTAGGTGGATACTCCAAGCTACGCTTCAGATAATATAGTTGACCAAGAAAGTAGTAAGAACAACTGCATTTATTCAAACATCGAAGATCATTTTGTTTTACGTGTGACTTACTAAACGCCGGCTCCACTTGCACAACTTGGTTTACCTACAGCAGTTGTTTAAGCTGTTGGAGAGAACACAGTGAAAGAGAGAAATGACAATGCAAAACTGAAAGTCTTTTAAAATTCCCAGTGCTCTTCTTCAATCTTTGCCTTTTGACATCTTTCATTCATTTTGTACGATAGCAACCTTGCTAAGTACAACAGGGATACATTGCTAAATACAACTAGGAAGCCAGTTGAGAGTAATTTTTTTTTAATACAAATGATCCCTAAAATGATTTACTTTTAGGCAATCTGACAGTGAGGATTAGCTGATATCACCCTCCGTAAATGCTTGGGATCATGTATTTAAATAAACAGCAATCTCCTAAGAGAATTAGTATTTTGGGGTCCTTTATGTATTACGTAATGTAAATGACATGATACCCTAAATGACAAGATAAAAGCACAGAGGAAAGCAATGTCACTCTTGCGAGTGCCAGGACTTCACTTTAATTTATGACTGTACGTACATGATGTGATTCTTTCTAAGGGTTCATAGCCCGCTCTTAGACTAAACTGCTTATTGCTTTTACGGTAGCACAATTCCTAAACAAATTAATTTATGCTATTTAGCTGAAGTCTTATTTTTGCTGACTTTTAGCTTTTAAAAAAGTACTGTTTAATCACCTATCGCCTTTTATTTTTCTCTCCAATTTCATGTTAAATAGCTTACCAAATCAAAACCTATCCCACACAGGATCTCAGGGAGTGGAGAATCCAGATCATAAGTGCAGTTCAGCCCAGATATTTTTCTGCTCCCTTCTGCTTTATTTTTGGTCTGTCATGACAAATCTTAAAGGGGGAAAAAAAAAAAAACAAAACCAAAACCCACAAAACCCAGGAAATATTACATAACTGTATAAAGCTGGCAATTTAACTCTTCCCAGCAGAAAATTCTGTTTCTAAATACTCTGTGTGCAGAGCTGAGAAACCTCAGCGTGGAAATCCAACTCCAGGACTTCTCCCCGGAGAGTGCAGCAGCTCCCAGAGCAGATGTCCACATGCACCACCCGTCATCAGCAAGGACCCAACCCGGGATCATCAGCACCCAAGTACAGTTGCCTCCAGTTTTCAGCTGAAAGAGCAACTCCGTCGCTCTCATCCCTTAGTGCATGGGGCACTCGGATAACCTGAGTAAGCTGGGGAAGAGCATTGAGATGATGCAAAAACCTCTGGAGATGTGATTTTTGTGTCAGCCCTCCAGCTGCATTAGTGAAGTGGAGCTTAGCGGCATTCAGATGTGGAAAAGGGCAGCGATGTCTTCGTCACTTTAACCTAGAGGGGCTGCAGAAATGGGAATATGCAGAGAGCGGCCTGCTGCCGGGCCCCCGCTGCCTTGCCCGGGCCTGGGCCGCAGCCTTGGGGCGGGGGGGGACTCCTCGATTTGAGAGAGCTCAGCAAACAGCTCGCAGATGCTAGGGCTGCAGGTTTCCCAAGGCAAACCGGAGAACAGCACTAAACACATTAACTTTCATCGGCGCGGGGGGGGGGGGCGGCCGCAGGGCTTCCCTTCCCCGCGGGGCAGGGCAGGCAGGGCAGGGCGGCAGCCGCCTCGCAGGCCTCGGCGTTACCACGGCAACCGGCGGGCGGGCCGCCTCAGGCCCAACGGCTGCCTGGGGTCTCCGGGCGGGCCTGAGGGAGGAGGCGGGGAGGGATCGTTGATATGCGAGGCGCCTCGCCCCCGCGCCGGGGGTGCGAGTGTGGACAAAGGCGGGTTTCATCCGGCAGCGGGGCTGCGCACACAAGTCGCTCTTGTGCCGGGGTGCAGATGTTTGGAGGGGCGAGGCGAAGGGTCGCGCCACCGGCGAGCGGTCGGGAGAGGAAGGCGGGGAAGTGGCCGCCCTCCCGTCTGCCGAAGGGCGGGGAGGGGGGGAAACGCAGCGCTGCGGTCCCAGACCGTTTCGCTGAGGCTCCCCCGCAGTCCGGCAAGCCCCGGGCGTGAGGGGCGGGCGGCCCTCACGGCACGTCGCCCCTTTGGCCGAACAAGGGCCCAGCACGCCGAGACCCAGCGGCCGCGGAGGCGGCGGGTTGGCGCCTCCAGCCTTGCTTTGCCCCGCTGCCCCAGTCCCCGGAGGGAGGGAGGGAGGGGGAAGCGATCTCCGGTGCCGTGGCCCTGGGCTTGGCGGTGCGGAGGGGCCCGTCGTGGCACGGAAGCCCGCGGCACATGGGGTGTCGCATTGCCCGCAGGTGTCACCGGGGATATAGGGAGGTACCCGCCTCCTGGGGTTGGGGGGCAATTAAAATATAAAAGCTAAAATAATATTAGCTGTATTTAATTTAGAAGCAAGATGAGGTGGTTTGGTTATTTTTTTTTTATTTTTTTTTTTCCCCAGTGGCCAGAAGCCAGAACTCCTAGTGAACACCTCTTGCTGAACGGGAAATGCTGCCTTGTTTAATTAATGTTAGTCCTTTTCCCCAAAAAGAAAATGGAAAACACTATTTTAGCTCTGGGCCTTGGATCCTTACAGAGTCATGGAAGACATACTGAGCTGAACCCCCCCCCCCATTACCTCCACACATAGAGACATGCACATACGCACAAAAAGGGAGAGCAGAAAAAAGTTTCTGAGCAATTGCCTGAGAAATTGGATACAGTGCTATAGGGCACCATGGGTACACCTATACTGTGAGGAATTCAGATCGCAGAAGTAACCTCTGCAGTAACCTCTCTGAACCATGCCTCGTTTAGTACACTAAGCCACCCAACACCAAAATAGGTTTGTCCAGAGCACGCACAGAACAGTTTTGGTAGCATTTGTAACACGGCAGAATCCACTATTCATAAAATCACATGATTGTGCATAAAGATGTTAAAATCTCACTCTAATGTAGTTTATATATGAATTTCTCCAAATGCACAAAAATAGTGCTGGCTATGCACCAGTTAGTAGGTCAGCCCCTTTTTCAGATGTCTACTTTCCTGTTTCCTGTTCCTACGCTGTTTTAATAATAATAGTTTGCTCTAAGGAAAATACACAAATCTCTGTGACATTAATGTAAACATATCAACATTCTCGTGGATGTTTGGAAGCACAGCAAATGTGTTTGTACTAATTGTAATCATGAAAGCATCATGATGAATAATATATAGTCATTTACATGTTTTAGGATGTTACTTTTTCATTCACTACTAAGGTATGAGTTCTGTCTTTCCTTTAAAAATACTCAGTTTTGATGGTGGCCTTGCTTTGTTGCAGATTTGTTGTATGACTGAGAGCCTGTTTTTAAAAGGACTATTTTTCATGTTTGGGAAAAAGTCTGCTGCAATTTTTAAAAAGACGCATCTTTTTTTGACCTTCATTCCATTTACACCTTTCTGTGCACAGATCCTGTGATTGTGATCTATTATTCTGATCAACTTTGTCTTAGTTTTTATGATGAAGCTAAACGTGTGTTTAGAAAACGTCCTAGCAATGTATTAACATGGAGATGTCATCCCGAGTAGTAGGAACACAATGATCACAAGCAATACTTGCTGAAGGAAATCATTCTGTTTAACAGTATTGAGACCCAGACCATGTCTTAATTTCACAGTCCCTGCTTAAGTGTTAGGAATTTTTGGACTGGATTATTTAATAGACTACCAGGTCTGAAGATGAAGTCAGAATTTGTAAGGGAGGATGCCCTGTTCACAGCACAGCACTTTTATTTAACACTTAATTATGAAGCTGTGCACAGAGAAGCTTTTGAGATTGTTACCATTAGAAACTGAGCCCTAGCCGCTCGGGTTATGGTCAGGCTGCCATCTCCACCCCTGCCTTCCTCCCCTGCCCTCCTTCTGCTCCGCTGACTGACCTTGCCATGCTCGGCTGAGCCGAACCTTGAGGTGCTGCAGTGTTTTACATTGCTGGGCCGTAACATTGAAGGTGCGAGCATGCAAGGGGTGGTGCCATCCTCAGGCACAAGAGTCTTTTCCTTTGCTGAAAACCTGCCAGCTGTCATTTAATATCACCGAGTATCATGTAACGAATATAAAAGCTACATGACAGTGAGAATGTCTCTTTTCCTACTGATCTAGGCTGGAGCACAGTAAAGTTTCCATTTACTTCTAGCTATTGTGAAAAGAAAGCTCTACTGACCTATTTTGACACTCAGCCAGGGAGGTGACTACATCAGTCAGAAGCTGACAATTTTTGTTTCCAAACTCACTCACCAGAATTTTAATACTATGCTTTGTTTGAACTGAAAGACTGTCATTTCACTGTTTTTACTCACCAGTGATCTCAGCATTATGTATTTTACATGGTATTTTGGAGATATACTATTAGCCATCATTATAATATTCTCTGTGTAAAATTATTGTGTGCGTAAGCCTGAAGAAAATATCTGGTGAATTTTCACATTATGCAGTGGCACTGAAATGATCTTTTGTGCAAAGATATCACAGGTTCGCTCGTTTGTATCCTCTTCCCAGGGACATTCTGATCCTTCACCGCACAAGGCATTTGAAGTTCTGCAGATGATCTGTGTGAGACCAGGAGCAGGACTTCAGGTCTCCCACCTGTCACTGAGCATCTCCCAAGTTGAGAGCCAAGGGCACGCAGGACATGGTGGGATCAGATCCCGAACTAATTCTCCTGGGAGTAGCTAACTGATCTCAGAATGATTTCCACAGGTACAGCTTGCAAAGGTGCGCTGTGCTGATACACAGCTGCACAATACCAGCTTTGCAGACCAGCAAAGGAGTGGTCACTCTAAGCAACAAAGCATAGGAAAATGTTTTGTAGAGAACAATGCATTAGCAGGACATTACAGCCTTTAATCTGGATTGTCGATAGGTCGAACTGGATCATTGCTGGCACACGGAGGGACTGCCTGAGTTGTCTGTGCATCATTTCTGCCAGACAAGATTCCTTCAGGTGGACCTAGCAGCATTTTTGCTGTTGTGTGAAAAGAGAAATTCAAGCCAGGTTGTCGACAGCACTGAAGCTCCACTTGCTATCAGTCATTCAAAAATCTCACTCTGTGTGATGATGCTTGGCCTCAGGGCTAGAGCAACAACTGGGCACCACCTTGTGCTTTGGTGGGACTGTGGTCCCTCAGCCCAGAAACCTCTGCTGAGATGATCTTGTCAGGGAGGGAGCTCTTTTAAACCTTCCATTCATTACCCTTTTTGAGAACCGTACTGCATTCAGTTTGAATATGTAACTAGGTCTTGGATTAGAGGATGGGCATGGAGTCTTTTTTGAACATAAGTGAATGTCTCAACTGGGATGGGCAGCAGAACCTATAGTCTCTGCCTTCAGTACCTAGAAAACCACTATTTGTGGCTGATGCAGATGTGTGTTAAGCAAAGTATGAAAAATATAATTTATTTTTAAGTTGAATCGGTTACTGAGCAGTGTGAGATGACAGTAATTATTTTTAACATTACTTAAAAACCTGTATTTTTTAAAGAAAATGTAGGAGTTCAAATATGTTTGACATTTGTGAAAGTCAGAAGAAATACTGCTGATTGATTTACAAAACCAGCAGTTTTACAAAATAATCTTTAAGCACAGTATCTAAAAATGCTGCAACTATCTGAAATCTAAGCAGAGGGATATAAAGTTAAAGACTGAAAAGAACTTTCATGGAGATGTGGTGAACGTATCCACTGATGTAACTTCTGGTGAGATAAAAGTTGGTAAAAAGAATAAGGTCAGAACTGGTATTTTGTCAAAAGAACATCTTTTCACTACAGACACTATTTACAATAAATGTCTTCCACATATTAACTGTAGCTGTTTGCAATGTGATTTTAAACAAGTAAAACTTCTCCAGTGCTTTGATCTTTTGGCAGACTGTGGAGGCCCACAGTTATATCCCTCCCTTTGTTTGAAGAAACCAGTAGCAGAGAAGCTAAAGTGCAAGCAAGGTACACTGAATTTATGTCTGTCTTCTTCATAAGCTTTGTCCTTGGCTATTTAGCATACAGTGACCAGTATGTTGGAGATACCTCAGATACATTATGGAAATCAACAGTATTATCAGAGTTGCGGTTCGGAACTCTAGAAACGCTTGGAAACCACTCAATTTTTTCAAAGAGATGGCAAGTGCATTCTTATTACTTCACATTACCCTGCAGGACTTTTAAGTGTAACCCTTTAATATGACTGACAGTTAAGCTTTCTAAGTTCTTCGGATGTCATTACTTGTTTAATTCATACAATAATCATTCACATACCTCATTTCAAGAGCAAAAACTTGTCCAATTGAGAGAAATGTGTTTTTTTTCTTGGAAGTCCTATCTTTAGGGCACTTGGACTGCTGGCAGTTGGCACCGTCTTCCCTTCATCATGAAACCAGGCAGCCTCATAGAATCAAACTCCTGGTTCATCTTAACAGCTTTGTGTGGCTGTTTACAGAGGCAGCTGAACATCTCGCTGTCTTCAGGCTCATATTCAATCTGCATTTGAACAACCGGAGTGCAAAAGAAAGATTTGCTTCCTCCCTCCAAAGATGATGCAAAATTGCTTGTTCAATACTAGCTTGTTGAGGTACCTATTTAGATGTTTGATGCAGAACTTCTTTTTCCTAGTTTACATATTCTCCAAACAGGATTTCTTGCTTTAAACCCTCTTAAAAGCCTTTCTGGAGCAGTTTATCTACATATCGTGACACAAGTGGAGATAAGGAAAGACAGTGACCATACTTCTCCCTATGAGCCAGTAACGCTTGACCACTACTGAAAGAGACCTTCATCCTCACCATTTTGTAGCATATACCAGCATGTACCCACTCAATATTCATGACAATGTTCTTCTTCCAGAGCTCTGGCCAGAGTGATTCAATGCCCATTGCAGTTTTGTGTCTCTCAAAAAGAACTAAACCTTCAGAAATCTGATTATGATGGTAACCAGGAAGTTGACAGGAAAGTAATGGAGCTTGCAAAGGTTAATTTGGATGAAAAAAACTTGTCATGAATCCATAGTACAGAGCAATATTTTCTCATCTGCGAGACTCACATATAGTGGGCATGTGGTGGGAGGAAGAAAACTAAGAAAGGATGTCTTTCAAGCTGACAGATTTGATCATGAGAAATCTTCGGCTCCAAGTTTGGGTTTTGTTTAAAGTAAATATCTTCGTGGCAAGGCAGGCTTCACAAATGAGGAAGTCATTTTCAGACACTACACTAATGTCATTTTCTGACACTAATGAATCTAATGCATACACACTGCTCGAATTCTCCTTTACAATATTCAAGACTAAGGGAAGCCCACTGAAATGAGTGAAATGACTACGATTTCACTGGAATACATGAGAACAGAACTTGGCCAACTTAATTACCTGTACCTGCATCAGTTAGTATGTGCACTATATATTTCCTGTCTTTGGAGTAAAGAACTGCTGTAATAGCCTCATACCTTTTGTTGCAGATGTTCTGAAAGTGCTTGAGAGGCATGCTGGAAATTTCTCTGCACAGTCCTAGGTTTCACGTTATAGTAGCTTGTCTTTGATTCTAGCAGAAGGATGCACTGAAAGCCTTCAATAAATTATTAACCATGTCAGTGAGCCAGGTTTTGGATAGCTTAATTTATAACAAATACATCTCTATCCAGAGGTGGCATCATTGAAGTAAATGGGGCTTGCTCTTCTGTAAGGAGACACAGAGCTTTGAGTAAAGTTATCAAAGGCAGTCCCAGGCTGTGTGATTTTTGGAGAGAGATACTGTAGAAAGGATGAGATATTTTCGTGACACAAGATGAGCCAATCAGGAGTCAGGCTGGTTGGTTTTGTTGTGGGTTTTTTTAATGGGAAGTAGTATTGAATATTAGCTTACACGTTTACATGATTAGGTACATGAATAAAACAAACCATATAAAATAATTTTTTAAACCCAAAATGGAATTTAGCTGAAGCAAAAGCTGCAAATTCTGTAAACTATGGCAAGGTAACATTTGGGCTAGTTGCCTACAACTATGAGAGCTAGCCAGGCTCTTCCTAGACATCAGTCATATAGCCTCCAGGCAGGAATGCAAAGGTATTATTGCTCCTCTTTATAGCAGTCAGGATCTCAGAATGGTCTTTCCCAAGACCCTTTACTTTTGGGAGGGAGGGGAGTGATTTGGGTGAATTCACATGGACATTCCCCTCTGACACCCTTCTTGCCAAGACAATTTCTGAAACACCAAGATGAGAAATGAAACGGGTTCAGCAGATTAAGGGACATACTGTTATATAAACACCCACAACAGGCGAGAAAAATGTGATTCAATTAGTTTTTGTGGTTTAAGTTAGCTGCCAGAGTGTACTTGACAATCTACAGTCATTCCTAATGTCAATGTGATCTTTGTGTTGTGTTTTTATCGTGAGTTCTTGTTGACAACATAAACCACCTTCACAGTAAAACCCTGTTGTTATCCACAATCACAAAGGGTGATTTTACACTACATACAGTAGATTGAATGTCATTTGGTACTACTATGGTTTTTTGTGAAGGAGCTTCATATTTTACAGTTGTTTGCAGTAAATGTCATATACTGGATCATGAAATTTTGCGAAAGCATATTTCAGAAATAATATTACTGTGGATTCCAGTGGAGAAGGCATTTGCTAGCTTTTGTGATAATCAAGCATGAGAATCATTTCTGTTATTGTAACGGATATAGCAATGTATCTAGAAATGTACTTCCCTTTACATACAAACCTTTCTTTGTTTTAGAGGGCTTATTTCCACGCACATATACGTGTGCCCTGTGTTGGCTGGAGAAATTACTAGGCAGCTCCATCACCTGTTACAGCCCTCTATTACCCACTTTTGGTATTTCAGGTCGGCAGCGATGAAGTTAGAGGGAGAAGCTCAAGGGCTATCAAAAGGGACTTTAGGGCATTGGGGCGATTGGTGCAAGTGCACAGGTGGTATTTTCCTCTATCCCTTCAGTAGCAGGGATAAACACTGCAAGG
The DNA here is from genome assembly GCF_028858705.1 of Grus americana. Lineage (NCBI taxonomy): Eukaryota > Metazoa > Chordata > Aves > Gruiformes > Gruidae > Grus > Grus americana. The sequence continues at coordinate 174,136,911 of NC_072852.1, forward strand.
AGCAGGAAAAGCCACCTGATCAACACATGGCTCAGAGGTTGGTGCCGTCAGTGTAATTTTGGGTTTTTTGATCACGGGGCAGTCTATTCAGCACTTGGCCTACTGGTGACAGATGGGGTCCACCTGTCTCAAAGGGGGAAAAGGATTCTAGCCCAGGAGTTGGCAGAGCTTGTGGAGAGGGCTTTAAACTAGATCTGAAGGGGGAAGGGGATAGAACCAGGCTTGCTAGAGATGAGCCTAGGGGCACCATGTCAGAGATGGGGGTTAGACCAATAGCCCAGCTGAAGTGTAACTACATCGCTGGTGACGAGCTATGGGAAGGCAGGCCACAATCAGAGGCGTTGTGTGCTAGTAAGATTCTTCCGTCTGCTCCACGAGGTGCTGGGTATGTGGAAACACATCTGAAATGCTTCTATACCAATGCATGCAGCATGAGGAACAAGCAAGAAGAGCTAGAAGCCTTGGCTCAGTCCCAGTGCTGTGATGTCATTGGCATAAGTGAAACCTGGTGGGAAGAGTCCTGTGACTGGTGTGCTGTGATGGATGGTTACAGGCTCTTCAGAAGAGACAGGCAGGGCGGGAGAGGTGGGGGGTGGCACTCTATGTAACAGTGGGGCTGGACTGTACGGAGCTGTCAGATGGCGATGACACGGTTGAGAGCCTCTGGGTAAGGATTAAAGGACAAGCAAATAAGTGGGATGTCGTTGTGGCAGTCTACTATAGATCACCCAGCCAGGATGATGCCGCTGATGAATTATTCTTTAAGGAACTAAGAGAGGCCTCTAAATCAACTGCCCTTGTCCTTATGGGGGACCTCAGCTTGTCAGACGTCAACTGGGAACACCACACAGCTGATACCAGCAGGTCCAGGAGTTTCCTGAAACACCTCGATGACAACTTCCTGGTACAGCTATTAAAGGAGCCGATGAGGAAAGGTGCCCTCCTAGATCTGTTATTCGTGAACAGAGAAGGTCTCATGGGGGAAGTGGCGATTGGTGGTCATCTTGGGCATAGTGACCATGAAGTGGTAGAATTTAAAATCTTTGGCGACAGGAGAAAAACTGCCACCAAAACTTCAGCTCTGGATAAGGGGAGAGCAGACTTCAGGCTGCTCAGGGAACTAGTCAGTCAGGTCCCTTGGGAAACTGCTCTTGAAGGCATTGGGGTCCATCAGTGCTGGTCACTTTTTAAGGGCCACCTCCTAAGAGCTCAGGAACAGGCGATTCCAAAATGCTGCAAGTCAAACAGGCAGGGCAGAAGGCCAGCTTGGCCAAACAAGGATCTTCTAGAGCTTAGGTGGAAAAAGAAAGTGTATGCCTGCTGGAAGCAGGGTCAGGCAACGTGGGAGGACTACAGGGATGCTGCTTACCTTTGTAGGGAGAAAATTCATGCGGCCAAAGCTCAGTTAGAGTTGAAGCTGGCCAGTACTGTGGGGGATAATAAAAAGGGCTTTTTAAAGTACATTAGTAACAAAAGGAGGACCAGGGAGAATATTGGCTCTTTACTCGACAAGAATGGTCACCTTACAAATAGGGACATAGACAAAGCAGAGAAGTTTAATGCCTTCTTCGCCTCTGTCTTCAACACTGATGACAGGCTCTGGGACCCCAGATGCCCCGAGTTGGAGGACCGTGACTGCTGACCCCAAAATTGTGTGGGACTTCCTGCTCCACCTGGATGCATACAAGTCCGTGGGCCCAATGGGATTCATCCCAGGGTGCTCAGAGAGCTGGCTGATGTCATTGTGAGACCTCTCTCAATTATTTTTCAACTGTCTTGGGAATCTGGAGAGGTCCCAGTTGACTGGAAGCTGGCAAACGTTGTTCCAGTCTTCAAGAAGGGCAAGAAAGAAGACCCTGGTAATTACAGGCCGGTCAGTCTCACTTCAGTGCCTGGTAAAATTATGGAGGAAATTATGCTAGGAGTTATCGAAAAGCACCTGAAGGACGACGCAGTCATTGGTCACAGCCAACACGGGTTCGTGAGAGGAAGGGCCTGTTTAACAAACTTAGTTTCCTTTTATGACAAGGTCGCCCATCTAGTTGACCAAGGGAAGCCAGTTGATGTCATTTTTCTAGATTTCAGTAAAGCTTTTGATACTGTCTCTCGCAGTATCCTTCTGGACAAAATGTCCAGCATACAGTTTGACAAAACATAGTGCGATGGGTGAGCAACTGGCTGACGGATCAGGCCCAAAGAGTTATGGTAAATGGGGTTACATCAGGCTGGCGGCCAGTCACTAGTGGGGTTCCCCAGAGCTCAATTTTAGGGCCAGTTCTTCTTAATGTTTTCATAAACGACTTGGATGTAGGACTAGAAGGTGTTGTGAGCAAGTTTGCAGATGACACCAAATTGGGAGGAGCCGTTGATTCCATCAAGGGTGGAGAGGCCTTGCAGAGAGATCTGGACAGATTGGAGAATTGGGCAATCACCAATGAAGCAATCAACGCATGAGGTTTAACAAGGGCAAGTGCCAGATTTTGTACCTGGGAAGGGGCAACCCTGGCTATACATACATTCTGGGAGATGAGATGCTGGAGACCAGCGATGCTGAAAGGGACTTGGGGGTCTTGGTTGACAGCAAGTTGAACATGAGTCAACAATGTGCCCAGGCTGCCAGGAAGGCCAACCGTATCCTGGGGTGCATCAAGCACAGCATTGCTAGCCGGTCTAGGGAAGTGATTGTCCCACTCTATACTGCGCTGGTGCGGCCTCACCTCGAGTACTGCGTGCAGTTTTGGGCACCACAGTACGAAAAGGACACAAAACTATTGGAGAGTGTGCAAAGGAGGGCAATGAAGATGGCGAAGGGTCTAGAGGGGAAGACGTATGAGGAGAGGCTGAAGTCCCTTGGTTTGTTCAGCCTAGAGAAGAGGAGACTGAGGGGAGGCCTCATTGCGGCCTACAGCTTCCTCACGAGGGGGAGCGAAGGGGCAGGCGCTGATCTCCTCCCTCTGGTGACCAGTGATAGAACCCGAGGGAACGGCATGAAGCTGCGATGGGGGAGGTTTAGGTTGGATATCAGGAAAAGGTTCTTCACTGAGAGGGTGGTCGGGCACTGGAACAGGCTCCCCAGGGAAGTGGTCACAGCACCGAGCTTGACTGAGTTCACGAAGCATCGGGACAACGCTCTCAGTCATATGCTCTGATTTGGCTGGTCCTGTGTGGAGCCAGGAGTTGGACTCGATGATCCTTATGGGTCCATTCCAACTCAGGATATTCTATGATTCTATGAATTGTAGGATCAGTATCCTGACTTCCAAAATATCTGAAAAATCGGAACTTTAAATTGAAATAGGACTGTGGGCAGCCAGCACCATCAAAAAGCCAAGTCCTGAATAATCAAGGGTGGGAAAAGGCCTGAATTCAGCCAGGCTGCCAGAAGGTGAGAACAAGACCATCAGGTTTACGGGAATGCCCAGGAGTAGTTGTTCTTGATAGCAACATATAGACAGAGTGAGAAGCATTTTTCACCCTTGATAAGCTGAGGGTAGATTCCATGGGGTTAGTGAAATAATCTTAGGAGAAAGCAGCTGGCTTGCTTGTTGAAGCAAACAGCAAACAGAAGTAAAGCCCAAGGAGCTGGGTAAGAGTTAAAAAAGAGAGCCCACATAAGCAACTACAAACAATGAAGGAGTAGAGAGACTAAAACAGATAGATGAAAAGAAACACCAGCTTTGCCAAGTTTTTTTTCCTGCCTTATGTAACAAGGAGGTGTCTGAGGCAGAGGAAAAAACAAATACACATAGATTTGGAGCAGAAAGAAAAAAAAATGAAGAAATTTGTATCTGACCCATAAAATCTTGACCGACCCCTGAGAGAGGAAAAAAAATGTGTTTTATTTAGGCCTGTGGCACTTACCTGAAAGAAAAATACTGTCTGAAACTTTAATATTATCGTTTAACATTCTGGAGAATGTAAATAGTTTTAAATGAGATATTTTATTGCAGGATAAATGAATGCCCATGTTTTAAAATTTTAAACCACCTCTCTTGTTGGGGGGCTTGGATGGCCCCCAGCTCAGTACAAACTCTCCTCTTTGTTGATGTTCTCACTTCTCATGGGACTTTTTCTAGGAAGCCTCTCCGTTGCTTCTTAGGGATTCTTAAATGCTTACTGCTCTACAGTGAGCATTTTATGTTATCATCTTCCAGCTGCAGGGATCTTTTCCTTATCTCACTGATGAAAGGTAGCCCATCTCCACAGCTATTATTTCAGCTGCCTTACCTAGAAGTGAGGAGCACCAAGCTGTGTTCATACCTTGAGATTAGACACTGTCTGCCCATATATAACCACACACTTAAATTTAGATGTCATAATCTGGAGCTGAGTCCCACCGGTACTAATTTCACTGTTCCTCAGTAGCCTCTTTTTTCCATCTCAGTTGGTGCCTGCCAGCATCAATCAATGGTGAAGTGCTGATAATGGTGACAGCTTCTCAATGAAGTGCTCTGGCAAGTGATACCATGCTAATGGCCTACCATTTCCCCCCAGTACCACAAAAGCTCAGACATCTGCTCCCAGACCTGCTGTCTCCACAACAGTAAGGATCAGGGGATGGACCTGTTGTAGTAGATATCCCTATAGATAATGTGATCAAGAAGAGAAGGTAGGTCAATCCTTCTTTAGGCAGCTGAAGAAAACCTCAAAATCACAGACCCTGGTGATCATAGATGATTCTGACCACCCCAGTATCTGCTGGAAGGGCAATATGGCACAAACAATCCGTGAGATTTCTGGACTGTATTGAAAACTGTTTCTTGATGCAGGTGATCGGTGAACCAACAAGGAGATGTTGGACCTGCTACTCAGACAAGGAAGAACTGATTGAAGATCTGAAGGTCGGGAGCAGCCTTGGCTGCAGCAGCTGTCAGACTCTGGAGTTTAAGATCCTCAGAGAAGTGGGCAAGATAAATAACAGAATTACAGCCCTGGACTTCAGAAGAGCAGATTTAGGTCTGTTCTGGGAGGCTTTCATGGGAAACTGTGCTGCAGGGCGAAAGGCCCCAGGAGAGCTGGCTGATCTTCAAGAACAGCCTCCTCAGAACACAAGAACAGCGCACAATGTTCAGAAAGTTGAGCAAGCATGGCAGAAGGCCAGCATGGATGAACATGGAGCTCCCGTCTGAGCTCAAACACAAGAAGTACACAGAAGGTGGAAGCAGGGACAGACTACTTGGGAGGAATGAACAGACACTGTTCAAACATGTGGGAATACATTCAGGAAAGCCAAAATGCCACTCGAGTTGAAACTAGCAAGGGAGAGAAAGGACAACAAGAAAGGTTTCTGTAAGCAGAAAGGAGACTAATGAGACAGTGAGCTCACTGCTCAGTGGGGCAGGGAATCTTGTGACAAGGGACATGGAAAAGGCTCAGGTACTCAATGCATTTTTTCCCTCAGTTTTCATTGGTAAGGTCCGTTCTCTGGCCTCCCAGGTCCCTGAGCCTCCTAGCAGTCTGCAGATATGAAGCAGTACTCACAGTAGGAGAAGATAGAATTGTGGAGCACTTAACCCACTTAGACATTCACATGGGACCGGATGGGATGCACCTGAGGGTGCTGGAGAAGCTGGATAGTGTCATTGTAATGCTGCTAACACTTTTGAAAGGTCATGGCAGTTTCAAAGTGGGAAGGTTCCTGATGACTACAAAAAGGCAAACATTTCACCCATCCTCAGGAAGGGCACGAAGGAGCATCTAGGTAACTACACACTGGTTAGCCTCGCCTCATTCCCTGAGACAGTTATGGAGAAAATCCTCCTCGAAGCCATTTCTGAACACATGAAGGACAAGAAGGTGATTGCAAGCAGACAGCATGGGTTTGTCAAGGGCAAACTATGCCTGACCAACCTAATTTCTTTTCTGTGATGATGTTGTGCACAAGGGGGGGGGCAGTGTGTGTTGTATACCTTGACTTTAGCAAGCCTTTGACACAATCTCCCATAGACTTCTTATCACGAAACTGGTGAGATATGGGCTAAATAAGTGGATGATAAGGTGAGTGGAAATTTGGCTGTACTGTTGGGCTCAACAGGTTGTGCTCAGTGACGCAAAGTAGCTTGTACGGTGGCCAGTAACTAGCGGTGTCCCTCAGGGATCAATACTGGTACCAGCAGTGTTTAATCTCTTCATTGATGACCTGGCTGATGACACTGACTGCATTCTCAACAAGTGTGCAGATGATACCAAACTAGGGGGAGCAGTCAACACACTGGAGGGCAGGGCTGCCATTCAGAGGGACTTTGACAGGCTGGAGAAATGGGCTGACAGGAATTTCATGAAGTTCAACAAAGGCAAATACAAAGTCTTGCATCTGGAATGGAATAAACTCATGCAACAATGCAGGTTGAGGGTTGGCTGTCTGGGAAACAGCTTTTCTGAAAAGACCTGGAGCACAAGAGGTTGAACGTGAGCCAGCAGTGTGACCTTGTGGCGAGGAAAGCCAACAGCATCCTGGGCTGTATTAGCAAGACTGCAGCCAGCAGGTCCAGGGAAGCGATCCTCCTTCTCTATTTGGTACTTGTGAGACAGCATCGGGGATAGTGTGTCCAGTTTGGGGGTCTCAAATGCATGAAAGACATGGACATATTGGATTGAGTCCTGAGAAGGCCAGTAACCTGCTCTGGAGCTGAAGCACATGATCTGTGAGGAAAGGCTGCAAGTGCTGGACCTGTTTGGCCTGGAAAAGAGAGATCTAAGGGGAGATCTGCAGCTGAAAGTTGTGTCTGCAACTACCTGATCAGAGGATGTAAAGACGACAGAGCCAGACTCTTCCTGGAGGTGCACAGCAACTGGATGAGAGGCAGTGGCTGCAAAGGAGGACATGGGAGATTTCAATTAGATATGCAATATTTTTTTTACCATGAGATTGGTCCAGTACTGGAAGAGACCCAGAGACACTGTGGGACGGACACACCATCCCTGGAGGTGTTCAAGACTCAACTGGACACAGATCTGAGCAACCTGATCTGATTAGCCCTGCCCTGAGCAGGGGAGGTGGATGGGATGTCTCCCAGAGGTGCCTTCCAGCCTACCTAATTCTGCAAATCCATGATTCTGCCTCACATGGTCTAATGCTCCTACTATAAAATGTGTAATGTGAGGAAGAAATAGGTTTTTAAAAAAATATTTCAAATTTTTCAAGTGTAGATGAGGATATATTTACAAAAGCAACATCTAGAAGTCAGCTTAGATGGTTACACAGGGTCACAAACCATAGTACTCTAGAAACAGATCCCAGGTAGTGGTAGAAGGAGTTCCCACCATGTCGTGTAAATCTAGTGTTGTCCTGCAATTTTTAGGGTTGTGTTCATTGCTGTAATTGTTCTAGTAAACACCTGTGACGAATTACAGATCCTATTTTTATCTGGGTAGCTGGAGGCTCAGAATCCAGTTTCAGCCTCTGAAAATGATTGATATTGAACCAAAGAACAGAGATGGCCAACCTGTATATGGCAAATGCACTTATTAATAATGGAATGTGAAACTGAACTAAAATAACAACCATAACGATATGCCTGGTCAGTCAAGAAATGCAGAATTTTTTGTGCCATCAGCAATGTTTCAGCCAAAGTATGTAAGAGCAAAGCAAAAAAGTGAAACGTCACAAAATTGGGACATTCCTCACATGAGTATGACCCATCTGAAAAGAAATATCAACAATAAAATACTGGGAAAGGCTCAAAACTTGTAACTGTACACAGTGTAGACGATGCATGCTAATTCAGTCCTCTGTGAACTGGCATTTCTAGCGAGACCATTCCAAAATGTTATTAAGGGCATTGCAGCATATTGCAGAATGTGTTGGCAATGCCAAAAACAGAGGGAAATCAGGAACCCAGCAAAAACATGACAGCTGCCAAACATTGATTTTCTTTAAAGGTGGGAAGCAAAGATACTGGGGTTTTTAAGAGTGAGGAAAAAATGTTGGAGTGTTTTTTGCATGTCTGTTCACAAGAGCTGAAGAGGCTAAACGTAATGGTTGAAATGGGTTTAATGTATTCACGTTCTGTGCATAATTACAGTTGGGGAAACACAATTGACAAGAAACCAATAGTAATATATCAGTACCTGTCTAGGAGCATCTCAGGTGTTACTATGCAGCAACTCATGAGCCCTTGGATCTCAACAGTGACTGTCAGCAGAACTTACACTTCTGTCCTCCCAAAGTGTAAGTCCCTGCCACCTGAAATTTAAAAAAAAAAAAAAGTCCTATGAACTGCAACATGTCAAAAGCAACTCAGAAAAGTGTTAAGTCAAATCCAACTTTTGCTTTTACTATTGCAGCATGATAGTTTCCAGGAAGTTTGTCAATGAATGCAAATACTGTGAAGTGAAAAATGTGGGAACTGTATTTTATAAGGTTCTTATGCATGATCCAGTTGGGTCACTGGTCACAGAAACTGTACAGACGACTGCGGCAAGTGCTGAAGAGTTAAAATTCAGATTCTGAATGAAGCAAAACTCTGTCAGAGTATTTGGTGCTGAGTAACCACTGAATCACACATGGTGTCAGCAATAAAATGAGCTAAAAATTTGCTGTAGGGAGAAATGGACCAGCCAGCAGAAAGTCCCACTGGAATTAAAGCTCTATGAATGTGGAAGACAACTAGGAAAGATTTAAGTAGCTCTTCTCCATTGACAAGTAGTGCCTGGAAGAAAGAAGAGTGAGAAATTAACTTTACTCCTGGCAGGAGCTGGCTCAGAATCATTTAATGTTTTTAATTCTTTTCAGTTAACGTTGGTAGAGGTGGCTGACCATGAAAGTACTGTAGAAATTTCAGGAAAATATTACTCCATATAAAAATGAAAAATATGAATGATGTGTTTTTAAACTGAGAATAAAATCAAAAAATGAAAGTATAAACACTTGTGACTGATTTAAGGGCTTTCATTCAGCTTCGCTTAGCAAACAGTTCAGGTGCTTTAAGATGTTACTGCTTCCCAGCTGTTATGGTCCCTTTGTAACAGGTTATCACCCTTTAGCAGAATTGACAGGAGGAAATGTATGCCCATGCACAATCTACTTCAGTACAGGAATTGTATCTTACTCAAGTCGACCTTCTACAGAGATTTAAGGCTGGCTGTCAGCCTTTGCGTTAGCACAGCAGAGGCACAAGCACACGTTCCCTTGTCCCAGCCCCACACTGGTGATGGTTATGGAGGCACGAGAAAACTTTTCAACCACTGCAGCAAGATTTGCTGGATTTTATCTGTCAAAGTCTTAAGCCCACCCAGACAGTCTTGCATTCTTAGAGGGGTTTTTTTTGCTTCTTTTATGTGGGAAGAGAAGTCAAGGAGCTGAGTTACAGGGCTGAGTGGCTAAGCAAAGGGGTAACTGTTAAATGAGCAACATGTAACTAAGATCATAGAATCATAGAATAATAGAATTGTTTGGGTTGAAAGGGACCACAAAGATCATCTAGTTCCAACCCTGTTGCCATGGGCAGGGACACCCTCCACTAGACCACATTGCCCAAAGCCCCATCCAACCTGGTCTTGAACACTTCCAGGGAAGGGGCATCCACAGCTTCTCTGGGCAACCTGTTCCAGTGCCTCACCACTCTCACAATAAAGAATTTCTTCCTCATATCTAGTCTAAATCTACTCTCTTTTAGCTTAAACCCATTACCTCTTGTCCTGTCACTACACTCCCTGATAAACAGTCCCTCTCCAACTGTCTTGTAGGTCCCCTTTAGGTACTGGAAGGCTATTATAAGGTCTCCCCAGAGCCTTCTCTTCTCCAGGCTGAACAACCCCAACTCTCTCAGCCTGTCCTCACAGGAGAGGTGCTCCAGCCCTCCGATCAGCTTCGTGGCCCTCCTCTGGACTCACTCCAACAGCTCCATGTCTCTCCTGTACTGGGGCCCCCAGAGCTGGACGCAGTACTCCAGATGGGGTCTCACAAGAGCGGAGTAGAGGGGCAGGATCACCTCCCTCAACCTGCTGGTCACACCTCTTTTGATGCAGCCCAGGACACAGTTGGCTTTCTGGGCTGCAAGCACACGTTGCTGGGTCATGTTGAGCTTCTCATCCACCAGTATCCTCAAGTCCTCCTCCTCAGGGCTGCTTTCAATCCATTCCTTGCCCAGCCCATAGTTGTGCTTGGGATTGCACTGACCCACGTGCAGGACCTTGCACTTGGCCTTGTTGAACGTCATGCGGTTCGCACGGGCCCACCTCTCAAGCCTGCTTAACACTTGTACAGAGACTATATTGGAAAGAAAAGGACAAAAGCATTGGAGTAGGTCTTCCAAGGACTTTGGAAGATCTCAGTGGGTTTCAGAACATAGATGAGAAAACCACATTGCCTTCCTTTTGCCTCTCTCCTGTGCCCTCCTGTTCAAATTCCTAGGAGATTACCCTTCATCCTGAAATAAAAACTGCTTTGTAACAGGACAGAGGTACGGCTGTGCAGGAGGAAAGCAAGTGAAACAGCAGGTATCATGGGTGCAACTTCCAGGCCAGAGCAGGAAGCACAGTAGAAAAAAGGATGGAATCTTTCACTTCTGTATAGGTCCAAAACCTGTAAAGTGTGAATGTTTTCCACCACATTTCTGCAGAGTTGGAAATATTTTTCTGCACTTGATGCAAAAGAAAAATAAAGTAGCTTTTTGACCATTTTCCTCCCTATTGGGAAACATCGTTTTTGAAAATCACCATCTGAATTGTTTTTAATGATGTTTCACGTGAAAATACACCTTTCTGACAGTCTAGAGGTCGTTAAGGTATACATAGAGGAAATTTTGTGTGAGAAAACCAGTAGGTTGACAAGTGACTCCTGGCAGCTTTGAAAAGAGTTAGAGCTTCTGGAATAAAGGAAAAAGAAACAAAAATGTAAATTTCATATGGTGGAAATAGCATATCTCATTCAGAAGCTAACCCAACAATATGTAGAGGGAAATGAAAGTACGTCTGAGGCCATCACCTGCCTGCCTTAACAAGCCAGAAGGTACTTTCTTTTTTATTTTCATGTTTCTCATAACTGTATTGTCAAAACTAGAGATCACTGCCTCAGAGAGGCTAACAAATGCAGAATGGTGATGAGAGCAATTGGAAAGGAACTCTCTGGGTTTAGTAATTAGGTGTAGAAAGTTTTTGTCTTTATTAGTGAGAACGTTATTTATGAGGTGTGGATGGAAGCTAACCATAAACCACTTCTTGCCGTTGCCAAAAGCACTTCACAAATACCCTTTCTACACCTTGAAGAACAGATACTTCTTTTTTTCAGCTATACATATATGATTTCAGATTGAATTCACATCTGGGGGAAAATGCATCGGTTGGTACATTCTCAATTGCAGGGCTCGGCAACTGACAATTTAACCTGGCCCCAAAAGTATTTTTAACATTTCTGAAATGCATTGACGCGTTACCAGATATTTAGTCCTGTGAGCTGCTACTGCATCCATAAGACATAGCAGAGTAGTGTGAGAGAGCAAACCGTAGAGGTTTCCAGAACAGGTATCCAGCCCTGATTCAAAAGGTCAGACGTCCCTGGCATGGACGTTTGGCAAAAGTGCAACAGAGCAAAGTCTAAAGTCAGACTATGTGTCTGTTGACCCGATAAAGACAAAATATCAAACTGTCTGATCTCGGATGCAATTTGGATTACTGCTGGGGGTGAGACACTAAGGAAAGTACTAACACTACTGTTGTATTACGATATATAAAATAAAAACATAAAATAATAATGATATAATAATAGCGTATTCCCAGCTATTATTGATTTATGGATGGTCCTCACCACACTAGATGAGATTTTCTCTAAATATGCTGAAATAATGTTTCCAAGATGTTACACAAAAACTGTTTCAAAAGCTACAGAAAAGGAACTTAGGTATTGGAAATACAAGAAATGAAAAGGAAGCATTTTTAAGTTTTTTGTGTATGCCAAAAATACAGGCCAAGTCAAATGAAAGAGCTCCTATTGGCACCACAGAAACTGTTGGACCCCTGGAGCAAGGTAGGCATAGGTTTGTTTATGCTGGCTGAAGAAGAATAATATTTGTCCTAGCACTTTCTGAAGATAGCTTTACTAGAAAATATTGCAACTAAGTAGGCAATTACACATAACAAATTATTTTCTGGTGTAGAAAGAACAAAACGCAAGCCGCAAAAATTAGTAGGTAATTTAAAGAATTTTGTGGGAAGCGGAGTCATGTAATTGCCAGTCCTTGTTATCTCAAATCTAAAGTGTTGTTAGAAAATAATATCAAAGTAACAAAGCACTGTAAAATAACCTGCAGAACCAGACTGATCTGTATTTAGATTAAATTACAGAAAGGCAATGATTAAATTTAGGTTGTCATCCATTGACATTTTACTTGACAGGATGCTGAAAACTACTAAAACCTGATGTCTGCTGTATAAAGAAAGGAGTACAGCAGGATAAAAAGCCTGATATGATCTCATGACCCAAGAACTGCCATCACTTCATAAACTGATGCTATGCATCAGGGAATAATGGTCTCAGAAGACAAAGTCATGATTGTATGAGAACATCACTCCTCATATATACTATGAAAGGATGGGTGACCCCTTTTCACAGATGGTAGTAAGAGATACAGATTAGCAATCTTGCCAGAAAATGCCATCATGCTGAGGACATCTTTCCTGAGAAGGTCTCTGGCATAAACCAAAAAAAATGTTAATTGCAGAGCCTTACGAGGCTGCTGTCCAGGTGCCAAAGGGCCTTACTGGCCTTGACCAGCCTTGCCTGGGCCTCCCCCCACACCCTGCCCATGGCCCCTGGGCCCCATTTCAGCTCGGCCCCAGGTACCCAGCCCTGCCCTGCGAAACACTGGAGGTGTCCGTCTGCCCTGATTGTTGCTTGGCCATCCTGGATTGACCTCACATCTGGCCGGTGGCCTCGCACGTGCCTGATGGTCACTGGAATGTCATCTCAGTATGACACTGCTCACTAACACAAGGAAACTCTTCATGTGTTGGGCTTGTTTCTCCACTGGACACTTGGTGTACATGACAAATATATTTGAGAATTTTACGTTTCAAGGCCACACTGTCATTTCAGTTTCTTTGAATGGTCTGATCTCAAAAGTTCCTATGAATTAATCCATTTCAGCATCCAGCTGAGATGCTCTAACTGTGCTTCTGTAGGAAGTGTCCGAGTTCCGATATAATAGCCTGCTCATAAGGCTTTTCCCTTTTGCAGTTGAAAGAACCATGTCCTCAGCATAGTTGGCTACCACATGCATGAAAATCATCACTTGTCATAAGGGATGTGAGCCTTTTCTTGAAGACCCAAAACTGATGAAATTTTAACCCTGTCACTTTTAATTCTGACCATATCTCTGCCACTCCAGTGGAACAGGAAACCTTGCCCTTTGGAAATCAGTGAAAACAGCTCTTTTGAGCCTTCAGAATGCCACACCTTTATTTGTGAGATCAAAGAGCCCATTATTATGGAATTCCTGTTCTCCAGGTAGTTTGGTAGGTAGTTTTTCACCTCTGTCTTCAATGTCTTAAGTAGTTTATTCTGTGAGTTCTGTGAGGAAGAGTTTCTATTCTAATAATCCTTGAGGACCTTGTTTGAAATGTTTTTGATTTTTCAAAATCCTTATCAAATTGTAGACACCAGAGCTGGGCTTATTATTCCAGGAAGATGACACACAGCAGTACGTCACCTTCCTACACTTTGTGAGTATAAATTCCTGGGTTACATGTAGGCATTATCATGGGAGAGCCTGTTCACCTGATTTATTTCTCACAAGCTTCTTCAGATTAATTTCTTCCTCCATTTTTTGTAGATGAACGAGTTTTCCTGTTGCCATGTTGAAGTAGAAATAGTTCTATTAAACTATTTACCAAGCTGTACAAAGTTCTCCATGATACTGACTGGTCACTCCCCTAATCTTTTAATCTTCCACAGACTTTAGCGGCAATATTTTTGTCGTTTCTTTAGGGGTCTGTGATAACAATTTCAACAGCACAGGGGCCAAAACTATCTAGGAATATACCTCTTCAGTGAAGAATACTTTCTTACAGTTACTGTTTTGGTCCCATGGAGTAATCATGTTTCATATTGATTTTGAGTTGGTTTTGGTTCTCAGTCAGTGTTACGTCTGCCAGTTAATAACGCTCTTGAAATGTCTTCAACTGCATTATTATACAAAAAAAATTGCCTCAAAATGCAATAATAAAAGCTTCAGTCAGCAAAGGTGAATTTATAGGACTACAAATAATCCCAGCTTTACCAATGACAATTAAGTTGAGTAGCAATGCTTTGCAGAGTCATGCAAGATTCCTGGAGTTGATTTTCAGTTCTTGTGTCTTGCTCATTCAGGCAGAAACCAAAAAAAAAAAAAAAAAAAAAAGGAAAAGTGCATCATTCTTCACTTCCAAGGTAGATATATTTCCCATCATTCAGGGAATGTTTATTACAAATAGCTAAATGTAGCACTGTTGGTCATCTGCCACTGCACTGATGCAATGCAGTCCATATCACATGGTGGAAGAAGAGGAGGAAAGAAGAAGAACTGGAAAGCACAGAAGAATGTAAAATAGTTTCCAAGCTCTATCTCACTTCAGCTCCCTAAAACCTTTTAATTAAAACGCATTGTCCAGATATCAGGAAAACAAAGTCAAATTTTGGTGAAAGAAAATGAGATTTTTTTTTTGTGCCTGTGTAGTATCAGCCATGAACATTGGCTGTTCTGGAACAGCGAGTCACTGATCCAGAAGAAAAATCTTCAAGTAAGAGAATGGTTAATCTCCACATGAGGCATCCCACAATGATAGTGTTTTGATTTCAGAGCCTATATTGTAAGGCACATCCAAGAAATATTTAGTGGCTTAACTGATCCTGAGGAAGCTGAGAAATGAGTCACTGAAACTAAAACACCTATTACTTATGCACTCAGTTTGTAGCCCAGCTGCAGGTAGAATAAAAGGGCTCGATTCCAGTTGCAAATGCAAAGTATTTAAACATCTACTCACACATCCATTAAGTAGATCATAAGCAGTAATCAAATGTATTTATTTTTCAAAATATTTGGATGCATTTAAAATTATAATTAATTATTCTCCTACAGTACTGTCCAACTGTAGTACTTACAAAGAAGTCTGAACCAAAAAATGTTAGCACTATAATGTTAATATTAATAAGCAGATCCCTGGGAAAAAAGATGATAGATTTTTTTCAAAGTAATTAAAGTGAGAGAATCTATGGATACCATTTTAAAAGCCTGTAGAATTTATTAAAAAACACATGTCCATAGAGTTAAACACACATCCATAGAGTTTGAAACTAGTTCCTAGAATATAATAGAAAATTTTGTCTTTGGCAATGCTTGCCGTTTGAAGTAGAGACTGTATACCTTTCTTTGTGTTGGCATTGCATCTATCATGCTGTGGAATGTTAAAAAAATGGAAAAAATGGTGCAACTGTAGTCTTGAGTAGTCAAAAGGGCTGTTTTCACTGATTTCAAAAGGATTTCACTTCTTTCTGTAGAAGTGTTATACTTGAATGCTAAATGAGTTTTCCAGAAGGCCTATTTTAATATCATAAAAGCATATCCAAAATTATACTGGAACATTTATTACATAAATAAGTATGGGTAGGAAGCAGTTAAAAAAATGGGCAAGCCAACTCAGAAAAGCTTAAACCACTGAGTCCTTCTTATGAATAATCTAAGTTTCAGATACCTTTTACTTTTATACCCCTTTTGCTTTAACAAAAAGGATAAATTTAAACTACATAGCTGGGCTGAATTCCATTTCCCCTCTACTGTTTTAAATAAGATATCCAAATTCTTTCCATTTGTCATGGAGCATTAAGGGCATATTTTCATTGTGGATTATATAGTATCAGTTGGTAATATGCCATGTTGTGATGGACCACAAAACATCATATAACCTGGAGCAAATTTCGGATGTATGGAGGAAATTCTAGTTGAACAACAAACCATGAAAATCTAGGGGAAGCTTGGCCTCTTTGACTACAATTAAAGCATGCAGCAAATTTGTTCCACCAACAGGTTTTGCTGTGTTTGGTGATTGACAAGGTTTGTTCAACTTCTGCAGCACTGTGCGCCCTAAAGTTTGTGCGTGAAATTATTACCACATATGGTTTATACAGATGCTCTGCAAACTGAGAATACAAAAGCGATTAAGCAAATGAGGCAAAACTCAAGGATATAGTTTACATCCTTTTATGTTCACATTTATATTCCTCTCCTTAACAGGAGACAGTACTTTTTTTGACCTCCAAATCAGTATTGGATTGAATGAATGTTGTATTAGTCCCTTTGATAAGTCTCAGAGAAAAGTCTTGTATCATCAGGAGATGCACCTTCTTACACTGCCCTGCCACCAGCAGCACCAGGTTCTTCAGGGTATTTGGTTCCTTCACCTTTCTGAGGATCCAGGAGAGTCCTAGGGATGGCTGTGCTTTCGTGATGAAGACTTCCATCCTTAGGGTTTTCACTAAAACTACTGACTTATTTCAAATCCGCTATGAAATTAGAATCGTTTTCTTGGTCAGGCTGAGTCAGGCCAGACTTTGAATCAGTAGTCTCAGTATGAAAGGTGAAATGTTATTACCAGCTCGCTGGTAGTAGGTTTTCAAAACATCCTAGATATTGCTAAGTAAGTCACTTACTCACGGTACTATCTGTAATGACACAGGAGATGTAAAAAAATGCACTTTAAGTAGTTGGGTTTCTGAATATTTTGTAGCAATCATGCGTTTCTCTTAGCAAGCTTTATGTACATCTAATACCATCACAAAGTCATGTCTGATGATTTATGTACATCACTGTTGCAGTAGTTGGGTGAAAAAGAGCTAACTATAGGCCAATTTCACGGCCAGATTAATTTTTACTGCAGCCTTGATTTTTTACTGCACTTTGATGATGGAGGACCCTAATAATCTGTCACAAGTATCGTCAGATGTCAGTATCACTGTATGTAGAGTGCTGGATTGAATTTGGTACAGTGGCAGCTACTGTTACCATGAAACAAGCTTACTGCTTCATTATTAAGAAGCAAGGAAAGAGCAGCGTGTGCCTGACCTTTGAATAGCATAGGTGCTTTCAAAAGACACATTCATTTTCAGATTTTAAGTTGGTCCCTTCATCTTGAGTTCCTATTGCTAGTAAATGGCTATTTTTAGACAATTTTTTGCTATAAGGATAAATACAGCACAGGGTACATGTGTAAATTGGTGATCAACTGAAGTAAAAAATCACTTTCCTGTGCTACACTTAGTATTCCTCCACTGAATTTGGGCATAAAGGCTGGTACCTACTCAGGAAATACAGTGATTTGAGGACATTTGATCTAGAGAAATGCTGAAGGAAGAGTGACACAATCAAACCCAATGTGTAGCAGCGATTCTGAAAATTTGTGCCAGTATTTCTGTAGCTGACACTAATTCAGCATGTCATTAGCCCCAAATATTTCACCTGTTTCTTCCTGCTTTTCATTATATACATAGGCTGCACCTTTATCTTAGGAGTGGTACAACAGATAACTGGTTGTGAGAGGAAATATAATCATTATAATGGTGTCTATCAGCTTATTTTCTCCTGATTCTTGCTGTCATCTTAGTCAGTGGAAGTAGTCCTGGGTTCTATATTTCCCTAACTCAGAAAAAGCAACAATAACAGAAACCGAGTCTATTTCTATACCTTGAAAGTGTTATTGGTAGGAGGCAGCCACCAACACCGCTGCAAACAGCGTGCACGCTGCCTATGCCCATGACATGCATCTTCACAAAAAGTTCAAGACATTATGGGCAAGTATCACCATTCACTTCCTCACAGTGCCCTTTCTGAGGTATTTTTGTAATGAACTGTGAAATACAAGTAGTGCACTTACTTAGAGAATTACGAGGACTCAGAGCCAAGTTTGCACAGGTACTTGTATTTTATCTGATAGAATTTAGTTTTTCTTGGGTTTTTTAGACATTTTAGAGATTTCCCTGCACTGTTACTCATTCTTTCTAGCATCTCACATGCAGCTTCTCGGCAGACCAGCAGAATTCTTTTGAGACGGAGCAGCTGAGTGGGATATACCAGGAGAAGTTCAGTAACTGCAATAGCTGTTTGAATAATGATCAGAAAAGGGCAATCTAAGAAAAGTAGGTGACATAGATAATGCATGACAATCACCAGGTCTTGTAGGTATGTATTGTCCAGAAAGACTACCATGCCAGGTGTGACTGAGCAATGAATAAATAAATTTGTGGAATGAGCATTGCAAAAAAAGGTGTTGTTTATGATAGGCATATGCCCTGACTTCTATCTTTGAGTCTATAAATAAAAGCCCGTATCTTTAGAGAGACAAGACTTAAGAAAAAAATGTTATGTGGTTGGGGTTTTTTGGCTGTTGTTGTTTTTTGGTTTTTTGTTTGGGGGTGTATTTTTGGCAGATTAACACACTAGCAGTTATGCTTGAGGGGCAAGACTACACTTTGCTTCCTGGCCTCATAAATCTCTATTCTGGATATCAGGACTACTGCTAGGAAAGATCTGTTTGCTATACAAGCAAGTACAGGATACTTTTCTTATGATAAAAGACAAGAAGAGTGATGGAGTGAATCACGACAAAGTTGGCTCTCAGTACAGAAAATATTACCTTTTTTTTTTCTTTTGTGTGTTAAGTATGGCATAATATATGTGTGAAGCAAAGAGGGAAACCTGATTATCAAGGTAAAGAGTGAGGTTAAACACTTGATTTTGAACAGCCTGTCAAGATGCTATATAGCTGAAAGCTTCTTTATGGTTTGTCACAATATAGCAATATGTCTTGTACATACTTCTCCCTCTATTTGACTTGCACAGGGATTTGAAATCACTTCTCAAATGCATGTTCTGAATTCAGTAGGAGTTTGCTGGCTTGCTGTCTGATATTTCTGATTTTTGAACACGGATGCATAAATCATTACCCTTTAAAGCCTCTTCTAAAATTTATTGGATTATAATTAACAAGGATCAATTTAATAAAAGTGGGAACACTTTTTAAAACACATTAAATCTAACCAAAATTATTATGACATTTAAGAGCAAAGTGCAAGGTGCTTACTGTTCCATCATTAATCATGTGCCAGTGTGGATGGGATTCATTTCACCTCACTACAGCCATCTAAAAATAAGTCATCGTACCTCATCTACTCACCTAAATTCCTATTAAATCAATGGATAGAGACAGGAATCCCCAGGGGGCACACGAGCCTATTCTCAGATAGGTGAGATAAACGGACACCTATTTCTTACCAGTAAATATAGACAGAGCTAGATGATGTGAGATACGAGCTTAATTTATTTGTCCGCGGATAAGGTTCTCATGCTGTTTGAGATCACTTGTGGTATCCAAGATATCCACGTGGAGGTGGCAGATGTGACCCAGGACTGACCCACAGAAGACCCTTCCACAGTGGCAGCTGGAGGCTAGACAAGTAGACACAACTGTGGATACCTTGCAGTTCCTAAAAATGCACTAAATCTGTGACTGTTGCGCCTGAATCATGTCCAACAACTATAAAGGCAGCTCAGGCACATCTAAATACCAACGCTTGTCTGACAGTGTGTACCACTGCCACACTATCTAAAACCAATAGGTTTACAGAAGGAAGGAAAACTCAAAACTGACTGAAAGTTTCCCCGTAAAGATACTCAGAAAGATAAGTAGGCTGGCATCAAGAGAGGATGGTGCAGAGCCTCTCTTCATCCCCTCTGCCTGTTCTGGGACATACAATGTTGAGCTGAAGATCTGTAACCACCAGCTGAAATTATTCCTAGGGGATGAGTGCAAGAATGGTGCAGGGAAGATTGAAAAAATAAATTATAAGCAGTGGTTATCACCATTGGTATAAGCTGACGAAGGCAAATTAGCAAATTTGATTAAAACCACCCTGGCTTGCATCAAAAGAGAGCACCACAAAGTAGTTTTGGAAGGACAGCATCCTGCTGCTTCAGTTGGCTTCCATTCCTAGTCCAGGAAAGGGTCAAAGACTGTCTTCCTAAACACAAAAATGGGATTGTTAGAGGACAAAAGGGACATTCATGCTTAGAGCAACAAAAAATCTACGAGCAAAGAACGGTTGTGGCTTCCTAGCTTCCCAGGCCAAAGCCAAGTGAACACTGTGAACCACCCACGCTGCCTTCACCGCGTCCCTCTGCCTCAGTCCAAGTACCACAGGAGAGTAAATTGTTCTTGACTTCAGCAATGGGACTTGAAAACCCAACCTCTGCTTAGTGCAATCTTTAATTTACATGCTTATCTTACAAGTTTACCCTTAATGTAGGCCGACTTGGAACCGGATTGTTTGCAACAATAACTTTAACATTTTTTATGTTCTTTTATATTTATTTTCAGGTATGAGTTACATTAAAGGTTCTTTTTACCTTTATGCCCCCTGCCTCCCACCACCCTTGCCCTGCTCCCCAAGTGCATTTTTCCTCAGCCAAGGCTGAGATTCCTTCCTCCTGGCCGCCGACAGTTCCCCATGACGTTTGGGACCACTCCATTGATACAGAAAACAGCATTCAGTCAAAAGCATGGTCCTGGACTTTCTCCTGCCTTCTCATGTATTCTGGTAGATTGGGTCATATGTCTGTCACTCCGTGTTGCTAGC
The DNA here is from genome assembly GCF_028858705.1 of Grus americana. Classification (NCBI taxonomy): domain Eukaryota; kingdom Metazoa; phylum Chordata; class Aves; order Gruiformes; family Gruidae; genus Grus; species Grus americana. Next base: position 174,157,510 of record NC_072852.1, read on the forward strand.
AATCTCTGTGGTAACCCGGCTTTACAAATCATCTCATTATCCAAATGAACATGTCTATTTATTTGCTTATTCTGAAGTTTAGCTTGCATGGCCCCTGTTTGGAGGCCAAGGACTGCTACCAGAGACCGTCCTCAAGTTCAGCCTGAACGTTCTGTCTCCCAGCTGTGCATGTTTCTTTGCAGAGGTGGCAGCTGTGCTCACAAGGGTGGGCTAGCAGGGAGGAAAGCCCGTTTCTGGGTCATACAGGCCATTTGAAAGCTGTTCCAGGAGTTCCAGGGACAATGACATCCCGGGCAGCAGGACTTAAACTTGTGACGAGGGTAATCACTGTAGTATACACCCAGGGGACTGTGGGTTGCTGCTGAAGAGCCATTTTGGACAACAGATGCAAGGCAACGTTTAACAGAGGGTTGACCATGCCTACATGTTGACCCATCTTAGAAGTGGACTTCCTTGTCTCTTTGAGAACCCAATAGGGAGAATAGGAAGCTCCCACATCCTCCGTGATTTTGTGCTACACATCAAGAATAAATTACTCTTGAAGAATTATTTTTTTCCCATAGACAATTCTACTGAGGATTTTGCAGTCTTCCCTTTGAGGTGTTCCTGAAGGTTGTATTCAGGTGCAGTGCCCACCCCAGCAATGGGCACAAGTAACACTGGGAGTTCTGGTTTTCAGATAAGGGCAAAGCCAGGCTTCTAAATAACCAGATTATAATCTCAAAGGCTTTTTTTTTCAGAAAAAATAATATTCGCTTAGTTGCCCTCTCATCTTCCAGCTCAAATTTACTTTTTACCCTCTGTAATATATTCTTCATATTTAAGTTCTCCAAAGCTGTCTTCTTTTTAGTTTCAGTATCTTAATAGGTGTATACACATTAAATGTGCTTTTATTTTTTGCTTTACCCTTACCAGAACTCTAAGTGGGAAAATTTATTCCTGTCCATGCCCAAACCTCAAATATGTTTATTAAACACATGCTGTCCCAGTCTGGAGATAGCTGCACTTCCCTGAGAAGTCGAGTGACAACTGTATGTCTGATTTAAGTACACTTGGGATGAGAAATGCTCTGCATACGTTGTAGTGTTATAAAGTGTTAGCTTATACTTACCTTTTTCTTTTTTCTTTTTTTTTTTTTTTTGTTTTGTAGACTCATATATCAGCATTAGAAGTTGTAAAACAGTTCAGCACACATAAGAAGAAAAATACATTGCCAATATTACCTCCCTCTCTGGTATTTGATTGTTGAAACAAAGAGGTCTAGTGGAATGTTTGGCTCTTAAAATTATGCAGCTATGTCCCGCAGAAGCTTAGCAGTTATGGCAGGGCAGTAATTGTATTTTGCCTGGGAGTTTTTTAAATTATCCAGGCACCAAAAAAATAATGAAATTTTTTAAGTGGTGGATTCAGTTGGGGCTACGCAGGTATGAGCAGTCTCTCTTCGTTAGCGTTTATATTGCGGCAGTGCCGAGGGACATCAGCAGCAAGCAGGGCCTGATTGCGCTTGTCACTGAACAAACAAGGCAGAGTTTGCCCCAAAGAGGTTATAACCCAAATACACGAGTACCGAGGGGCGAGGAGAGCGGCCCCGCAGCACATGGGAGGGCGGGAGCTGAGGCGAGAGCCCCTTTCTCCCAAAGCTGAACCCCTCTAAACCAGATGGCTTCTCTCCTGAAGCTCTTCTCTTCAGGTCACAGGTGCCTTTCTAGCCAGCTTGGGTTTGGGGTTTTTTTGCTGCGAAACCTTTAATGTTCTGCCTGCGAGGCAGACAATATTGATTTAAAAAACAAAACCAGAAAAAGGAGCAAGAAGGGTCTGCTTAGAGCTGTAGAGGTTAAACTTTGAGACGATTAGTCACTTCCCATTGCAGTCGGTGCAAACTACCACCATTTCTTAAACATTTCTTTTAGCAGTCACTTACTTGAATAATTAACTCCCATGACCCTGCCTTGTCATTTACTGGTTAACATGGTCAAATGCTATCATTAACTTTCAGCATTAAATGTGCTTTCTCATACTTTCCACCCGCTGATGCAAATGCCCGGGCTCGAAGCTCACATTTCTAAATGTAGAAGAGCACGAACTCTTCAGAGGCCTCCTCCCGTGCAGGCAGTTGGCTCTGGTGCCGCCGTCTCCATATTTTCCTTGTCTTCTCGGGTCCCTTGTTCCCGGGCAGCCGCAGAGGAAACGTGTCGGGGGGAGAGCAGAGGTTTACCTCGCAGTGGCCCTTCTTTATCAGCAAAGCCAGGAAGCTGCACAAATCCCTGGCACGCATCCACCTTCGGCTTTCTGAGAAGCAGATAGCGTGTTCCAGCCTGCACTTCATTTAAAGAGGCAGACCGTTTGGGGTGAATAGTTAAGAGTACGGAGTGCCAGGGCATCATATTTGCATGGATTTTTTTAGGGTTTTTTTCCTATCCAGGGAAAAATGGGACCAAAGCGATGGTGGGGACTTTGCGGCTGATTGTGGGAAACAAAGTGGTAAGGGCTCCTCAGGATGTTACTGAGCACTGCTGAGTTCTTCCCTGCGGGACCAAATTTTGCAGGTCTTAATCCGATGGGAAATTTTGTCCTGGAGACAAATACGGGTTTTAATCCAAGCTTAAAGTTTTCATTTTGCACTCCTACTAGGAGTAGGGTGGGAAACTGCAACACAGCAAACTCCTTCCATCCTCTTGATGCACAGGCAACGAGCAAAATGTCATCAATCTCAATGAAAGATTTATGTTCTTGTCCTTTTAAATCCCTACCTTGCATTACACCGTTATCACAATACATAAGGTAATGGCAGAAGTTGAACGAGTCACGAGAGACTTTCACTTAGATTTAATCCAAACTTTAAAAGCTGCCTACTCTGCATTGCCACAGCGTGGCATGTTTTTAAGCTACAGGAAAGATGCTGCATTCAGCAACATCACATAATGTTAATTGCTGAATAATCTACCCCGTGGTCCTCAGTGTCAGCGCTGTAGGTGACAGGCAGGGTTAAAAACCGAAACTCTGATTATTAATTTTGTCTGTCACTAGCAAAGATAATTCTTCGATTATGGAGGTTATTATGGAGCTTGATTCAGGGACAAAAAAAAATACTTTTAAACTCATCGTTGTGGAAAATCTTTAAACTGCTCTTTGGTACATTTCAGAGTTCCTGTGCTCCCTCTGGGAACAAGATCTAAAACAAAATCTACCATGAAGGGAACAGGTTTGCTCCGATGCCAGAAGTGCTCTAATTAATGTATCTGGTTTTCATGGTGATAAATGGGGTCTGTCAGAGGGTAATAATTAATTCTTAATAATGTGAACTTCTCAAGGTCATTTTGCCTTTAGGTTTTTGAAGAGTTCTCCATAACCAAAACTGATACTGTAAACAAACAACTCTTGATTTGCTGCACACGTGGTACAGGTGTTTGCATTAGTGAGCTCGGCTCCCCTTGGAAGCAGGCATGTCATTTTTGATGCTCTGGCTGCTGCCCTCCCACCCTTTGTTTGCACTTACTTATCTGTCCTGCAAATGGCCGCGTTGACTCATACCGTCACTGCAAAGCCACCCAGCCCCTTCCCAGCCAGGATGGATCCAGAGTCTGGGTTTGATGCCGGCAGCCATTGTGTGGGTGAAATGCGCCCGTTCCCCTGCTTTAATATTCTCACCTCTAAAATTAGGGTCTGCTTTGTTGCTGGAAGGCCTGTGCCAACCAAAAGGACATGAAATGTTAAAATGAGGGGGCAGGTTTTAAAAGCGATCCTAACACCAGGGAGGAAAAAAAAAAAAGGAAAGAAAAAAATTTTTTTTTTTTTTCCTAAAACACTAATCTCTGTTCTGCATCTGCCTACTCATTTACCCTCTGGTAACACTGTTGGCTCCCCCTTTCCCAACAGTTCTCTCTCTCTCTCATGGAAAAACTGGGCAGGAAGAGGTCATTGAAAACATTCTTGGGGATTGAGGCTACCAAGGCTTGCTGCTGCACAATTACGCAAGCAGATCCTTTTGAAAACAACTTTTAAGAAGGAAATAGGGAGCTTATAGTGAACAAGTGAGAACAGTACTTATTGTAACTGCGTGCCTAGTACTGACTTTCTGGCCTTATACTGTAAATTGGGTTGCGCTAAGGCGTAGCTGAAGCACATGAAACTGAAGAGAGAAAAAATATCAGATAGCTATCTTTATGTTCATCATTTTAGCCTTTATTCTGTAATTTGAACTCTTAATAGAGAAAGCTTGGAATCCTATGAAATATGCTTTTAATAGTAAAGAAAATGTAATAGTGTGAGCATAGGTAGCAACCCCCAAATTTCCACTTGTTGTTACACAAGTCATTTTCCTGTGGACACTTTGGGCTTTTTTGGTTTGGTTTTTGTTTTTAACAAGGGTGTCCTTCGAGGGTTTTGGAATGGTGAACTTAGAGCTGAGCTAGGTAAACATGGTTATGGATCCTGAGTAATCTTTCATTGCCAATCAAAGTAATGACTTTCTTTCCCTCGCCCTTTTTCTTTCTCTCTCTCACTTTGATTTATACCCTGGAGTTTTGCTCAGTGATTTTTCAGAAGCTTCGGAGAAGTTAAAATAAACATGTTTAGCGCTGAACAGATTCATCTTCTCTTCGTATCTCCCCTCCAGCCCTGTGCCCCCGTTTGCAGAGCTGCCATGCGGCGGATGGCCCCTGGATGACAGCCCCCGCCGTCCTCTGAAACCACGGCTGGCCCGAGCGGAGACCTCCTGGCTGAGATGCAGGTTTCTCCCGCGGAGGGGAGGCAGTAATGTGCCCTTAAAATTGCCCCTCCTCTGGGTTAGGAAACGTGTCTTATCTAGGTCCACTGGTCAAGTTATCACATCTGTATGCGCAACCATCTGGGCTTGCCTGAACGTCTGCCGGGGTCGGTGGGAGGCTGCGCGGGGACAGGGTCCAGCCGCAAGGTCAGGGGCCGCCTTTGGGAAATACCTCCACTATGGACTCTGCACGTCACGGATACACTTCAGGGGAAAAATGGTACGAAATTGATAGCTTCTGGCTCTAGCGTGTATTTATTAAACTCTCCTCTCCTTTTTCAAACTCTGGTTTTTTTGGTTTCCTATTTTACCTGTTCAACACAAATTCACCAGGCTGGTTGAAAACATTACACGTGCTGGGTCTTTCGCACTCTTCAAATATATTTTTAGGAACATCGAAATTTTAATATCTCATGCTTTCTACTGATTGCTACAAGTGCAACTCACTGTACAGATTTAAGTCAGAGGGACTACTTAGCATAAATGAGGGCAGAATTTTAAGATAAAAGCTTAAAACGATTGCATTTCTTATTAAATGCTGCTCTCTTTGTTCAGGTATATTATGAAAATTCAGGGCTAATATTTAATAGAGGGTGCAAGCCACAAGAGTGGAGCCATTGTTATACTGCGTTTATACATTCCCTGTAAACTAATTTTGTTTTAAGTTTATTTTTACACTGCTGCCACTATGGAAAGCAGGATTTGGGAAAAACAAAACAAAACCAAACCCCTCAGCTCCTCACAGCTGTGCAGATGTCCCTAACCAATGCTGCTTTTACGCTAATGACTTTAGATACTATTAGCAGGGAAATCTGCAGTAAATGGGTAGCTGCCACACACACCCACTTGTGCGGATGCCTCTCTCCTTTTGCTTTGTCTGGTTTATGGCTCTTTCGCATTGTTGCTCTTTATCATTAACAGACCAGCGGCATATTGCACTCGCAGCTGGTACTGTGCTTTCCTGTCTATGTGCCTTCATGTAAAAAACCCCATTGAATCGATGCTTTGCCACCGTGTGTAAAGGTTGAAAAAAATAACTTAAAAAATGCTGACATGTTTGTTTTCTCGAAACGAACCTTGTGCCTGTAATGTTAGAAGCTCTAATTGCCTAGGGAATTTCTTCCTCTGACTGTGTGAAAGTTGACAATAAAAAGAAATCTTCTTACAGGGAAGTCTTTTTTTTTTTCTTTTCATCAAATTGTTTCACTATGATTCAACGTTATAACTAGAATTACGAAGCAGGAAAGGGAGCTGGGGCTTTCATTCAGACCCTGTTTCTCCCTGAGTCCTCAGGACCTGGCCAACCTCTCTGTTTCCTGGGATGTTCCCGCAGCTGCAGAGATGGTGACAGCTCTGCCTCCGGCCAGGAGGAATCCCTGGGGCCCAGGGACGACAGGGGTAGGACCCTGGGATGACAAGGGTAGGATGGGAGCAGCTTCTGCTGGGGTAGGATGAGGCTGCTGGGGTTAGAGCTGCCCAGAAGGCTCTGGAGAAGATGCCTCCTGCCTTTTCTGTGGGTCCAAAGCAGATGCTGGGGCTTGATCACTGCAATAGGAGAGAGGGAAGAAAAAAAAGAGGGGAATGTAGCTAAAAAAGCCTTAATCTAATCCTCTTGCATCAACTAACTCTGCATTGGAATGAAATGTTTTCAACTTGTCTTAATCTAAAACAAAAAAACAGTGGGTCTTAGCATGAGTTGACTTTCTGGGCAGCATCAGAGGAAAGACTGAGACTGACTATGTATCAGCATTACATATGCCAATATGTATATACTGAAATACATACTGAAGCTTGAAATCTGGGCAGCACGGCCCTCTCCCAGCAGCGTGACTGTGCAAAGGGGCTGTGGCGCAGTACCACCCTGACCACAGGCCAGCTCTGGGAGCCGCTGGCAGCGTACGGGTCTGGCACTGCCGCTTTGAGATCACCCCAGCCAGTGAACTGAAGCCAGTGTGGAAAATGTCCTACAGGCTTTGGAGAGCTGCTCCTCTGGCATGTGTACAGCCTCCTTCCCTTCCGCAGGGCACTGCCTCTGGACCAGCGCTGGCTGGGCAGCTTGGGGTGCCACGGGGAGCTGCCGGGTAGAGTGGGGACTCGGTCTTAGCCGCTGGGTAATGGTGTCTCTCAAGCCAAAAAGTTGGTGATGTTTTATGTAAAGCTCACGTGACTTCTTGTGATTTCATCTGAACTCTTGCCGCGCAAGGTCCGAGGTGGAAGCTTCTGTTATCGCTGGTGCTTTTCCCATAGGGTCTGACGTAAATCTAGAACTGAAAATGAGGCGGGATACCAAAGGCTTCTAACTCGCTTTGCAAAAACAGGGTGTAATGTGCTGAAGAGGGAGTGTCGGGCTTTGGCTTTCTTAAATTTCCTGGCTATTGTTGATTTATATCAGATCCTTAAAGCTATTTAAACACAGTGTTTTGTTGGTATTTCCTTAGTATAAATGAGTGAAAGGGATGACATATTTCATGGAAGCTTATGTATGTATTCTTCTCAGAAAGACCCGAAGGGTTCTTTTGGCATCACCGTGTTCATTAGGCAATTGTTGTTAAGATGTGTAATACGTACCAGGTAGACTTTGTGGCTCCTAGGGGTTTGTCGTGCTGTCTTCCTTTAAACAGATACCTATAGTATTTTCTGTATGGCATATATACAAAATTGTATGTATTTATACTATATACCAAACCACGCTCCATAAAACTCTCTGGTCTCTCTTGTAAAACGCTTACTTAGAATATATATGCCATGTGTGGAAAAATTCTGTACTGAATTAGGCTTTACAAGTTTTCATGCATGCTCATTTAGATGATTTATCAACCTCACTATCAGGATCTTTTAAGAAAAAAAGATCTTTCAAAGCTACCAAAAGGAAACATATATCATATGATTACTGCCAGTGCTTACTTTTAATTAAAATGGCCCTGAAATAAAACAGCAATAAAAAGTATATGAAAATAAGTACCTTCATGGTCATTACGCTAATTCTTGTATTTCTTTGTTCTTACTAGAGGCCAGTGACAATTCTGGGAGCAATTCACAAGGACATCCCTTTTTATCAGTTCACACTTGGTCTAAACTAATGGTCGTCTTCCTTTTTTTCTGAAGTGGTGATAAAAGCAGAGAGATGTGCAGGTGAGAGCTGAGTTCAAAGCTCTGCCTCGGTGGCTGGAGACAGCAGAAGCCGGGCAGGAGCCCGGGACCCAGGGAGACCCCCCTGCCACCGCCAGTGACTGTGACCCCCGTCATGCCACACCGATTTTTTTGGCCAAGGCTCAGCCAGGAGCTCAGCCCAACAGCAGGGGCTCAAAAGCAGGGTGGGGTGGGGGCAAACGACAGCAAGCGGCTTGGGTGGACATAAAATAGACCACAGCAAGGCTTCTTTTTACCTTTGTCTCGCTCACCTGCAAAACTGTCTCTTCCAGAAAATTCCCCGGGAAAGTGCTGCGTTGGCATCATCCTTTGAAATCCTCGCGAGCAGATTCTCCCTCTGAAGAGCGCTAGATTCCAGCTCAGCTTCTTGCGTGTGTAGCTTAAAAATGTCCCCATCAAATTCCAAGCGGCGTTTACAAGGACGGCAACGTGCTGATGCTGTGCAGAGTGTCCTCCCCGGCTGCCTCCAAAGGTTGCAACAAAGACTATAAATTCCGGGAGTATTTCTTAAAGAGTACAGCAACCAGATTTCTAAACCCAGATTGTGCCTTTACCACTCGCTGGTACCATCATGAAATCACTAAGCCCACGTTATGCCGTGCTGCTTAAACCTGAGCCATGTGCAATGGCAAATAAAATAAAATAAATAAAAAAAGTCCAGAAACAGTAACACACTGAAAATGTGGGAAAGGGCTCTATATTTCAGACATCTTTGGGTTTATGCTGTTTTATTTTTTCTTCTTCATAATACTAAAAATGAGATTTTTCTCATCAATTAATTCTGGTTTTGTTAAGGATGTACAGCTAAATTACTGGCAGTATTATAATAGTAATTTCTCACAGTCTAAAAGAAGTAAAATCCAAGCCATTACAGAATATATCCAGCAGCTACAAAGAAGATGCTGTTTTGACTCGAAGGTGCAACAAAAATATGTTTTTCCCACTGAAAGATAATGGCAAATGCTAACTGATACCCACTGGGCAAAGAAAATAAATATTAAAAATTACTTGAATTATAGGGAAATATCGCACTCTTATTTTAAAACACATGCACACACACACAAGAGTGGGGAAGTAGGGTGTACCCTTTTTGTAAATGAGGAAGATTTACCTTTTCCTAAATTGAACAGTATGAATCCCCAATCATATGCCATAGCCTAAATCTCAAATAAAAGTTGCATGGGTTAAATTGGTAAGTTATTACAAGTTAAATAACCAGAGGAGAACATTAGTCAAAAGCTTGCTCCCACCAAAGATTTGATATATAGTTTCTGAGAAAAAAAGAGACTGCTCGGTTCTGAAATGGGCCCTGGAGACATTCGGGTATTATTTAATAGGAAGAGACTTTATCCTGGAACAGGCCATGGTCCGTGAGAGTGACTGAGCAGGATGAAAGACTCCAACAGCAGATGCACAAGGTGGTATCTATCGCTCCAAACTTTTCATTTCCCAGCCAGACATATGGCTGAATCTTGTAATTTAAATGCAGATTATCTGTCCCAGCAGGAGTGCCTGAACATCCTGGAACCTGTGTTGCATTTCAGTAGGGGTGTCACTGACTTCTGTGTTGCATCATTTCAAAATATTTTGTTCTCTGCTGAATTTTAATTTTTCATGCTTTGAAAGGATGGATCTTCCTTGTAAAGATGCTTTTTACTCCTTTAAGCGGAAAAACAATTTCTGCTACTGAAAGCTAGTTTGTCTCCTGTTTACGCAGGAGGAATGAATCTCCCCATTTACAGTACTGGCATGGCTGAACCTCAGAGTGTTTGGGACCTTGACCTGGGATGGAGCTGCAGTGTACAATGCACAGTGCTGAGCTGTACACCAAGGGCCTTTTGATGCAGACACGTCATTTAGTCATGCAAATATAGAGGTTTCGTTAAATCATACAATCATGGAATCATAGAACGGTTTGGGTTGAAAGGGACCACAAAGATCATCTGGTTCCAACCACCCTGCTGTGGACAGGGACATCCTCCACTAGACCACATTGCCCAAAGCACCATCCAACCTGGCCTTGAACACTTCCAGGGATGGGGCATCCACAGCTTCTCTGGGCAACCTGTTCCAGTGCCTCACCACCCTCACAGGGAAGAATTTCTTCCTAATATCTAATCTGAATCTACCCTCCTTCAGCTTAAACCCATTACCCCATGTCCTATCACTACATGTCCTTTAAACAGTCCCTCTCCAGCTTTCCTGTAGGCCCCTTCAGGTACTGGAAGGCTGCTCTAAGGTCTCCCCGGAGCCTTCTCTTCTCCAGGCTGAACAACCCCAACTCTCTCAGCCTGTCCTCATAGGAGAGGTGCTCCAGCCCTCTGATCAGCTTCGTGGCCCTCCTCTGGACTCTCTCCAACAGCTCGATGTCTCTCTTGTACTGGGGCCCCCAGAGCTGGATGCAGTACTCCAGGTGGGGTCTCACAAGAGCAGAGTAGAGGGGCAGGATCACCTCCCTCGAACTGCTGGTCACGCTTCGATGCAGCCCAGGACATGGTTGGCTTTCTGGGCTGCAAGCACATGTTGCTGGGTCATGTTGAGCTTCTCATCCACCAGTATCCTCAAGTCCTCCTCAGGGCTGCTCTCAAGCCATTCCCGCCCAGCCTGTAGTTGTGCTTGGGATTGTGCCGACCCACATGCAGGACCTTGCACTTGGCCTTGTTGAACTTCATGCGGTTCGCACGGGCCCACCTCTCCAGCCTGTCAAGGTCCCTCTGGATGGCATCCCTTCCATCCAGTGTGTCGACCACACCACACAGCTTGGTGTCATCAGCAAACTCACTGCGGGTGCACTCGATCCCACTGCTCATGTCACTGACAAAGATGTTGAACAGTGCCGGTCCCAGTACTGACCCCTGAGGAATGCCACTCATCACTGATCTCCACTTGGACATTGAGCCGTTGACCACAACTCTTTGAGTGCAACCATCCAACCAATTCCTTATCCACCAAGTGGTCCATCCATCGAATCCATGTCTCTCCAATTTAGAGACAAGGATGTCATGCAGGACAGTGTCAAATGCTTTGCACAAGTCCAGGTAGATGATGTCAGTTGGTCTTTCCTTATCCACCAACACTGTAACCCTGTCATAGAAGGCCACCAAATTTGTCAGTAGGTATTTGGGTATAGGTATATAGGTATTAGGACATGCAATTTTGACCAGATTTTTTGAGGAGCAGGTATGAGAAGCAACACATGCACCTTTCAAAATTATATTGGGACCTGGACAAAATCCATGTGCCTAAATCCCAGGGATCCAGACTGCCTACTCTCCAGCACTGTCTAACCCACTAGACGTTTACTTTCCAGAAACATCATGGCCTGCTGTCAAATCTCTCAAATAAAAGTTTTGAGCCAACTCATATGCAGCCCAGTGTCAGGAAATGCCCCTGTCATCCACCTCAGATGTGTTGTGCTCCAGACTGACCAGACAAGATGCCCAACCTCTTCTGAAATTCTTAGAGGGGCCTTAACCTATTGGACTCTGAGTTCAGATTTCAGGGTCTTTGGTGTTCCATCTCACCTTGAAACGGGACAGTTTTTGAACTGTCAGCAGGTTAAGCTGCAGCTCCAAGATACAAAAAAAAAATGCTTAAATCACAGTCCTGGTGATACTCAGTGAGGGAGTAAGCTCTGCCGCTGAAGTTAAGCCACTGTGTAGGTGGCACAGGAAAAGTTGGATGGGCAGAAGGAGAGCAGGGAAGAGAAAGCCTGTTCTGGTGTGCTGACCCTGGCTGGAGGCCAGGTGCCCACCAAAGCCGCTCTGTCACTGCCCTCCTCAGCTGGACAGGGGAGAGAAAATATAACGAGAGGCTCGTGGGTCGAGATAAGGACAGGGAGAGATCACTCACCAATTACTGTAATGGGCAGAACAGACTTGACTTGGGGAAAAATTAATTTACTTTATTACCAAGCAAATCAGAGAAGGACAATAAGAAAATAAAACTAAATCTTAAAACACCTCCCCCGCCACTGCCTTCTTCCCGGGCTCAACTTCACTCCTGATTTCTCTCCCTCCTCCCCTCAGCAGCACAGGGGGATGGGGAATGGAGGTTACGGTCCGTTCATCACACGTTGTCTCTGCTGCTCCTTCCTCCTCAGGGGGAGGACTCCTCACACTCTTCCCCTGCTCCAGAGTGGGGTCCCTCCCATTGAGACAGTTCTCCATGAACTTCTCCAATGTGAGTCCTTCACACAGGCTGCAGTTCTTCACGAACTGCTCCAGCGTGGGTCCCCTCCATGGGGTGCAGACCTTCAGGAGCAAACTGCTCCAGCGTGGATCCCCCACGGGGTCACAAGTCCTGCCAGCAAACCTGCTCCGGTGTGGGCTCCTCTCTCCATGGGTCCACAGGTCTTGCCAGGAACCTGCTCCAGCGTGGGCTTCCCACGGGGTCACAGCATCCTTTGGGTGCATCCACCTGCTCTGGCGTGGCATGCTCCTTCTTTACTGACCTTGGTGGCTGCGAAGTTGTTTCTCTCACATCTTCTCACTCCTCTCTCCGGCTGCAGTTTCTCTTGTGCAGTTTTTTCCCCTTCTTAACTCTGTTATCCCAGAGGCGCTACCACTGAGGCTGATGGGCTTGGCCTTGGCCAGCGGCAGGTCTGTCTTGGAGCCGGCTGGCATTGGCTCTGTCGGACATGGTGGAAGTTTCTAGCAGCTTCTCATAGAAGCCATCCCTGTAGCCCCCCGCTACCAAAACCTTGCCATGCAAACCCAATACACTTGTCTCCCTCAGCAGCTGCAACGGAGGGGTGGAAGAGGGGAATGAGATGGACAATGTGGACATGTTACAGTGATTGCTCTCAAGGGAGCTATAGATGCTACAGGTGGTACAGAAGGCTGTGTCTGATGTGAAGCTTACATAGAAAGACATGGGCATCCCCAAAGGCACAGTAACGGTATGGCCCAACAGGTACTTGTTCTCAAGTCACCTCCATGCCAGTAGCTGGAGCACAGGTCCAAACACTAATGTGTGATTAGCCACATAGCTAAACTGTTAGTGTGGTCTTCTGGCCACTATATTGGCAATGGTCACCAGGGGTAAGGCCACATCAGGTCTAGGACTTAGGTAAAAAATACAGTTGTTGGCATGGCAAGGACTAGGAAGTCCCAGCTGCTAGGACTCATCTCCTAAGTGAAAGAGAAATGCCTTAAAACGCCGACTTTTTAAACTGGAAGTGTGCAGTAAATTACAATGCGGGACCCCGGAGAAGTGACTGGGTAACACAGCAGGGTGACAGCACAGGACTCAACCCGAGCTCTGTAGAGGAAGCCACACTACACCGCTGATCCCAGTAATCTTTGTATTGTGAAATGGTGGACAGAGGAGATGATAGAAAGAAACACACTGAGCATATTTTGATGGAATACCATTACCTTGTATGTCCAAACAATGCAACTTTTGTTTTAGCTCATGGGCAATGAACTAATTAATTAGATAGAACTGAATCAAATGGGATATATCCTAGCATAAAAAACATTCAAGCTACAGTAAATTTATGGGCAGGGTAAAAGATACATCCCTCAGGTAGGTTGTCACTGTGTTTATTGTCTAGACTAGTACATGCGGTGCTGTGGAGGGCAATTGTATATGTAAAAAATTTACATCCCTAAGGTACACAGAAAAGAAATGACACACTGAGAAGCCCATCAAAACTTACTTCAGAAAGTTGTTGTGATGTCTGTGTAAAGGTTCGTCTTCCATGGTATGCTAGAAGAGCTAAATCCTTTCTAAAAACTTGCGTGCAGGCTGATTAGTGAGCAAAACTGGAGACAAAGGTGAGAAAGGACAATGTAGGTGGTTTGTTTTTTTTTTTTTTCATTACTGTTCTTCCCACTGAATCTCCAAATGTCTCTTTAGCAAAATGTATCTGATATAGGTTAGGAATCAAGGAGTGTTTTCACATTTTGTGATGCTCATTAGCAATTGGTAGGAAAGAGAGCGGATCAACGTTTGACAGCCTTCTTTCACAAGCATAATCTTAAAATCTCTGTGTTTTAGAGAGAGATTTTGACATGCTCATTCTCCAAACCCCTGGCTTTTAGATTTCTCTTTGTATGTTTCAGTTTAAAATCCCAGCCAAGAAAATCATCACTTTCTGTGCCTTGTAGGCTTTGATCCTTTGAAAATCTGATTTAATGAATTCTGCCTTTTGCCTCTCACCTAGATAAACAGCCTTTAAAAAAAAAATAAACAAAACCAAAACACTAGTGCCATCAACAACACTAACAAATGTCCTGTATGTGAGCACAATTAGTAAGAAAATAGCCTTAGTGGTGTTTAGCCTGCAGACACCCGGTGGAACTCCGCAACGATAGATTCTAATTAAGGGATTGACTTTTCAAGAAAGATTAAAATAACAAAATGCATTTAGCTTTGCTCAATGATGACAGGGAGGGAATAGGAGAACCCTCAGCAACAATAAGAAGATTGTAAACACCAACAATGGACAAGAGCTGTTTAAAGGAAGAGAAAGAACACTTTCTTCAGCACCAAGAATAATCAGGAATAATGGATGCCTAAATAGAATAAGTAAGTTCAATGTTGATTATTGATATTCTTATTATATTCTGACTTTTGTGGGAACACAGGGATGTTACTTGTCAAGGACAGATTTATTCATGACCAAGGAAAATGGAAGGGCTCTGATTACCTTATTACCACTGCTAAATGTAACATCTACTTTCATGTGACCAGGGAGAGGCTACACCACTGCATTTCCCCTCATCATGGCAATGTTTGCATCAGGTCTGCTTTCTAGGCAGCCTTTGTAGAAATGTTCACCAGACATAACATTTACAGAACTGCAAACTCACTTCATCCTTCAAAGGAGCAGTGGCGGAGCCACCACCTTGCTGCTACAGAGAGAGGAGAGGAGCAACCAGGAAGGCAGCGGAGGCTGTACAGCATGGTGTG